>NC_132780.1:96432079-96771722 GCF_048418805.1 Vulpes vulpes
AAAGACACATATATGTTAAAAAGGCAAACCATTATAACTGGTTCTTTTTTTAATAAGAGAGTTTTAAATCTACTTGTCTATTAAATTAGCATTATTGAGGCCATTTTGTCCATTACACATTTGAGCCCAGTGCGAATGGGCTGTGAGATTTTTAAAGGCCCAGAAAAATGGTTGAAACTTGGGGGAAAATAAAAGTGTGGCTCCAAACTACAAAATGAAAGCTGCAAAATGAAAATTAATTAGCTTAATTAAATGTCTACAAAAAAATAACATTACATCAAGTAGTCAACTGCAACTCTACTCTCATAACTGCAGTATAAATTTTATTTACTACAGGATGTGGGTGGACTTTAGTTTGCCTGATATTTGCAGGGCAGCCAAGAGTAAGATGAGAAGGCCTCAAAACAACTCTGAATAACATTCATATGATCAAAATGGCAGTCTGCTTTCCTAAAGGCACTGGAAGTGGAACAAGAGAAAACAGAATTAGGAATGCCAATGTTAACTACCAAGACAGTGGGCCTTAGGAGGAATAAAGCCACTCCTAAGGAAAAGCAATACTAGCTGAAATCTTCACCTCCTTCCCTTTGCATTCAAGCACTGCTGCTGTATCATAATGTTTTTTTTTTGTTTGTTTGTTTGGTTGTTTTTTTTTTTTTTTTTTTGGAAGGAAGGGTGGCAGGTTGTTTTTTAATGGCCAGCTTTCCTTCGAAGAGGTAAATATGTCTCACTGGGCACCATACTCAGAAAAGTTAAAAAATCAGTTCAACATCATTCTCTGAGTGGTGATATCTAGTGAGTGTGTGGGTTGCAGGGTTATTGAGGGTGAATTTTAAAGTTGAAGGAAGATCTCATTCTGAGCAAAGCAAGCCTGGCTGAAATGTAAGATTAGTAATGTCTGTGCAGCAGTATTCTGGGTAAATCAGTTTAATTTGGGACCAGTCCTAAATCTTGATTCTCCCTTGATCTTTCTTACTGAAGGAAAATGATCTGCTGCTTATCCTCTTTTAACCCAATAAATATAGTAATGTATCCATTGATACCGTAGCAATAAAATCCACATTCAGTGGACATAACGGAGAAAGCTCAAAATATTTTCCTTTTTAAGGTCTTTTAAAGCCTTTGTTAAATCTCTGTCTCTCTTTCTTGCTCTGTCTCCCAGTCTCTCTATCTCTCTCTACACACATTTGCACATGTACACACAGAAATTATATAAAAAATTATGTGATGTTAGTTGCTAACTCAGGAGCTATAAAACTAAGCTGCAGAACCTAGGCAAACAGCTCACAGCTAAAAACTTGTGATTTGAGGAGTTATAGTATTTTGTGCAATATTAAATCATACAGACTATCATGGAACAAATAATTTTTAGGTTTTTTATTCATCATTCATAAAGTGGCTCTTGGACCTGTTAAATTGAGAAGGTCAAAAATAAAACCAGGCCAGGAGATAAATGAGGAACCAAAGGAGCCAGGTCTACAAAGCAGGGTGGGGGTTACAGGGAAGGAAGTTACTCAATTAATTTAACAAAATTATTTTGGATTTCCCAATAACTCCAAGTGTTTGTCTTTTTTTTTTTTTTTTTTTACATAACAATTCTCAATTTGGAATGGTTCTGTTGATTTTCAGAGAAATCAGGATTGAGGTTTAGAAGTGATTTGAATTTCTTTTTCATTTTTGCTTGTTTAAAAAGCTTATTACTTGGACAAGTTCTTTCCTATCACCCTAAAGTTCTTCAAAAGCAGCTCTTTAATTAGGCTTTATTAAAACAACAACAACAAAAACACAAAACCTGTAATTTTCTTCAGATCAATGAAGCCTTATGCTTTTTACTGACAGAATAGAGAGAAAATATTGTTTTCTTTGTATATGGTATTTGAAAATTAATTTTAAATAAAATGAATACCTACCTGTTATAAACCAGTCCAATGATGTAGAAGAGAAAAGTAGGGACGCCTGGTGGGTCAGTTGGTTACGTATCTCACTTTGGCTCAGGTCACAGTCTCAGGGTCTTGGGATCAAGGCCTGCATCACACTCCATGCTCAGCAGGGAGTCTGCTTCTTCCTCTGCCCCTTCTACCACTCTTGGTCTCTCAATCTCTTTCAGATAAATATATAAAATATTAAGAAAAAAAAAGAAGGGAAAAGTAAAAGTTCTCCTATGCCAATTATCTTATCCTTTCTTATCCCACCTTTGCAGGTACACAATCATTACTTGCCTTCTGTACATTTGTTTTCCATTATTAAAGTGACAACAAAGATTTTTGCTTTCTCACAAAATAGCAATACAGCTCTATCTTGGATAATTAGAACAAACTATTTTCTTTTGTACCCTACACTTTTCCTTTGAGCTGAGTTTTTCAGGGTGCTGAAGTACATCCTGCCACAAAAGCACTCACATCTGTGTAAAGGATGTGTAAGATTATGCATCATTTTGTAAAACATTGCAAATTTGGAAGTGGCTTTAAACGTCCCATCAATAGGGGACAAGGCACATCTACACTAATGACTAACAGTCATTAAAAGGATGAGATAAATTTATATGTGTTGATATGGAAATGTATTTTGTTTGATGACAAAAGCAAAGAAAAAACATATCTATTTTTAAAAAGTTATATATATATATTAAAGATTTTATTTGTTTATTCATGAGAGACACAGAGAGAGAGGCAGGCAGACACAAAGGCAGAGGGAGAAGGAGGCTCCATGCAGGGAGCCTGATGTGGGACTCAATCCCGGGACCATGGGATCATGCCCTGAGCCTAAGGCAGATGCTCAACCACTGAGTCACCCAGGCATCCCTATTTATTTTTAATAAATAATAAAGACCATGAGTGTGACAGTGTGAGCATGAATGTGAGAAGCAGAGAGAGAGGGAGTGAAAGAATCCTAAGCAGACTCCTCGCTGACCATGGAGCCAGACATGGGGCTTGATCTCATGACCCTGAGATCATGACCTGAGCTGATTTCAAGAGTCAGCCACCTAACCAACTGAGCCACACAGGTGTCCAAAAACATGACCTATTAATGCCAAAAACAAATTACTAAGTATGTACTGCATGACTACAAACACCCCTGCAAAATGAACCTCGTTCATTATTGTGATTCCAAGCTTTGCTCTGCATTTACACATACATGTCACATAAATGCAATATATACTATGAAATGTATGCCAGAGAATGACTTAGAAGTGACTAATCTTAGTACCAGAAAGAGTTATTTTGTATATATTCCACTCTTTGATCAACTAAAAAGAGTGGCTTTCTTTTATCCCCTTGTAGCCATGAGGGCAGAGATTTTCATTGCTCTTTTTCATTGCTAATCTCTGCCTCTAGAACATGATGGGCGGGCTCTTGACAAAAACATACAAAATGAAGGAAAAAAAATCTCCCTGCTCTCATATTACGAAAACTGCCTATGAGAAATGATTGATAGGTTGGGTTCAAAGTACAGAGGGAAAAGAACTAAGACTCTATTTATAAAAAGGAATCTATAAAAAGATGTAAGAGGGAGTGAGAATGGTAAAGAGATAAAAGGGCCATCCTGAGGTCTGTGCCACCCTTTCCCAAAGGGGAGTCTTATTATTTATGGGTTCTGCATTCATACTCCTCCAATTATGAAGAGCAGCCAAAAGGGGATGCAGTAGTATTAGTGATTCAATTCAGAAAGATAACTTTGGCATTGCAGAACAATATCAATATTGGCGGGGAGGGTGGCTCAGGAAACCACAGTTTTGCTTTTGTCATCAAATAAATATCTGTTTGAATACAGCCCTAGGTTCCAGTTGTGGGTGAATACAAATTAGACACTCTCCTTTCTCTTTTAATACTCTTTGACTTTCTTTAGTTTTTGAATAAAGAACTTCTGAGTTATAATTGAAGAATTTAAAACTTAAGTTGGTTGAATTAAAAAATATTCAAAAGGACAGACAAAATATGAATAAACTCGCCGTAATGTATTTCTAGTTTTCTCTGATGGTTATTGATTTAAAGTTGAATCTGTTACTGATAAATAGATTATTTACCCCTCATGAAGTCCTTAATTCCTCATAGGACACTTTCCCCTATGATTAATTAAATTTATCCAGTAGAAATCTGGATGTGTGTAATCTTTTAGAAATTTTTAGGGACACTTATTTCACAATTATTTACAGTTAATCCTTGAAAAATTTAGGCATTAGGAGGGCAAATCCCCCACATAGTTGCAAATCCATGTGCAACCTTTGTCTCCTGAAGAATTTAACTAATAGTCTGCTGTTGACCAGAAGCCTTACCAACAACATAAACAGTTTAACATACATATACTTTGTATGTTATATGTATTGTGCACCGTATTCTTAAAGTAAGCTGGGAAAAGAAAACATTATTAAGAGAATCGAAAAAAAAAAAAAAAGAAAAGAAAACATTATTAAGAAAATCATAAGAGAAAATGTACTTAGACTTTAATTAGGTTTGGAGACATGTATATTTACAGTACTGGACTATATATATAAAGAAAAAATCCTGTAAAACTGGACTCACACATTTCAAACCTGTGTTGTTCACGGGTCAACTATACTTTAATTCTTTTTTCAAATATGAATTTTTATTCCTGATAAGATCAGAGGTACAGGGCCTATGCAGCACCAAATATTTTCACTACGATACGCAGTGTTGAAGAATAAGACCTTACACTTTATGAAGCCTAGATATGTTTTAGCTATCTTAGCTATTAAGATACATCTGATGTAAAGAAATAATATATTAGACTAGTAAATAATATTCTCTGGGAGTTAACCGACTATATGTCCTATCTGCCTAAGATAGTTCCCACTTACTACCCTGGTCCTGGTAAAATTATTAATTAGGTCCCCTTTCATATCTATCCAAGTTTTAAAAAGTATTTACATGGTTATCTCATACTAATTAAAAAATGGTTGGCCTTATTTCAAATTACTGTCTTTACTCCCTTCTACTCCATATCATATCTTATTTTCAGATGCCCAAATCACAGGACATTGGTTGGATAATGATAGAAAGATAACAATATCTGAACCTCCCCTGGACATTGAGGAATACCATTAAGTTGGACCACCACAGGGTTGCAGCTGTTCCCTGGCAGAAATTCAGGACAACTCTTTCATACTGTGCTTTTGCATGAAGAGAGTTGCTTGCTATTGGGCCTTTTTATTGAAATGAGGCAGTCAGTGCTTCTCCCCGTCTCTGCCTCCCCAAATTCCTCTGATTAGGACAAACAGCATTATAACAAGTAAACTGCTATTCTACTCCCTGCAAATCATAACAGATAAACTTAAAATTCCAGTGCAATGAAATAATTTGGGCTTTTTCTTCAGATAGCTTTTAACCTGCACAACAAAATCAGTTCAATACTTGGATTAATTTACAGCCTAAGTAACTTTGGTCCTCTGTAGCTTTCTGACCCTTCTACCATGTCTGACTCTGTCATTCAATGAGCTCACTTATCTGATATTCTTAAGAAGCCCTTAACATTCCCAGGATTTTTTTCTACTTAATAATCACTTTTTAGTTCCAATCTTTTATTGGATGCAAATTTAACTGACTGGCCCTCTGTAATGAGGTTGGAGGCATGTATCATTCAAAGCAAGAAAGAAGTTAACTAAATTGGAATGGACCATAAAAGGTGGCTCTGTCTTTTAAGAAACAATAGTAGTAGTGATAGGTAGTTTTTCATTTAATTTTTGTTTGTTTGTTTTTAGCTGTGGCTGCTACCATGGCTCAGATCTGATATGGTATGCTGGAAAGCAACCTCTTCCTTTTCATAAGCATTCAGTGAGCAGTTGACATTTTTGTACAGATATTTAAAACTAAACATTCTTTGAGTTAAAATAGCATTGTTATATTAATATCCTGTAGAATGTTTATTTTGGCATTTTGGATTCCAATTCATCGGTAGTAAAAAAAAAAAATCATTGACTCCTACTTTATTTCCCTTTCCCAATATTTTTTTTTTGCATTTTGTTTGATTATAAGTGTCTGCATAAATAATTCTACTTCAAATAGACCAATTCTCCCCTGCCCATGTTCTCATTGGCTATTGCAGCTTTTGTAGGGCCATCTTTCCTACTTTCATATGTATAGCAGGCTAGACTCTGTGTCTGAGCTTCCACTCCCGCATCCTTTTATACCTCTGCTCTATTTTATGCCAGACTCACAAGTTAACAAGACCATTTGATATCCCTAAAAGCTGCAATGACAAGGTCTAAATATGAACCAGCTGGACTAAAAGTACTTTGTTTTAATGGGAGTTCCTCTCAGAAGAACTTCTCATGCATTCTTGTGCTGTTAAACCACACCACAAAAGCTGGCCCAAAAGTGAGGGAGATGTTGGCAGCCTAGGAACAACTGTCATAACCCAGTTGAGCTGTTGTGTGGACTTGCCCCCTCAATCTAGATCCACAGACACAATTCTCAGGCTTCTGTCTTCATTCTGATTTTGTTGGCTTCTTTCCTCATTAGTCTGAAATTGGAAACTTAATCCATAGCTATATCCCCAAACTATCCTCTGGACTGACTTCAAGTCTAATGTTGTACCCAGCCACCTCTTCAGACTCAAAATTCTACTGAGTTGTCCAGTTTGGCTGTTAATATAGACCTCTGATCTCCATTCATATTCAAGACTCACATCGATGAAAATAATTCTCATTTCTAGAACCCTCCATCAAGCTGCAATCTCCAACTTAATCTACTGAAGTTATTCATGACTGCTGAGACTCTCAAACTTATTCTTCTGATACAGTGTTCTCTCCTGGTAAGCACAAATATTGGGAGAAAAAGAAAAAAATCAAAGTTGTCTCAATTCTCATTAATAATTTCTCTGCTTAATAACTTCTGCTGGTTCCTCATAAATGATAAGCAAATTGCTTGCTTTGGTAATTAAATTGCTTAAGATCTTATTTCAAACAACCTTTCATCTCTGAACATCAGCTTTTTATAACTATCCCTATGTGCCCTACACTTTGAATCCTAATTAAGTAGGACAACTAACACAATTCCCCCAACTTACCATGTAATACCTCATGCAATTACCCTTTCTCTTTGATTGGTCTGGAAATGCTGCTCGTATTTTCCTAGTGATCTCTATTCATCCTCTATAGACCCACTGAATAGTCATCTCTCCTAGAAAGCCTTCTTCAACCCATCCAGAAGGTAAAAACTGCTTATATACCACTTACTATGGTGTGTTCTTAGTGTTCCCATGATTTTTCAAGCCACTGTTACTTGAGGGAAAAATATCATGACTATAAGATATCTATACTTGTCAAACTACAAAGAACAAGTTAGAATATTGGGTTATAGCATAACATTTAAAGTTGTCAAATCGCTGTATCATACATTCAAAACTAATGTGTGTCAACTACATTTCAATTTAAAAAACATAATAAAATAATAAAAATATTGGCTTTTAAGCCTGCAAAGATCATCTGTGCTTCAGCTATGATGTGAACTTTTCACTAGCCCTACCCTGAGAAGTCAAGACATCAGAGAGGACAAAAAGCTTGCAATACAGAAAAGGCATTATTGGAACACTCCAGACTCCTCAAGGAAATGAGCCTTTTCTTAAAACCCTGGCACCTTACAGAATCCTATGTCCAAAAGTCTTTTTCTACTTTCCATCAAGACTGACTTTAGTAACAGCAGAGCTCATCTTCTATGAGATCGACAACCATGCCTCTACTCTATTTTTGGAGAAAATAATGCCCGTCTGTCCATACTCTGAGGCGTTGTTCCCAGTGTTCTATACAGTAGAATGAAATAGAATTCTGACTGGGTGACAGGCACTGAGGCGGGCACTTGGGATGAGCACTGGGTGTTATTCTATATGTTGGCAAATTGAACGCCGATAAAAAATAAATTTATATAAAAAAAGAATACAAGAGTAATTTTCTCTGTTATAACCAGAGTTAAGGTGAAAGGATCCAGTACATATAGGGTGTTTTAATTGATTAATAAAGTAAATTAATGAGTTAACTTAAAAAAAAAGAATTCATTCATTCATTCACTGACTGATGACTAGGCATTGTTAAAAAGAAAATCATAAGCCTAAATAATGGAGTCACTTATGCTTGGCATGCCACCACACCAGGGCTTCAAATACCTAATAATTGTACTTTCAGCCTCCCTCAGAAATGTAGTCTTAACCAGCTAGTCAGATACTTTCTGGTTAGCACCAATGAGGTCATCTGTCACATGGATCCTCTCCAGTCCCCCAAAGGAAGGTGAACTCATTTGAAACAGCCCTTTCTTCTGTTTATAACTTCCTTGTCCTACCTTGAAAAACCTTTCCTTTACCTTTCTGTAGCCCTTTGGAGCTCCCCTCTACTTGCAAGATGAAATGCTACCTGATTCATGAATCAATAAATAAAGCCAATTAAATTTTAAAAAGCTATTTGGCTGAATTTTTGTTATTTAAAAGTTTTGGTGGCAGCAATGGGATCCAAGGTGAACCCCTGATGGCATTTGAGGAGAATGAGAAACACAGGTGTGGTGCTCCCTAAACCTTTTTCCAAGGCCATTGGTGAGTTCTTCTCAGTTGAGCTCCTCTAGTCAAGCTCTGCTCTTTTTGCACTCAAGCTTTTGACCAATTGGCTTTCTAGTCCAAGGTTAACAGGTCAGCCTAGACTGACAGGAGGCTCTAACGGAGTGCCAGTTGTTGGTCCTTGGTTCAGTCCACAATTCCACGCTGGAATCTCTTCCCCAGTTCTAGTTTGCAGTCTCCATAGTAGAGGCATTGCTGGGAATTGCTCATGGTGGGCACAGTCTTCTCTTGGCCAGTACATAGTGACATCTTTTGGCTACAACTGGCGTGTTGAGGTGAATGTCCTCTTTTGTGTAAAGGCTATTGCCCATGGGGACCTAGGAGGTATAAAAAAGAAAACCATGGGCAGAAATTGGTGGATACAAGTCAAGCATTTAAGAGCTGTTAAAGTGCTTGCCACCTAACTCAAAGACTCCTATGTTCCGATAAATCAGTCACTGAATGGGTTAAATTGACTAGGTTATCTGTCAACCTCAAGGAAAACTTCAGTGCCTTAAGGTACACTGTAAAACATGTACAATGTCTAACCCCGGGGGATTCCTGGGTGGCGCAGCGGTTTCGCGCTGCCTTTGGCCGGCGGCGCGATCCTGGAGACCCGGAATCGAGTCCCACATCGGGCTCCCGGTGCATGGAGCCTGCTTCTCCCTCTGCCTGTGTCTCTGCCTCTCCCTCTCTCTCTGTGTGACTATCATAAATAAATAAAAATTAAAAAAAAAAACTTCTAACCCAGTGGCACATTCTCTTTAGGTATTAGTTTGGTTCTGAGTGACCCAAAGTCTTACTTAATAGGATCCTTAAATTCCAAAGAGTTGAGTGTGCCTCCTTCCAGGACACCTGCTTCTTTTGTCTAAAACCTGTAGTGCCCAAAGTTGCAGGTATCTAGTAAGATGGCAAAATCTTGCTAAAAGCAACTTAGAATTATAATAGCCATTATGTAAAATGTTACAATTAAAAAAACACCATTTAAGAAGTACACTTGAAAGCAAGGGTTCCTAAATGAAATAGAATTAGATACCTGTTTTAATCAGCATGCAGAAATCTTCAAAGGTTTCATAATTCCAAAATAGTTTCCATGGTATTTTGATAGGGATTGCATTAAACGTGTAAATTGCCCTGGGTAACATTGACATTTTCACAATATTAATTCTGCCAATCCATGAGCATGGAATATTTTTCCATCTCTTTGTGTCTTCCTCAATTTCTTTCAGAAGTGTTCTGTAGTTTTTAGTTTTACCTCTTTGGTTAGGTTTATTCCTAGGTACCTTATGCTTTTGGGTGCAATTTTAAATGGGATTGACTCCTTAATTTCTCTTTCTTCAGTCTCATTGTTAGTGTATAGAAATGCCATTGAAAGAGTTGTTGCAAAAGCCTAATGAAAAATTAAAAATGTAAGAGGCCTGAAACAAAAGATTAAGACTGACAGGATTCTTATTTCTTCTCTTTCTGCTCCTTTGAGTATTCATTCTAGTAATCCTGTCTCAATTGTTTTTCTACTGTGAAAAAAAAGTGCTCTATAACCATAAACAAAAGGCCATTAATGGTTTTTCAGACACGCCACATCTACCTTCAGAGAAGGGTCCTCCTATGGGCCCCTTCCAGAGTTGATGAAAATGAGGAAAATTCTGGTAAAATGCTACATTATTCCCCTAAATAGCCAATGGGAAACTGGATATCAGAGGCTGCAGAGGTGATCCTCAAAAAATGCAGAAGCCAGAGAAAGGTAAGAATTCTTTCCAGAATCAGTTCTTCCCAATCTGTCTGTAGTGCCCAGTTGAGTGAAGAAAATAAAATTTCACATTGTCCTTCCTGTCCCAATACAGACCCCAATTCAGACTGGTTATTGATCCTTTCTCTCCTAGGGACAGCTAGTGACTTCTTGCTTGCCTCATTTTGCATCCTAAGAACTGAGCGGGGCTTTCTGCCAAGAGATTGTTAGTTCTTTCTTTGGGTGTCTTTGGGGAATGACTCTGGAACTTGGGAAGACAGTATCCTTTGCACTCTCTTTGGGGACCCTTCTTATACCCAAAGAGGCTTAGTCAATACTGCCAGAAATATTTATTGTATGTGCCAGCTGAAGACTGACAATATTTAAGCAAAAATTTTGTAAAGTAGTTCTGTAATCAAAAGGTTGGCCAAACTGGAAACTGATTTCAGAGCCTGATAGGATTTTTTTTAAAGGCCTTCTCCCCTAAGTTAAAATTAGAGCAATGTACCAGATAGAAGCAAACTGCAGATAAGGTTGTTGGATAGGTGGATCATTCCATTAGATTATTTAGATTACAACCAAATTCTTTTTTTTTTTTTTTTAAGACAGGGAATACTTTATTCAAACCCATCAGAGAAATGGACAGCTTGGGTCTGTAACAGAGCGTTGTGTTTTAAAGCATAGGTCAGTAATTGTATATGAGAGTATGCACTGCTACATACAAATTAACTGATCAGAGCACAACTTTTCAATGTTCAAAACAGAATAAGCTTCCCTGTAAAAGCAGCACCTTTGTGACATTTTTAACTTTAGTATTCCTCTCCTTCTTCTTCACCCTCTCCTTCAACAGAATCCACACCAACCTCCTCATAATCCTTCTCCAGGGCAGCTATATCCTCACGGGCCTCAGAAAACTCTCCTTCCTCCATGCCCTCACCCACATACCAGTGAACAAAGGCACGCTTGGCATACATCAGGTCAAACTTGTGGTCTAGGCGAGCCCAGGCCTCAGCAATGGCTGTGGTGTTGCTCAGCATGCACACAGCTCACTGTACTTTGGCCAGGTCTCCACAGGGTACCACAGTGGGAGGCTGGTAGTTAATGCTCACTTTGAAGCCAGTGGGGCACCAGTCCACATATTGGATGGTACGCTTGGTCTTGATGGTGGCAATGGCAGCATTGACATCTTTGGGAACCACGTTGCCACGTTACAACAGGCAGCAAGCCATGTTTTTACCATGGCGAAGGTCACATTTCACCATCTGGTTGGCTGGCTCAAAGCATGCATTGGTGATCTCTGCTACAGAAAGCTGTTCATGGTAGGCTTTCTCAGCAGAGATGATAGGGGCATATGTGGCCAGAGGGAAGTGGATGTGGGGATAGGGCACCAGGTTCATCTGGAACTCAGTCAGATCCACATTCAGGGCTCCATCAAATCTGAGGGAAGCAGTGATGCAGGACACAATTTGACCTATCAACCTGTTTAGATTAGTGTAGGTTGGGCGCTCAATATGGAGGTTTCTATGACAGATGTCATAGATGGCCTCATTGTCTACCATGAAGGCACAATCCGAGTGCTCCAGGGTGGTGTGGGTGGTGAGGATGGAGTTGTAGGGCTCTACTACAGCTGTGGACACCTCGGGGGCAGGGTAGACGGAGAACTCTAGCTTGGGCTTCTTGCCATAATCGACAAAGAGACGTTCCATCAGCAGGGAGGTGAACCCAGAACCGGTTCCCCCTCCAAAGCTGTGGAAAACCAAGAAGCCCTGAAGACTCCAACACTGGTCAGCCAGTTTCCGAATTTGGTCCAAGACAAGGTCAATGATCTCCTTGCCAATGGTGTAGTGCCCTCGGGCATAGTTATTGGCAGCATCTTCCTTGCCTGTGATGAGCTGCTCAGGGTGGAAGATCTGGCGGTAGGTGCCAGTGCGAACTTCATCAATGACTGTGGGCTCCAGGTCTACAAACACCGCCCTGGGCACATGCTTGCCAGCGCCAGGCTCACTGAAGAAGGTGTTGAAAGAGTCATCTCCTCCCCCAATGGTCTTGTCACTTAGCATCTGGCCATCGGGCTGAATGCCGTGTTCCAGGCAATAGAGCTCCCAGCAGGCATTGCCGATCTGGACACCTGCCTGGCCAACGTGGATCTAGATACACTCACGCATGGTTGCTGCTTGGCGGCTGCCGGGCGGATGGCGGAGAAGAGGAGAAGTTGTTGCTTCTTACAGCGCGACTCTTAGGCAGTCGATGTAAGAGAACCTGCCAAATTACAACCAAATTCTTTGAAGAATTGAGAACAACTGACCTTACCTTACAAATCTTTTGCAAAAGTAGAAATGTAGCTCCAGAGCAAGTTTGAATTGTACCCATTCCTTTTCACCAATCCCCAAACCTCCCTTCTTTATCTCAAAACATTTGTAACCTCTCTGGAAACTTATCCAGATCATTCCCAATTTCTAAGACTGAACTTTAAAAAAAACACACAAATAGAAGCCTTTTTAAAAAATACAAATGGCACCCTTGCCCAAAATCTAGCCCATGGCCTCTATAAGGTTACTTGTCAAGGACAAATATAAATCTTACATGTCTTCTCCACCAATATTAGGAGAAAAAAACTAGCCATATGAGCAGCTAAGCTTAATTCTTCCCATCTGCCAAAAACAAAAAAACAAAAAACAAAAAACAACACCAGTTTGGATCCAAGTGTTCTTTTATAAACTAGTGAGTTTTGCATTATTATACTTCTTATAGCTCAAAATTTTAAAACAATAAAGTGTTTGCCTATTCTGTCTGTATGTCCCAATATATGTGTTGTCGATGTGTGGTATTTTCTACCTCTGGATGATATTGCCAAAATTCATTTGCAAAAGGGTACTATTTAATTGGACCTAAAAATCCATGCATAGGGATCCCTGGGTGGCTCAGTGGTTTAGCACCTGCATTTGGCCCAGGGCGTGATCCTGGAGTCCCAGGATCGAGTCCTGCATCGGGGTCCTGGCATGGAGCCTGTTTCTGCCTCTGCCTGTGTCTTTGCCTCTCTCTTTCTCTCTGTCTCTCATGAATAAATAAATAAAATATTTCTTAAAAATCCATGCTTATACAAATTAGACTCTCAGAAATATAACAGAAATTCAGCCCAGATGTTTTTCAAGTTCATGTGTTCTAGGATTAATCTTTAATAAGTAAAATCTAATTGAAGTTTGTTGGTTTAACTAAAGCAGAAATGTTTTTTAGTTTACAGCCTTAAATATAATACTTTTGGTTTACTTACATGCAGTATAAGTCAAATAAGCTCATGTTCTATCACAGAATTTGTCAGCATGAAAGGTCACTTAAAGATGGTGCTTAGCTGTTTAATGCAGTGTGGTGTTTTAACAACTAATCTAAACATATTTAAACAAATGAATTAAATAGATGTATATAAACATTTATAAACGAACTTTTCAATGAAATTTGTCTACTTAGTTTTCACAGATCTTTTTGGTATCTTAAAACCAAAGAGTTTTGCCAAGTTAAATTAGATGATGGATAGTCATTAAATGTCTAGATCATTTCCAAATAAGACAAAATACTAAAAATAATTACTGAACATGGGTTTATGTGCTTTGGCTTCTTATTACAGAGAAACTGGAAAATTAGAAAAAGCATATGCCTCTAGAAACTTTGAAATTTGCAAAATCTAAAGAATGCTAGTATAAGTTCATACTTGCTTATACTTAGCTTTTACTAGAAATTAAGGTTTCAAAGGGTTAAGAAAAATTCTAATATATGTAATTAAAGCCACTAAGGTATGTGGAAAAGGGATCTTTGAAAAGATTTTTTTAATATGTAATCAAGCTGGCTTTCCTGCAAAGTCAGTAGCAGTAGAATCTATAAAAATTGTGGCACACATGGATGAAGTCCATTCTGCTGCTGCTTCTTTAAAAAAAAAAAAAGACCTCTTGGTATCATACTTTTGCCATCCAAATGCCTTATAACATGACAATAGCATGCTCCTAAATCAGAGATACTAAGATGGGGAAACAATGGTTGAAAATTAATAGGCTGCGACTATGGGAAACCCAAGATAGTTACTTGGTTCTTCCTGGATCCCTGGAAAAATCCCATTTTTCAGCGTTTGCATTCCTTCACCCACCACAGTACATTTCAAATTACTCAAATTATAAATAGATGTTGTTGGGGAGACTTTTATAAAATTGTGAAAATAGTCTACCAGCAATGCCTGACCTGTCAGGTCCATAATCCTGAAACAACCATTTTTATCCCCACAGGCCTCAGCAATTACAGCAACCTGTCATTTTACCTGAAACAGACAAACCTGTGTATTATGAATACTTTCAAGCTTCCCTTTGGAATATGCCCAGAAATGCATTTGGAGTTATCTTTGTTTTTTCTGTCGTTGTAAATTTAGGTTCTGGAATTGGCATTTGGTGGTGTGAAGCGTTGCTCACGAGTGGCCAGAACTCCTCTTCCTAAAGGATTTTGAGATTGAGGAACACCTGTATAACCTCCCCTCTATGCCTTGGTTCTAGTTCCTCCCTCTGAGTTGAATAACCATTTTTTATTTTTTATTTTGTTTTTGTTTTAGTTGGTGCTCTGATGCTTAATCTCAGTACCCTTTACTCTTGATTGTCACATTTTGATAAAACGTGCCATTTTCTTTGGTAAGAGAAAGCAGGTCTCATGTCTGCCAGAACACAATTTATATGCCTTATTGGCTCCATTAAACTTTTAAAAAACTTAAAAAAAAAAAAGAGTCCTCCCTCTGGACTCTTTAAAACCTGCAGGTGGACATCATTCAACTGCTACTTAGTACAAGTTATCAATATGTTCTTGTTACTGTACATATGGTTTCTGGATGGGTTGAAGCTTCCCCCTGCCCTAAAACTGATACCCTCACAGTGGCAAAGGAAATGTATTTTCCATTTAGGGTGTACCTTCCATGATCTTCAGTGATCAAGGAACTCACTTTACTAGGCAAATAATACGATGCTCAAGCCTGTCATCAACAGGTTAAAGAAACCTTTCCAGATGCCAATTCAAAGAACCTTGTTGCTCACAGTTTAGAGCCTGGTAACTGAGTATTCTGGAAATACCATCAGAGGAAGATAACCCTTAAGTTCCATTTAAAGGGACCTTATAAAGTGCTGTTGACCACTGACACTGCTGCAAAAAGCCTTGAGTACAGATCACACAGCTAAAGACTCCACCTAACACTTGGTCCTGTTTAGACACTGGAGACCTCTGAATCAAAGTGACAGGGAAGAGAAGTATTTGACATTGAGGTAGACTGCTTCCAGTCACGACGATGGATCGACTTCCTGCTTGAAAGAACATGAAACCCGGGACCCCTGGGTGGCGCAGCGGTTTGGCGCTTGCCTTTGGCCCAGGGCGTGATCCTGGAGGTCCGGGATCAAATCCCACGTCAGGCTCCCGGTGCATGGAGCCTGCTTCTCCCTCTGCCTGTGTCTCTGCCTCTCTCTCTCTCACTGTGTTCCTATCATAAATAAATAAAAATTAAAAAAAAAAAAAAGAACATGAAACCCTTTTCTTCTTTTCCCTTCCTTAACTCTGGCATTAGCCTCAAGAGATAAGACCCTCACTGTATCTCCTAAGTCGTTGCTAAGGTGCGTAACCTCTAGAATTTAGAATAACCTTTTATTTCAGACTGCTAGGAGAAAATCTAACTGAGCCCCTCCCTTTTCACAAACAAATAAAGCATTTCATTGACTGACTCCCCTAAATTTACAACATCAAATTAGAAAGCACCTATCAGGAGGCTTTCGTGACTTGGATTCACTCCTTTCACCTTGTTGAAAATGTAAATGATAAATGTAAATGAGGCTATGATCAGGGATTTCTCCCTAATTCTTGAAATTATTGAAAAATCCACTGCTAAAGCAATAGCTATGCACAAAGATCCGTAGACTCCCTGGCCAAAGTTGTTCTTGATAATAGAATAGCCCTTAATTATCATTTAGCTGAGCAAGGGAAGTGTCTATGCTATGGCCAACACTATCTAGCTACACCTGGATTAATACTTCTGGAGAAGTTAAAACTCAATTACATAAGATCACCGAGTGAGCCACTTGGCTCAAAAAGGTGACTCCTGCACCTTTTTTATTTATTTATGATTTATTTTATTTTGATTGGCTTGGGTCTTGGGGACCTCACTACAAAGTGCATTGCAAACATTGGGAATTGTTCTGTTCATAGTGATCATAATGATCTCCCTGGGGTGGTATATTAAATACATATTTGTAGTCACCAATCAAGTGAATGATCTCCCTAAGCCTGGACTGTCAGAAAAGGAACCAAGAGAATGACCAAATGAAAAAACATAAACCTGAAGCATGACCTGTGAATTTCACAGAGGTTAAGCAAAAACATCATGACTACAGACATCATACAAAGGGAACAATAAAAACTGCAAGAACTTCAGAGAGGTGGCATAGAGTGGCACCAATGCCTTAAACTGTTATCACATCTCTCAATTAAGCTGAGAGGCTGACCAAAGTGGTAGGGTGGTGATGAGGTTGTTAAAAAGAAAACCATACACTCAAAATGAAGTCACTTATGCTTAGCCACATCACTAAACCAGGGCTTAATACCTACTACAATTGCACTTTCAGCCTTCCCCAGAAATGTAATCTTAACCAGGAAGTCAGGAATTTTCTGGTCAATGCCATTGAGGTCATCTGTCACATGGGCCCCCTTCATTCCCCAAAGAAAGGTATATTCACCTGAAATAATTCTTTTTTCTGTTTATGACTTTTTTGTCCTGCCTTTAAAAATCTTCCCTTAGGGATCCCTGGGTGGCGCAGCGGTTTGGCGCCTGCCTTTGGCCCAGGGCACGATCCTGGAGACCCGGGATCAAGTCCCGCGTCGGGCTCCCGGTGCATGGGGCCTGCTTCTTCCTCTGCCTGTGTCTCTGCCTGTCTCTCTGTGACTATCATAAATAAATAAAAATAAATCTTTAAAAAAGAAAGTTAAAAAAAAAAACATCTTCCCTTACTGGAACCCTGTGGAGCTCCCCTTTCCTTGCTAGATGGGATGTTGATTTATGAATGAATAAAGCCAATAAGGGCTTAAAATTTACTTGACTAAATTTTTTGTTATTTAACAGCACTAAATAAGACAGTTCTGCTCTTTGCCATCATGGAGTTTTAATTTTATGCAGAGGAAAAATGTTAACCAACCAACTATTCTTAAATTTCCATTATCATAAGTGCAGCAAAAAAAAAAGTATGGGCAACTGTGGCTTTGTATATTAATCCCACCAACTGATCCTTTTTGAAGAACAGAGAAAGCCTCCCTGAGTAAGTTCATATCTGTTTAATATTTGAATATATTTACTTAAGGTGAATCCTAGATGTTGGCCTTTATTTTCATGTTTGATAGTTTTTCCAAGTTTTACCTAATCAGGCACAGAGGAAAATAATTCAGAGTCTTATTTGAAAAGATCAGGCATAACTTGAGGTTTGCTTTTCTTATTTCCTTACCTTCCGGTCTATTATAAATTGTGTCTTTCCTCTTTCAAATTCTGTTATGTTTTTGTTACTCTGATAACTTACTAATAAACCAATAAATTAGAAAAATCAGTTATGGGAGATCCCTGAGTGGCTCAGCGGTTTAGAGCCTGCCTTTAGCCAAAGGGCGCGAACCTGGAGTCCCGGGATCAAGTCCTGCGTCAGGCTCCCGGCATGGAGCCTGCTTCTCCCTCTGCCTGTGTCTCTGCCTCTCAATCTCTCTCTCATGAATAAATAAGTAAAATAAAAAAAGAAAGAAAGAAAAATCCGTTAACTATGAAACATTGTCATAAGGGAAAAAAGCATCAGGAAAGAGCAAATATAGTGATGTTCACTTTCTGTATTTTGTACTTTGGCAAGCTTTACAAATTCCAATTAACTTTATTGGGGATGAAAAGAATTATGGCCAAATGACCCTCTGAGTATAAGAGGGTAGGACTATTTGACCTCTGATTATAAGGATGTGAAATCTGTGTCCAGTTCCTCAAATCTTTCTTTGATAGTTTTCAATGAATTTGTTAGGAATATTTTTTTCCTTAGTTTAAGTTGGTCATATAAAAATATTGCTTAAAAATAAAGAGTCTTCTGCCTGAGTGGCCATAACTATTAGCTTATACTTGTGATGATGGCATACTTTATCCCTTAAACAGGTTCTTAGGAAATTATCAGGTTGCTCAGTAAAAGATGGTTTCTCTCAGTCCTGATTAAGTTTATACATATGCACATACACGTTTATGTAAATGTGTACACATATGTGATATATATATATATATTAAAGATTTACTCAGTTCCTTTAATACGTTCTTTAGTCTCAAATTGGAACAGCCCTGAGCCAAAGAAGTGTAGATGCACTGTTAATAAAAAAATTAGTGGATCATTTGCTTTAAAAGCATGTTCTATTTCCCTAGGGCATCCTGGAAACCTGCTCATGTGTAGTCTGTGAAATTGACCCTGCCTTATGTAAGGCCAGCAAATGACTAACTTGAAGTTTGATCTTTGAGTTACTCACATAGCCTCCAAGGAAGTGTGACTTGAAAGTTCTTTGTATAAATACAGAGGCAACCATGTGTCTTTTCCATGTAAAAACTGGATTTCATTCCATTGGGAAGGAGAGTCATGACAGTGATCATGATTCAGAGCTTCTACTTCATTTACATCTCCCTACTGTTTCTTCAGAGCTCTGGGATTTTCAAATGGACACTGATCCACCTACAATTCTTTTTTTTTTTTCCACCTACAATTCTATCTTAATTTCTTTCTCAGCTCTAAAAAAAACCTACTTTATTTATATGTTTAATCTGTTCTGATTTTTTATCCCCATTGGGAACCTGGATGTCATTCAAAAGCTCTGTAAATATGATTACTTGTACCCCAGAGTGTTATGCCCTCATTCTGGGAATAACTAAACATAAGGAACAAAGGACTGAAAGTTTGTTTTTTGTATACCATCATCACAACTAGGTATAAAAATCTATGTCATTTGGAACATATTTTTGAAGAGGGAAGGGTTAAAAATCAGACATTGTATTAGATAACTATTGCTGCATTGAATAACACTTCAAATCTCAGTAGTTTAAAGTAGTTTAAAACAAGGATTTATTATTTTTCATAATTCTGAGTGTTGGCTTGGTGGTTCTCCTGCTTGCACCTGTGGCTGCATTCAACTGGAGGGATGGCTGGGGCATGACTAGAGGCTAGACCATGAGTCCTTGTGACATGGTGATCTCAGGGTTCCAGTCCTAATGCATAAGTGTATATTAAACTTCCACTTATGTCACATTTGTGGATGTTCAATCAGGCAAAGCAAAGCACATGCTCAAGCCCAGAGTCAATGTGGAAGGGACTATGTAGTCCATGGCTACTAAGAAACATCATTCACTGGGGCCATTATTATAACAACCTACCACAAATGGTGGCTACCTGAGAGCACATTTTATACTCACACTGAGACAGTACCTTAAAGAATAATGACTTGTATTCCAGATTTAACATGGTTGCATACATGGGGAGAAGCATAAACTAATCACTGGGTTGTCAATATGAAAGCCAGGATTACTGATTAAAGGATTATTGATATAATAATTACAAAACAAAAAGACATGCATTCTCAGATTGAAAGTGTACATCAAGTAAAATATAGGAACAATAGGGATAAATTCACATCTAAATACATTATAAGGAAACTATGTATATCAACGTACTTACATCAAAGATAAATATAAAAAGCCTTTTAGGAAGGAGAAAGGGCAAAATAGATGAACTATGAATGAACAACATTCAGAAAGGCAAAACAAACCCTATCAGGAACAACAGATTGTATATAACACATTGGAGTAGTATCTTCCAGGTACTGAGATTAAAAAACTTGCAATTACAATTCTATACTTAATTCAACATTCAACAATGAGGGAAAATTAAAAAAAATTTTTTAGATCAGAAAAAAGTTTAAGAGTATTTGCTACTTTCAAATGATAGATAAAATTCAATATATTAGTTAATAAGAATGATATTGGATTGGGTATTGTGTGAATAGTTAAAGCATACTGAGATCCATTTTCATGCATGAAATAAGTATAAATATTTTTAATAACTTTGAGCTTTAAAAAATATACTTAAATAACTAGCATAAACTTAATAGGTATCCACTATGTGAAAAGAAATATAATCCATAGCTTCCAAATGAGCAAGAAAAATAAAGATAAATTTTCTAAAAGTTTTTACTGAAACAAAATGCAGAAAAGAGGAAAAACAAAATGTATAGAAAACAAAATCAAAGTAAGATGTTATAATCAGCAAACATAATAAATGCAAATGTGTCAAACTAATATATTAAAAGAAGAAATTACTAAATTGATTTTATAGAAATCCAGCTAAGTCTATTTTAAGAAACATACCTGAAACAAAAAGACAGAACTTTACTATAAAGGGACATTTGTTACAGGCAAATGAAGAGGCAAAGCTAATTTAGCAATATTAATTAGATACATTAGAATTTAAAGTAAAAACTAGTAGAAAAGTTCAAATGTATGCAATAATGAGTAATTAAATGTGAGTAAAGACAAATATAAGAAAAAACTTCAGGAAAAATGAACAAAAGCACAATCAATAAAAATTTTTAACATACCTCTATTAGAAATATGTGGAAGTAAAACAGATAAAAATTAACAACTGTATGGAAGAGCTCAGTGATATCATTAATAATCTTGATCAACAGAACTCCTGGATCCAATAAATAGAGTGTATATATTTATTTCAAGCACAAAAGGGACAGCTGAAATATTTGACCACATATTAAATGACAAGACAATCTTAACAAATATTAAAGAAAATATATAATGTATATTTCATGTTTTCTGGGCAATCATATGAGAAATCAACATTAAAAATGTATTCTTAAACCATATGGAGATTTTAAAATGTACTCTCTAGTTAATGGTTTGAAGTGGAATTCACAAATGAATATTATAAAATGTATAGAATTGAGTAATAGTTGGTATATTATACATCAAACTTGTGAGATGTACCTAAATGATTTTCAAGGAACATTTAATTTTAGTCATCAATCATTTTATTAACAAATTAAAAAGACTGACCATAAATGAGTTAAATATTTGACCCATAACACTAGGCTAGGCAATACATGATAGAAAACATCAAAATTAAATAGGATACAGGAAATATTAAATAGAAAATAGTGAGATGAGGCTTCTCTGATAACTAAGAGTAGACATGTGAGTAAGTTATGGCCACTGGAGTATCGTAAAATAAATGTACATCCTCATAAAATGTAAGCCTCTCTTTTTCCTCCCCATAGTCCTTACAACTGGCTGAAATGCATATGAAAAAACTGGAGTTAAAGAGGCTACCTCTGGGGGCACCAGTGTGGCTCAGTCAATGAAGCCTCTGACTCTTGATTACTATGGCTCAGGGATGATCTCAGAATTCTGAGATGGAGCCTCCCCTCAGACACCACCTTGAGTGCAGAGTCTGCTTAAGATTCTCTCCTTCTCCCTCTGCCCCTCACACTTGGGCTCATGTGCTTGCTGTCTCTCTCTCTCTCTCTCTCTCAATAAATAAATAAATCTAAAAAAAGAAGAAGAGATGCCACCCCTGACCAGTCCACCTCTTGGACTCACATAAGAAATATCCCCTTTATATTTCTTATAGAAAGAAAAAAAATTACACAGAGAAATCGAACCCTAAAAGTAAAGTCGTAATTTATCTCAGAATACAGTGCAATGTAATTCATCCCTTAAAGAGTCATTAATTTATGATATTCCCAATAAACGATGAAAATTAATTCAGTACCCATTCATGTAGAAAAACAAAACTTAGCAAATAGAAATAGAAGAAAAACTTGCTTAACCAGATAGAAGATTCTTATCAAAAGTCTCCAGCAAATATCATACAAGGAAAACTTCCACTATCTCTTTTATTCAATAAAACATTAAGTATGCTAGCCAATTTAATAATACAAGACAAATAAAATGGCTTACACCATGAAGATAAAAACAAAACAAACTTAATTTGTAAATGGTATGGCTGTCTACATAAAAAAATCCAAGAAAATCTATATATTATTAGACCTAAAAAGGAGTCTCTAAGGCTGTGAGAGAGCCTGCGACTTTTCTGGAACAAACTACAGCAACTTTTCCTACAGATAGAACCTCTTGGTATTTTGTACAGTTCTATAAGTGAATTTTTAAATGGATAAAAAAAAAAACTTGGCCACTTTGCAAATCAAACTAACCAATCATATTTACATTGATATTTGTTAAAGATAAGTGTCTTTATCATCCATGCTGAAAAAAATACCATGGACGAGGTGCTTAAACAGTAGAAGTAAATTCTCTCATAGTTCTAGAGACTGGAAAGTCCAAGATCAAGATCTAACAGAGTTTGCTCTCCAGTAAGAGCTCTCTTTATGGCTTATAGATAGAGATCCCTTCTGCCTGTGTCCCTACATGGTAGTGAAAGAGAGAGAGCACAAGCTCTCTGGGGTTTTTTCTTATAAGAGCACTAATCTCATTATGAAAGCCCCATTCTGGTAAACTTATCTAAACCTACTTATCTCCTAAAGGCCCTGTCTCCAAGTCTCATCACATCTGGGGTTAGGGCTCCAACATACAGATTGTAGGGTGGGGGGCCCACACAATTCAGACTATAACAACAAATCTTCACATTTACATATTATGAAGTTTTCTTAATATGACACAGGAGATAAAAGAGAAAAAGGGTTATCTCACTGATGATAAAGGTGTGTGTGTTTGCTTTTTTCCAGGATCACTATTTTCTATACAAAATAATTCCTCCTTGAATAATATTCATCTACAAAGGGCAAAATCAGACTAGGTGTGAAAAGAAATTCATGTTTTTATTTTTATTATTTTTTTAATTTTATTTTAAATTTTTATTTATTTATGATAGTCACAGAGAGAGAGAGAGACAGAGGCAGAGACGCAGGCAGAGGGAGAAGCAGGCTCCATGCACCGGGAGCCTGACGTGGGATTCGATCCCGGGTCTCCAGGATCACATCCTGGGCCAAAGGCAGGCACCAAACCGCTGCGCCACCCAGGGATCCCAAAAATTCATGTCTTTAAAAAGGCTTGAGAGAAATGTGGCAGGAATCTCCTAGAGGAAAAAAAAAAAAATATATATATATATATATAAAACAAATATATATAAAATATATATTATATATATATATATATGTATATATATCCTACAGAGATGTCTACAAAGGCTAGGCATATGTTTTTGTGGTCTTGTGCCTGTGGATATTTGTAAAAGAGGAAAGTTACTTCAACCTCCCCAGATAGGCATTTAGAGAACATCTCAATCCCTGCATCATTTGGATCTTGATGAGACTCATTGCCAGCAGCAGCTGCCTAAATAGGATGACCAGAAATCCCAAGAAAATAATCAAGAGAAAAAATATACCACCATCAGCTTCTGAATAAGAAACTGACTCACATTCACACACCAAACCATAGACTAAATAGAAATTTCCCATCCTAAAAATGAAATGTGTGCAGAATTCTTGGTGATATCCAGTACAACATATAGCTAATATTATCATTATTTGAAACATACTCTGAGTTTTCTTTGTAGGAATAAGCCTCCCATTAAGATATTGCTGCTCAGTGAATGGGAACATCTCCTAAGGAGCAATGTGACACCTGATAGCAAAATTGCATAGCAGCGATACTAGAAAAACCGCCTACTTAGCTCAGTCACAAAATTCTCATTTTGCTAAAAGAATCAGGAATTTCCCAATTCAATTGTTTTTTATCTTAGTTGGAGATATCCCAAAACATTCTTAGCAGGCTGAGGTCTAAAGATGGAGAAAAGATCTTATTTAGAGAAAATGTGTACGTGATTTTGTGTGTTTCTTTACTTTGTGTTTCTGTGTGTACTCAGAAGAATAAAATATGGTGTTCTTCATTTATAAATTGACCCTACCGACTCTTGTTTTCTAGCGGTAATCATCTATTTATAATCTCAAGTTGCCTTATGAAAAGGGTGGGGGGAAGGCCAGGCAAACCCAACATCCACCAACAAAAACATCGGCAATTGTCCCACACAAAACTGAACGCAGAAATGCAGGTAAGTTTCCAATGCTGTGTCTACACAAGTCAATACTATTGTAAGTAAACTATTTCAAAGTCCAGAGTGTCTTTTTACCATGTGCAATTTAGTAGCAGTGTATACATCCAGACCCTGGTTTCAGTTCTGCCAGGATAAGTAACTCATGCCTTTTCTGCTCAGTTTCAATACCTACAAGACAACAAGGAGAATGATAGAAAAATGAAAAGAAGTTGCAGAATGTGAAGTCAGAAAAACTGGGTTGAAGTTCAAAATGACTCAACTCTCTTGAGGCAGAAACCTTTGGGGTAAGTATGTACTGAACAATCCCCAGGGCTTCAGCCCTGAGCTAAAGTTGACATGAGGAGGGGATGTAGAGAATGATGCTCAAAAGCTCTGCTCCACAAAAATGCTTCACCTGTCCTTCCTCTGTGGGTCTCTTCTTATACCAGACAACAATTCTCAGAGTGCCTCATATTACACATTACTACATTATTACTTTAGGCATTATACAATCCATGTGTTGGCACTACTTTTCTGAGAAATAGTGTTTCGATGGAATATAAAGTGTGAATTTAATATAATGATACCATTATTTTTTCCTGTGATTTAAAACTAAGTATGCTCTAAATAAACAATGCCAGGCCTTCAAATGGAAAAAAATTTAAGAGAATCATGGCATCCTAAAGCTTTTAAAAAGGAACAGTAAACAATGTATCCTCGTTATATTGTTTACATAAATCTCACAACCAGGATAGGCAGATTCCTGTTGCTGGGCTTTTAGCCCAGCACTCATTGTAACACCAAAGACAATAGTCTTTCACATGCATCACTGATGCTTGCCAGTTGCTGACAGCCTACTTTGTTCTGATCTCTCTTCATAACATAGGATAGTTTAAATCTTCCAAGATTTTTCACCAAAACAAATAAAACAAAACAAAAAGACCTAACAAAACCAATCAAAACCTAATAGGCTTAGCACACAACTAGTAGAGTTATAAAGTTATTTACTATGTGTTTATATGATATAATGAAAAGTATAACTTGTATTTCAGATAACAGAATCTAGTAGTCAAAAGCATATATTCTGGAATCATAAAGATTGGTGATTAGTTGCATGATCTTTTTAAGCCTCAATTTTCACATTTAAGAATGGAAATAATCATGCCAGTTACTCTTACAAGGTTGAGAAGATCATGTGAGATAATCAACACACATACTCAAGTCTACGGCTAATGTAATACATGTGCCATCATTATAATGTCCTGATAAATATTTATCCCTTTCTGTATTTTAACACTGACTAAAAACTTCCTCAATTAATGTTTAAAGTCACAACAATAGGCTCTAATTTGTATGTATACTATTTCATTTGATCTACCCAAAAAATCTGCTAAGATAAAATTCCGAAAACCCTAAAGGTTGATCTAGATTTTCCTTCTCTGTTATTCTGAAGTACTGTATTCTACAGTAAGGTAATGGTGATGGGCATTAAGGAGGGCATGTGATCAGAAGAGCACTGGCTTATAAGCAATTAATGAATTATTGAAAGCGACATCTGAAACTAATGATGGCTATATGAATTTAAATTTTATTAAAAAGGTAGTGAAATAGACAGCTTAGGAAGGAATCTCAGATTTAAGTCTCAAATTCATATCACAAACTGATCTAGATTCAGTAATTGTTCCCTAGTGGGTCTGATGGCTTAGCAGTGCTGAAATGGAAGAAAGATTCCTTCCCATCATTGTGCCCTGGCATGAAGAAGAGATGCTATTGATAACAAACACCATCATCTACAGATGTGTTTCTGGGATGCTGAGAATCTCACAGACATGACTTTGTGTCTGCAGGAGAGCTCAATATCAATTTAAATAAGCACTCATAGAGAGGAAGAAGTATATTTCTCACATACAATTTCGGCTAGGAGATTAAGTTTAGCTATGAAGGCAGGTTTAAAAGAATGGGTTCCATTAAACAGATCCAATTCCCACTGTACTAAACCCTAAACAACTCAATGAGAACATTTCTTTTTTTTTTTAAAGATTTTATTTATTTATTCATGAGAAACACAGAGAGAGGGAGGCAGAGACACAGGCAAAGGGAGAAGCAGGCTCCAGGCAGGGAGCCCGACGTGGGGACTCGATCATGGGTCTCCAGGATCACGCTCTGGGCTGAAGGTGGCACTAAACTTCTGAATCACCTGGGTTACCCAATGAGAACATTTCAATACCCTGTATCTCGGTCTATTTTTCACAACACCAGCACCATCCTCCCTTGAAATACCCAGCGACTTTATTCTCCCTGGAGATAACCAAACCAGATGAACCTAAGTACTAGTAGTATCAAGATGTTGTAGCTTATTTATGGCTGCTACACAGCTGCAGAGCCACAGATAGGTTGATAGGTCTAGAGACTGCCAATGGACTACATTGCTCTAACACCTTAGAGACGTGCTGTTTGTAATTTTTGCTATTGATGTGTATTTCTCATTGAAGGGTACTCTTGGACAGGGAGACAGGAAGCCATGAGACATAATTCCAGTTCTGTGATAACTGGCCAAGGTATAGGTTATTTTATTTTATTTTATTTTATTTTATTTTTTTAAAGACTATTTATTTATTCATTACAGACACACAGAGAGGCAGAGACACAGGTAGAGGGAGAAGCAGGCTCCACACAGGGAACCCAACATGGGACTCGATCCTGGGTCCCCAGGATCACACCCCGGGCCCCCAGATCACACCCCGGGCCAAAGACGGCACTAAACTGCTGGGCCACCGGGGCTGCCCAGTATTAGGTTATTTTAATTAGTGTGTCTTGCTTTCTTCATCTGAAGAAGGTATTGGACCCAGATCTTTATGTGTCCTATATGGATCAAACATTATCCTTGAGGGTGCCTCCAGTTTTATTTATTCTGCAAGCACTGAAATAACCCCAGCATATTTCAGAAACACCTGCAGAAAGAGCATCTTTTTGACTTCACCATGTATGGTTTCAATCTATCCCTTTTCACATCACATGCTATTCCTGAGGTGGGTTGTCACAAACCCAACATATAGCCACATCCCCCAAAAGGGCAAAGGATGCTTGCTGAGAAGAGGCACATAGAAATTCAACCAATCATTTGAAGCTTTTATTCTTAACCAAGCACTGAATAGTTTAATAGCTCATCTTGCCTGCTATAAATAGGTTCTGCTGCCTATCACTATAGCTCACTGGGAAAGAATGCAAACAGTCCTAGGAATGAAATACTCAGGAAGACTGTCCTGCCTGGTCAGAGCTATTTTACTTAAATGACAAAATTCTCCTCCAGACACAGAGAAAGCCTTACATTTTTAGCCTGTGAGTTTTTCATCCCTAGGAATGATGTGATGTTTTGTATGGGGGTGGGGTACGGGGAGGAAGAGAGGGAGAGAATGAGAGAGAGAGCTGCATCAGTGGTAAAAATGTGCTGGACAAATCCTTTATCAGCTGGCCTTTAAAGGAATACTCATTATTTTGACCAAATCTGTGTGGTCATGCTGCATTCTCTAGGAACAAATATAGTTCATGTAAAGGCCTGTTCAGAAGGATATCTAGAAAGCCAACAGCAAGCAGCAATTAGGAAGACATACAGACAACACCAAGTTGAGCCCCCAGAATCAATTTTTAAAAATCTCAGGAGCAAAGGAAATGGACTTGTTCTTTTTTTATCTCATGCAAAGAGGTAAATGTGAGAAATATTCTATATTAATACATAACATTTTTCTTTGAATAGAAACAAATCAATCTTGCATATAAGAAACAAGCACATGAAGATAAGTACAGTTGCAAATTTTTCTGGCTCAAGGATCAGTAAATGAAACTATTATCATTTTTGTAAAAGGGATTATGACGTTTCAACTTCTGAATCTAGAAATATTTCTCATTCCTGTTACATATTAAGGAGAAAGCACATGATGAAAACTTATGTCTCTTTACTGCGGTAACAAAATACCATTCTAAAAGATTTCTGTGTCTTTTAAACCTAGATAACTTGCCTTTGCCAAGATCACCACACCTGAAACTCAACTGCACATGACTGTGTCTCCGGTTTTGTGTAGCTGCAATTCTTTTCTTGACCGGAATCCCTAAGTCTGCAGTTGGGAGGTTAGATTATGTATGCTTGTCTGAATACAGTTTTAATGACTTTAGATTGAAGAGTCTTAGAATAAATAAACCTGTTCAGAGCTAATGATATATATAAATAACTGGATAACACAATGATGATGCTATATGATATTTAATTTTCAATAGTATGGCACAGAATTTTGAATTCTAGGCTGGTCCATATTTACAGCACAAATCAGAGAGTATCTTATATTTATAATGTTAAAGTATTTAAACAAGGAGGCCAGCACACTGGGGTGGCTCTAATGCAGCCTGCATAAGTGAACTAAAAACTGAGCCAGAGTCAATGCACTTGAATCCAGAACAATGAAACTTAAGAACAACCAATCACAGATAGTGAAGGAGGCTTTCCCAAATAAGGCAACCACTGAAGCTGTAACCTATCAAATCATCTCTTTGCTTTGGTTCAGTGTCTGCTCTATACAAACCTTATCTCTAGTTCTGATGGGTAGAATTCTTCTAACCACCTTTCATTTTGCATTGCCCAATTTGAATTATAACATACTCAAACTTGAAAAGTTTAATGTGCCTCAGTTTACCTTTTAACCATGGATAACCAACAAGGTTTTTCCTGAGATCAGAACTAGCAACGGGATTGGAACAATTGTCCTAGGCGGGTTTTGTGTTTTTCTTTTTTTTTGACTCTTGTTCTAAGAAATATATACCTATTCCAAATCAGGGAAACATAAGTGTAGTAGTGTTGGAGTTATGAGACACTTCAAAACAGTTTTGTTACAATTCTTTTTGCTAGCTCAAACTCTGTGTCAAACCCTAATGACTTGCACACACAAAGGTTTTATTTCAGGCATTTGAAATATTTACACAAACTTCACAGAGTGTCTAAATAAAGCTATTTTTAAACTGAATTTTCTTAACTGCTTTCACTTCAAAAAAATTCCTTCCTTCACCCCTCATATTGATATGAGAATATCCATGTCAATTCTCATTCTTACCAAAGTTTAGCAGATATCCAAAGGGGCTATTAAAATGCTTATGTAAACTGTCTCTGCCCCAAGAAGCAAAATCACATGACTGACTATATTTTGTCTAATTTAAATATAATCCTCAAATCATTTTTATTTTTGGGGGGAGTGACTCATTTCAGCTTCTTAGCATCTGGGCTGTTTCCCATGACCCTATCAAGCCAACCCTAAGAGCTCACCTTTCTCTTGGCCAATTAATCCACTCATCAAAGCTGTGTCATCTGCCACTAAAATCCCTAGATAAAATGGAAACTTGATTAATTGCACCGAGTATAATTGGTCATGGTATTCGTGATGTTAACTCATGTACTTATAAAGTCTAAGTCTGAAGAGTAGCACTTGAAAAAAATATCCTGACCCACTTGTTTTTAAAAAGGGCCAAGGCAGTTCAAAGAACAGAAAAGGTAGAAAATACAAAAGGTGGAGGCAGGGTTTTGCAGAGGCCCAGAACATATTGAGGCTCAGTCTATTCTTGCAATTTCCACATACTAAGGAGAATAGAAAGAGCAAAATCTTTATTTCATTTCCCAATCATTACTTCCATTTCCAAAATCTTTTCTTCCTTTCCCAAATAGGCAGAGTTCAGTTAAGATATGGACACTCTTCTATGTTTCAAATCAAGAAATGAAATCTTTCCATCACAGCTACCAATAATGTTGCCTTGCAGTGTGACAACTACAGTAAGACATATCAGAAGCTTCAGTTTAAGGATGACTGGGTGTTAAGCATCTGGCTTCTGCTCAGGTCATGATCCTGGGGTCCTGGGATGAGCTCTGCATTAGGCTCCCTCCTCAGTAGGGTGTCTGATTCTTTCCCACCATTCTCTACCCCTGCTGCTCCACCCTGCTCCTGTGCTCACTCACTGTCTCTCAAATGAATAAATAAATAAAATCATTTTAAAAAAGGATTCTATTTATTTATTCATGAGAGACACACAGAGAGAGCCAGAGACACAGGCAGAGAGAGAAGCAGGCTCCTCGCAAGAAGCCGGATATGGGACTTGATCCCAGGACCCCAGGATCATGACCTGAGCTGAAGGCAGATGCTCAATCAGTGAGCCACCCAGGCATCCCTAAAAAAATCTTTTTAAAAAAGGTTCAGAGTATAAAGGCACACAGAGATCTGAAAAAAATACTGTCCTCTCTAATTAATATTACAGTAGTCCAGATGTTAAACAAACGGACCTCACTGCTAATCATCATACTACCAAGCTAAAAGACAAGTGGTTAAACTATTTTTTCCCCAAATACAGACATTTCAAACTGATGTAACTGCAAACAGAGGCATGAGTCAGTAGAAAGTGAACAAAAATTAGAAAATTGTCTTATATTAAAATTAGAGCAATTCCCAAAGCCTCCATTTACTTTATACTTAGAAATGATGAGCTTTCATCTTAGCTTCAGTGAAAAACCACTATTCCAGGTACTATTTCCCTTTTCTTTATAGTTTGGATTTTTTAAACCAATGTCAGCAATTTCACATCCTCTCCTGCACCTGGAAAAGTGCTGTTTCAGACTTAAAGGTTATCCTTCAATTCCCTATTCATTTCACTTCTTAGCTGTAAGTGGAAAGTGGGGAGAAATATTCTCTCCTCTAAGACTATCTTTCGTATGCTCTTTGTTTATCCTTATCATCATGGTCATTGAGTTTCCTGGATTTAAGTCCCCCCCAAATGTTAAAATTGTCAAGATCTTTAATCTACAGACTGTGCTCTTTGCATGATAAGAGAAACCATACAAAAAGTGTTTCCAAAAGAAGCATTGACATCTGGTGGACAGAATGCTGTGCAAGTTTCCAAACAGGAAGGGAAACTTTCCTTTCAGGCAAGTTTGAATATCATTTGATTAGGACATAGCATTAAGATATGACAGGTTTTAAGAATGATTTTGACAAGTGATTTTAATTTTTAAAGATCAAATAGGAAATGGATATAAAAAGAAGTCAGCGAAACATAAAAATCTCTGACAAGAAGAAACACTGCCAAGTACATTTTAAATTTCAGCTTTATTGAAGTATAAATGACAACATGGTAAGATATTTAAACTGTGCATCTTGCTGATTTGATGTACATACATTGTGAAAGGGTACCTCCATCTAGTTAACTAACACATACATCACCCCACAGTTCTTCCTTCCTTTCTTCCTTCTTCCCTTTCTTTTTTTTCTTTTCACTCTTTTTTTTTCTTTTGGTAATAACATTTAATTTTCACTCTCTTAGCAAAATTCAATTATACAGTACAGTATTATCAACTACAGTCACCATGTTATACACCAGAAATACTCTAAAATATCTTGTACCTGAAAGATTGTGCATACCTTTTTTTCTTTTTAGCAACTTTCCCCTATTTTCCCCACCACCAGTCCCTGACTCTATTTCTGTGAGTTTGACTTTTCTACATATTTGTGATACCATACAGTATTTGCCTTTCTTTGTCTGGCTCATTTCACTTAGTGTAATTCCTTTAAGTTCCAATCCATGCTGTCACTAATGGGAGGATTTCCTTCTCTCTCATGGCTATCACACTGCATACAAATGCCACATCTTCTTTATCCATTCACCCATCTATTGACACTTAGGTTATTTCCACACCTTGACTATGTGAATAATGTTGCAATGAACATGGAAGTGCAGACCTCTCTTCAATATCCTGTTTTCATTTCCTTTGGATACGATATATACCCAGAAGTAGGATTGCTGGATTTTTAGTTTTTTGAGGAACCTCCATACTCTTTTCCATTGTGGTTACACCAATTTACAAAGCCATCAAGAGTACACAAGGGTTCCCTTTTCTTCACACCATCACCACTTAGCTCTTGGTTTCTTGATATCTATTGTAACTGGTATAAGTGATATCTCATTGTGGTTTTGATTTGCATTTACCTGATGATTAGTGATGTTGAGAACCTTTTTATGTACATGTAGACCATTTGTATGACTACTTTGGAAAAATGTCTATTCAGATTCTCTGCTAGTTTTTAGTCAGGATTTTTTTTTTTTTTTGCTATTGAGTTATGTAAGTTCTTTATGTATTTTAGATATTAACTCTTCATCAGTATATGATTTGCAAATATTCTCTCCCATTCTATTGGTTGCCTTTTCATTTTGTTGATGGTTTCTTTTGCTGTGCAAAAGCATTTTTGTTTGATGAAGTCCCACTTGTTTATTTTTGCTTTTGTTGTCTTTGCTATGAGAATGCTTTTATATGCTTAACATTTTATTTGGTATTGTAGGAGATCCAGAGGTACTGACACAATAATTGCCTTCAAAGAGTTTACATTTGGGGAGAAAACTAATAAACGGAGCAAATAGAAACGAAATTAGGTTGTAACTGGGGTGCATGGGTGGCTCAGTAAGTTAAGTGTCTGCCTTTGGCTCACGTCATGATCCTGGGATCCTGGGATCCAGCCCCTTGTCCTTGTCACTGTTGTTGGGCTCCCTACTCAGTGGGGAGCCTGCTTCTCCCTCTCCTTCTGCCCCCCCATGCTTGTACATATGTGCATGCTCTCTCAAATAAATAAAAATCTTAAGAAAAAGAGAGGAAATTAGGTTGTAACTATGTAACTAATGATATACATACTAGGAGCTCTAAAAAAAGAACACATAAAAAAATCACCTGGTAGAATTGTCAGGGAAGGATTCATGGTGGAGGAAGACCAGTAGAAACCGACAGAGTAGGATTGAAGAAGGTTTGGGGAGGGGTCAATAAAAGAGGAAACACTAGAATGAACAAAGACCAAAAAGTACCCAAGGTGTTGGAGTGACAGGTGGCTATTGAGCATACTGCTCTGCTTCGAGAAAGGCTGTGTATGGGAAGTGGAAGTATATTAGATTGGAAGCGTAGAGTGGAACCAGATACAATCCAAAGAAGATTATAGACCATATGATAAGTAATGAAGGGCTACTGTGCTTTCTTTAATACAACTTTAGCCATAAATATGAAAGGCTAATTTGAAATTTTCTGTAGCACTCAAAAATGTTTCACAAATTGGAGCCTCTTTGGAAAATATTCTAAAATTAGTACTTACTGATAACCTAAGTCCTAAATTTTTGTTAATAAACAGGGTGAATTTTGCCTAGGCTAATATCTTATTCTAAATACTGCCTAAAACTGTTGGATACTTTGCAGTGTTGCTAATTTCTGTCGCAGAATTATTCTACACATACCCCTGGAGGCTAAAGTCATATATAGACTCAACATTTATTTATTCACTGCCTCATTCATTAACTCCTTCATTACACACTTACATTACTCTCTGTCAAGTGCTCTACCAAGCACTGAGGATGCCAAGAAAAAAGAAACAGACCATGACTTTAATGAGTCCAATGGGAAAGATAAACATATAAACAGAAAAACCAAAAAAGAAAAAAGAGAGAGAAACCATGTGAAAGAAGAAAATTCCATGGCAGTGCCTCTTTTAATAAGGAAGATGATTTTCTTTTTAGCAGCTCCTTATCAGACTTCAAGGTAATAAAAAACACATAGGCATTTGAGGATGTCACAAGAGCAGTGTTTCTATGAAAGTGACTACATTCAAAGCTGGTTACCAAAATGTCACAATATCAGAATGAAAGGAGGCTTGAGCTGTTTGATCTTAAAGCCTCTGTATAGGCCGTGGTGGTGAGCAAGCATCTGGAAAGAACAGATGTGCCCTAGACACCTGTTTCAGTCTTGGGAGAAAAGGCTAACATGAGATAAGTGCTGTTTTGGCCCACAGCAAATATCATTCTCAATGGGGAAGCACTGGGAGCCTTTCCCCTAAGATCAGGAACAAGACAGGGATGTCCACTCTCACCACTGCTATTCAACATAGTACTGGAAGTCCTAGCCTCAGCAATCAGACAACAAAAAGACATTAAAGGCATTCAAATTGGCAAAGAAGTCAAACTCTCCCTCTTCGCCGATGACATGATACTCTACAGAGAAAACCCAAAAGCCTCCACCCCAAGATTGCTAGAACTCATACAGCAATTTGGTAGCGTGGCAGGATACAAAATCAATGCCCAGAAATCAGTGGCATTTCTATACACTAACAATGAGACTGAAGAAAGAGAAATTAAGGAGTCAATCCCATTTACAACTGCACCCAAAAGCATAAGATACCTAGGAATAAACCTAACCAAAGAGGTAAAGGACCTATACCCTAAGAACTATAGAACACTTCTGAAAGAAATTGAGGAAGATACAAAGAGATGGAAAAATATTCCATGCTCATGGATTGGCAGAATTAATATTGTGAAAATGTCAATGTTACCCAGGGCAATTTACACGTTTAATGCAATCCCTATCAAAATACCATGGACTTTCTTCAGAGAGTTAGAAAAAATTATTTTAAGATTTGTGTGGACTCAGAAAAGACCCCGAATAGCCAGGGGAGACCAGGGAAAAAAAGAAAACTATATCTGGGGGCATCACAATGCCAGATTTCAGGTTGTACTACAAAGCTGTGGTCATCAAGACAGTGTGGTACTGGCACAGAAACAGACACATAGATCAATGGAACAGAATAGAGAACCCAGAAGTAGACCCTGAACTTTATGGTCAACTTACATTCAATAAAGGAGGAAAGACTAATAACCATTGGAAGAAAGACAGTTTCTTCAATAAATGGTGCTGGGAAAATTGGACAGCCACATGCAGAAGAATGAAACTAGACCACTCACTTTCACCATACACAAAGACAAACTCAAAATGGATGAAAGATCTAAATGTGAGACATGTTTCCATCAAAATCCTAGAGGAGAACACAGGAAACACCCTTTTTGAACTTGGCCACAGTAACTTCTTGCAAGATACATCCTCGAAGGCAAAAGAAACAAAAGCAAAAATGAACATTGGGACTTCATCAAGATAAGAAGCTTTTTCACAGCAAAGGATACAGTCAACAAAACTAAAAGACAACCTACAGAATGGGAGAGGATATTTGCAAATGACCTATCAGATAAAGGGCTAGTTTCCAAGATCTATAAAGAACTTATTAAACTCAACACCAAGGAAACAAACAACCCAATCATGAAATGGGCAAAAGACATGAAGAGAAATCTCACAGAGGAAGACATAGACATGGCCAACATGCACATGAGAAAATGCTCCGCATCACTGGCCAACAGAGAAATACAAATCAAAACCACAATGAGATCCCACCTCACACCAGTGAGAATGGGGGAAATTAACAAGGCAGGAAATCACAAATGTTGGAGAGGATGTGGAGAAAGGGGAACCCTCTTACACTGTTGGTGGGAATGTGAAATGGTGCAGCCACTCTGGAAAACTGTGTGGAGATTCCTCAAAGAGTTAAAAAGAGACCTGCCATAAGACCCAGCAATTGCACTGTTGGGGATTTACCCCAAAGATACAGATGCAGTGAAATGCCAGGACACTTGCACCCCAATGTTTATAGCAGCAATTTCCACAATAGCCAAACTGTGGAAGGAGCCTCGGTGTCCATCGAAAGATGAATGGATAAAGAAGATGTGGTTTATGTATACAATGGAATATTACTCAGCCATTAGAAATGACAAATACCCACCATTTGCTTCAACCTGGATGGAACTGGAGGGTATTATGCTGAGTGAAGTAAGTCAATCGGAGAAGACAAACATTATATGTTCTCATTCATTTGGGGAATATAAATAATAGCGAAAGGGAATTAAAGGAAGGGAGAAGAAATGTGTGGGAAATATCAGAAAGGGAGACAGAACATAAAGACTCCTAACTCTGGGAAATGAACTAGGGGTGGTGGAAGGGAAGGAGGGCGGGGGGTGGGGGTGAATGGGTGACGGGCACTGAGGGGGGCATTTGACGGGATGAGCACTGGGTGTTATCCTGTAAGTTGGCAAAATGAACACCAATAAAAAATAAATTTATTATAAAAAAAAAGATAAGTGCTGTTTTGTCCTCAGAAACTCCTAGTAAATGTCTGATACTTCAACTGATGGGTCACTATTAGCCTTAGTTTCACCAAAGGAGAGTAAGTCTAAGTAAGCAAAGAAAACTGTGATCTTGTTCCCTTAGGCCATCTTTTCCGCTGTCAGTCTCATCAAATAGAGTAACTTATGAAGGTATAGAGTTAGATCAAGGGCTTACTACTCTTGTGATCTTACCCCATGATTACTAAGGCTGACATTTTAATGGACTCAGATCTTTCTACTAGAGGTAAAAGCAAAGCTTTGAATGAAGATGCTTACTTGAGATAATGCACATTATTGAAATTCATTCACATACCATGTAAAGTGAAATCCATCAGCCACACTATAAAGGCTGGTATCAAATTCTGTTTACATAAGACTAGAGGGCTAGAAAACAGTTGGAGAGAATGTACCAAGTAAAGTCAAGAATGTGGAAGCTGAGGCCTGTGAAAATGGAACATGAGTTTCATCACCCTCAGAGTTCAGTTTGGGATTGATCATGCGGCTGTGACATACAGTTGATGTTGTTCCTGCAAGATGAGGTCTGCATGCAGCTGGATCCCATCAGTTAAGTATGGATCACATCACGTTGCAGAAGTCAACTCTGCTATCCATAATTATAAAGATTTCATTCGCTTTTTAAAAGGAGTATGTCAACTCAAGATTATTTACAGACAAAAAATAATGTTTAAAGATAGTAAGGCCCCCAAAGAGGACCACTTGGGTTCAAATCTTGGATCCTTGTCTTCTGAGGCTGTATGATTTTGAGAATTTAACCTGACCACTCTGTGCCCAGTTTCTCACCTGTTAAAATGAATGAGATGAGCACCTAACTCAGAGTAGTGCTATGATGGTTAAAAGCAGAAGGGGTTCTTAATATAAAGAAAACTCTCAATTCCTTTCTGTTATAATTATTTTCTATACAAGACTGAAAATGTCACCCAAAGTCATGGAATTGACCTGAGACAAAATTAGGCATTTTCTAGTAAAAAGGAAGACTGCTCACTTTAGTTGGATAACTAGACATTTACACTGTACTCTACAAGGTATTCTAAAATATTTTGCCCTTTTCAAGAGCCACAATATGTGACAGAAATATCTGAAGAACATGCTGGCATCACAGGAACTTTCCTGAAGAGCTCAAATATTTCTATCAACATCTCTAAATAATAGAAGAGATAGAAGGTAGGTTGAAGTAAAGTTCAAAGGGACCTGTGGCTAATAGAAATTTCTTTTAGTCTCCTTTATGAATACTCTGTGTTATGCATGAATATATATATATATACACACATATATACATATACAGAAATATATATATAAATAAATATATATATATATATATATATATATATATATATATATATATATATAGAAAGTTTTCTCAAAAAATTCCAAGATAGATGCTCCAGGAAGTTTCACTTTGTTCATACTGGGGTATCAACAACAAGCAACCTAGCATGGTTTCCCAGATATTCAGTTACTCCAATTTGAGAAACATGACAACAGGAAATATAAACAGAATTCCAAGTAGCATACCACCACTGAGATAGATTACACAAATTATTTAACACACGGTTGTGAAACAGGAGGCCTAGTGGGGATAAATCTGGAGTATTCTGGTTCTCTGATTATTTTCATGTGTATCAACAATTTGAAAAGAAGAAAAATGTGATTAAGTGTACTTTTCATCTGCAGAGTTTTATTATTTATTTTATTCAGAAGGTATATCTGATTCTTGACATACCAAAAGTCATCTTATTGATCCTCAATTAATGCCTCAGGCTGCCCAAATTACTCCTTTTAAAGTTTTCAGGGTTTTGTATAAACATTTTACAGTATACAGATTTAAAATATATGATAATTTTTTTTCTTTAATTTTCTTAGCTAAACGTATCAGACCATAGGAAGGACAGGGAGATAGAAGACATACTTAAAAGAAAGGAGCAAATCCAGCTAAATTTTGACTTTCTTTTACAAAGTAGGGGGAAAAAAAGCAGTAACTGGACAATAATAGCTTAAAACTCTGACCTGCTGCACTAAAGCAGGAAACAAAGCTAATTAACAAAATACTGATCAAAAACAAAAACCAAAACAAAAACAAAAAACAAAAACCAATAACAAAATACTGATTATAACAATTTATATATTTCTCCAACTCTTTTGAAAGATCCTGCTCATATTTCTCAATGAGAAGCATTAAATATCTGCTTTGATTAATTGCACTTTTCCCAACATCTGGAATTATGTGGTATCTCTTTGGGCACATAAAAGGTCTCGGATGACTTCTATCAGTTATTTCAAAATACAAAAATAGACTAGTTTAATTGCAAAGAAGTTAATTCATGGATATCATTTTGGCAGGGGCACAAGGGTAAAAAAATCTCTCTCCGTGGAAACCAAACACAACAAAGAATATCCAATTGAATAATGTGTGTTACATGGATAGGAGCCACATTGTTTGGCCATGGATATTTATTTTCCATCACCTTTTAAAAATAAGCTATCAAATTACAGTTAAATTACAAAGTTGATTATTGTCCACAAATCAAAATTAAATAACATTACTTTATCAAAATAACCATGAGGATTTCTGGATAAATGAAATTGAGTTAAATACACAGGTTTATCATTGCTTTGATTCAAAGCATTGACTAAACTATTGTTTTTATTTTTTATTCATATAATTTTATTTTTAATTTTAATGTTTTCTGTATTTTTTATAGGAGTTCAATTTGCCAACATATAGTTTAACACCCAGTGCTCATCCCATCAAGTGCCCCCCTAGGTGCCCATCACCCACTCACCCCGTGCCCCCACCCACCTCCCCTTTCACTACCCCTTATTCGTTTCCCAGAGTTAGGAGTCTCTCATGTTCTGTCTCCCTCTCTGATATTTCCCACTCATTTTCTCTCCTTTCCCCTTTAATCTCTTTCACTATTTTTTATATTCCTCATATGAATGAAACCATATAATATTTGTCCTTCTCCGACTGACTTACTTCACTTAGCATCATACCCTCCAGTCTTATCCACATTGAAGTAAATTGTGGGTATTCATCGTTTCTAAAGACTAAAATCCCATTGTATACATAGACCACATCTTCTTTATCCATTCATCTTTCGATGGACACCGAGGCTCCTTCCACAATTTGGCTATTGTGGACATGGCTGCTAGAAACATTGGGGTGCAGGTATCTCAGGCTTTCACTGCATCTGTATCTTTGGGGTAAATCTCCAGCAGTGCAATTGCTAGGTTGTAGGGCAGGTCTATTTTTAACTCTTTGAGGAACCTCCACACAGTTTTCCAGGGTGGCTGTACCAGTTCACATTCCCACCATCAGTGCAGGAGGGTTCCCTTTTCTCTGCATCCTCTGCAACATTTGTGGTTTCCTGCCTTGTTAATTTTCCCCATTCTCACTGGTGTGAGGTGGTATCTCATTGTGGTTTTGATTTGTATTTCCCTGATGGCAAGTGATGCAGAGCATTTTATCATGTGTTCATTGGCCATGTGTATGTATTCTTTGGTGAAATTTCTGTTCATGTCTTTTGCCCATTTCATGATTGGATTGTTTCTTTGCTGTTGAGTTTAATAAGTTCTTTATAGATCTTGGATACTAGCCCTTTAACTGATAGGTCATTTGCAAATATGGCCTCCCATTCTGTAGGTTGTCTTTTAGTTTTGTTGACTGTTTCTTTTGCTGTGCAGAAGTTTTTGATCTTGATGAAGTCCCAATGGTTCACTTTTGCTTTTGTTTCCCTTGCCTTCATAGCTGTATCTTGCAAGAAGTTGCTGTGGCCAAGTTCAAAAAGGGTGTTGCCTGTGTTCTCCTCTAGGATTCTGATGCATTTTTGTCTCACATTCAGATCTTTCATCATTTTGAGTTTATCTTTGTGTATGGTGTAAGAGAATGGGGAACCCAGAAATGAGCCCTCAACTCTATGGTCAACTAATATTCGACAAAGCTCTGGGAAAAAGACAGTCTCTTCAATAAATGGTGCTGGGAAAATTGGATAGCCACATGCAGAAGAATGAAACTAGATCATTCTACCAAAACTAAAAGACAATTAGAATGGGAGGTGGTATTTGTAAATGGGTTATTTGTAAAAGGGCTAGTATCCAAGATCTATAAAGAACTTATTAAACTCAACAGCAAAGAAACAATCCAATCACAAAATGATCAAAAGACATGAACAGAAATGTCACCAAAGAAGGCATACACATGGGCGAGTACATGAGAAAATGCTCCGCATCACTTGCCATCAGGGAAATACAAATCAAAACCACAATGAGATACCACCTCACCCCAGTGAGAAAGGTGAAAATTAACAAGACAGGAAACAATAAATGTTGGAGAGGATGTGGAGAAAGGGGAACCCTCTTGCACTGTTAGTAGGAATGTGAACTGGTACAGTCATTCTGGAAAATTGTGTGGAGGTTCCTCAACGTGTTAAAAGTAGAGCTACCCTACAACCCTGCAATTGTATTGCAGAGTATTTACCCCTTGGTTCCAGATGCAGTGAAAGCCCGAGACACCTGTACCCCAATATTTATAGCATCAATCTCCACAGTAGCCAAACTGTGGAAGGAGCCTTGGTGTCCATCGAAAGATGAATGGATAAAGAAGATGTGGTCTATATATACAATGGAATCTTGCTCAGCCATTAGAAATGACGAATACCCATCATTTGCTTCAATGTGGATAGAGCTGGAGGGTATTATGCTGAGTGAAGTAAGTCAATTGGAGGAGGACAAACATTATGTGATTTCATTTATATGGGGAATATAAAAAATCATGAAAGGGATTAAAGGGGAAAGGAGAGAAAATGAGTGGGAAATATCAGAGAAGGTGACAGAACATGAGAGACTCTAACTCTGGGAAATGAACAGGGGGTAGTGGAAGGGGAGGTGGACAGGGGGATGGGGTGACTAGGTGACGGGCACTGAGGAGGGAACTTGTCAGGATGAGTACTAGGTGTTATACTATATGTTGGCAAATCGAACTCCAATAAAAAATATACAAAAATAAATAAATATTTTCTAAAGTTCTCAAATAAAAAACATATATATAGAAATTTTATGGACAGCCCCGGTGGCCCAGTAGTTTAGCGCCACCTTTGACCTGGGGTGTGATCCTGGAGACCCGGGATCGAGTCCCATGTTGGGCTCCCTGTATGGAGCCTGCTTCTCCCTCTGCCTGTCTCTCTTCCTCTCTCTGTGTCTGTCATGAATAAATAAATAAAATCTTAAAAAAATTTTTATTCATCAAAGCAACATTAACACAGTGAAAAGTCCCAGAGTGGGAGTAGATGTTAGATATATAGTTTTAAGACCTCACGTCCAAAATAGAAAAATCCTTAAAAAAAATAAACAAATCCTCTTCACTGGACCAATTTTTGTGCACTAAAGAGGAAAGCCAAATGGCTGGCTAAGAAGCATTTGAGAAGCTATTCAAAATAATTAACCTCCAGATAGGTGTCAATTAAAGCAGTGAGTTTACTTCTCATTCATCAAAATGGCCAATATTAAACAGACAAGCAAGCAAGCGAAGAAACCTGGCAATACCAAGAGTTGCTGCAACCCAGCATACCAAGGATGCTGCTGCAATCTCTTTGGAAAAGTGCCAACGTATGTATGTACTGTATACTTGTAATTTGCACATTTTTTGTTTGTTTATTATATTTAAGTGAACATTTCCCAAATGAAAAAGTACTGCTGAACAGTACTTCAGTAAGAAGGAAAACTGCCTAGGTCCGACCAGGAAGAGGAAGCAGTTAATGTAGGGATAAATGAAGGTTGAAGTGAAATCTTCTCCTGGGGGCATTTGCTCATCCCAGGAACTTAGAGCACAGTGACTTTTAATTTTAGATATTTGCAAGATGGTGAGTTAAAATGCAGATCATGGCCATAAAGCTGGGCCTTAATTTGAACAGTCTGAATTCAAACTTCCTCTGCTTAGTACTGGATTAAGATTACTAGAACTAAAAATCAGGTAGTGTTTCTCACCCATTGCTTTATAAATAAATATTAATTTGATAATTATGGGGCTGGATTAAATAATGGATAACTCTGTTCCTAGGAATTATTCCAGCAGGACCTGGGGGAGTACCCATACTTTCATGTAGACAGGGTAGATTGGAAGTGAGAAGAGAGTGAGCATGCACACACTACTCTCTCAGTACATGAATCTAACGTACAATATACCCTGCATGTTATACACACAATACATACTGTATGTACATCAGAATATATACAATGGTTATTGTGTCTTCTATTTGCTCTCTGATTGGGCCAGCTCTCCAACATCTCTCAGCAATGCACAGCCTCTGACATCACTGTTCAGCCCTGAAGCAGATCCCCAGTAGGTTTCAAGAGGTCTCATCTTATACAAGCCTGGCTAATCCCCAGCCTAAGATCCAAGGTGAATCCTCTCACAGATTTCTGGTGCCCATCCTCTGTGCAACTTCCCTTTCTCTGGTACCCTGGCTTGCAAATTCCAGCTGCTTCAGGCAGCCACAAATTCCCATCTCTGTCCCCCAAAACTCAGCAAACTCTATCTACCTGGCCTCCCTACCCTGTGACTTAGCAAGAATTTATATCAGGCCAAAAACTGAGGAAACAAAAAAGCTCATCTTATGTCTTTCCTTTAACTCAGACTGTTCTTCAATGCTTAGAAACACTTGTCTTGTGTATTTATTTCTGTGTTAGAGTTGTTTTTAATTAGAGGGCAATCCAGCTGCTGTTGTAGCTGGAAGTGACCATCCCTCTTGTGTTTAACTACTGATTAATTGTATTGATAGTTATAAGAATATTAATGTTTTTTGTATCTTCTTGAGTCAATTGAGGTTTTCCAGGAATTTGTCCATTATATCTAACTTTCCATATTTCCTGGTAAAAAGTTGCTCACCATATCTTCTTTTATAATTTCAATCTGTGCAGCAACCATTCATTCCCAGTATTATCTTGTTGTGACTTCTCTCTTTTTCTTAATCAATTTCTTCAGGGGGTCCCTGTTCTTCAGGGAGAAATTTATTAGTCTTTTCACTGAACTACCTCTTTTGGTTGTATCAACTCTACATTTGGAATGTTTTTCTGCTCTGCTTTTATTTTCTGCTCTTATTTTTATTTTTTCTTTCCTAAACTTTTCTTTGGGCTGATTTTTTTGTTGTTGTTGTTCTTCAGGACTATGTATAATTTATTAGCAGTTCCGGGTGCCATTTCTTTGGTAGTATGTGATTGACTATTTATGTGAAGTCATATTGGATATACTACTATCCATGACAGCAGAGACAACATATGTTTATCTTTCTATTTCTAGTGCCCAACAAATGCCCAGTACATAAAAGGCCCTCAAGTAATGTTTGCTTTTTAAAGATCTAGAAAACTACATCTTAATATGATTAACCCTTGGGAAAAAAACAAAACATTTGTACTATGTTACAAAAGTCACTCACAAGATAGTCTTTAAGAAACACTGGGGTTGAGCAGCTCAGGTGGCTCAGCGGTTTAGTGTGGCCTTCCGCCCGAGGCGTGATCCTGTAGAGCCAGATCGAGTCCCATGTCGGGCTCCCTGCATGGAGCCTGCTTCTCCCCCTGCCTGTGTCTCTGCCTCTCTCTCTTTCTCTCTCTGTGTCTCTCATGAATAAATAAATAAAATCTTAAAAAAAAAAAAAAGAAATACTGGGGTTGTCCAAAGCCATGTTATGACATAGAACATTTTGGTCAACCTTTAAATCACAGTATTGGCTATGTCAGTGGATAGATGTAACAGTACTGAATTGATTTACAACATCTCCAATTTTCTCTGAAATATCTCTTGAATTCTTAAAAGGTAAAGCAATTAAATAGCGTGCTTTTAATATATCATTTCTTCTAGCCTTCTTTCTTTCTGATTTCACTTAGAACTGTGGGCAATATCTGAGAAATCGGTACCCATAAGTATTTTTAAAGAACATTAAGAAATGAAATAGTTTATCTTTTAAATAAGTTGTTACATAAATTAACCTGTTGTCCTGATCATTTGTTATTCATTACTACTAACAAATAGATTTTAATTTTTACAACAATACTCCTATAAACTTACCCTGAGTGTTAAATGCATATCGTTTGTGTCAACCTTTCATCACACATAACATAAAAATGTAACTTCTGACACATAATTCATTTTTCAAATACTGTAAGGAGAGAAGATAGAACACATAGTCCACAGACCCCAGGATCCAAATATCTTCTCTTGTGAAACTCATTTCCAAGTCTTTCGATTCTTCAGCTGTTAATGAATTCTTAGATATCTGTATAGACAGAAGAACTCACAAACTTTGTTCTGAATGTTTTGGAAACTGTTAAGATCTAAGAAGGAAAGATACTGTCTTTTTTATCCTATTTAATATTAAACCTAATATGTGAGTATTTGGACCTCAGTTTTACCTTCTAATTACATTTTGACTAGAATAATATTAAAATCAGTCTGCATTAATTAAACAAAGTCTTTCACTTTGTGACAGGCATTGTACAGACATGCTTCTTTAAGCACCCAGAATGAAGCCTAGTGACAGAGGCAAATCATTCTAGGGTCCATGTACATCTGCACAAATTATCCACAAAGAATATAAGAGAATATACACTTTGGATCAAGTGCTCTATATGACTGAAGATGCCTGATTTCTAACTGTGTTAATAAGGCCCCACTATGAAAGACTCAAATGAGAATGAAACATGATTGGTTTGGTTCTCTTCTGAAGCCTGTAATAAGATTTTACTGATGCTGAAATAACTCTCTAAATCTCAAACTTCACTAAATATAGTTTTCCTGGAAAAGCTGTATAAAAATACCACCTTCCAATCTTATGTGCTTCTCCTTAATACAGTGTTTTCCTAATAGATAACCAAGGCCATACACAAAAGGAGATTTAAAAAAAACATATATATATATATATATGAATCTGAATACTCAGATCATTCCACATATACTCTAAATTATTTAATTAGAAATAGCCTAACAGTTGTTGAGCAACTATGAGGGTAGCTCTGGTGGTGAACAAATATCTCTCTGGGGTCTCTGATACCTCATTGAGGAAGTCAAGAGAGAACAACAGCTCAGTGGGGATGAATTGCGGAAATCTAGAGGTGTAACTGGGTTGATATTTTCTGATTCCTTCCTACAATTCAGTCAGACAAACATTTCTTTTCCAATTTATTAATGTGACACTAAACAATTCACAATCCTCATCAAATACTTTGTTCTTTTGATTTTATGATTTTGCTTTAAAAAATGTATGGTTAAGATTTTAATGAATTAGAAAAATATCCAATAAAATACTTCTAAGTAAATGTGGAAAATAACACTTCACAAAGCAAAAGAGGCTTAAAATCAAAGAACATTTTAAATAGGAATATTAACTATTTTATTAATTTATTCACCATTCTTTTCTAGCTCTCCCATGTCCCATATTAGTAATATGTATAAATAACACTTCAAAGAACTTCTAATTAAACTGTTGAGTTCAATTTCCCTTCAAGGTTCAGGAAGAAATATTCATGATGACAGCAGCTGCCACCAATCACCTGCTTTCATCTTCACAATCTAACCACTCCACACCACACAACTTATGTAACCTGAACTTTACGACTCTTCAGTGCCTTTATGTATTCTGTTCCCCACACCAAAATCTCTCCTTCAAGGTCAATCTCAGATTTCACACTTTGGTGAGCTTTTACTTGATCTCTCTCCTCTACTTTCCAAAATCAAGCCTGAAATAATTTTCCTTATCTGAAAATTTCCATGGTCCTTTGTTTTCACATCTCATGTAGTTTGTTGTGCTTCTGTTTTGTTTTTTGTTTTGTTTTGTTTATTTTTTATTTTTTATTGGTGTTCAATTTGCCAACATATAGCATAACACCCAGTGCTCATCCCATCAAGTGCCCCCCTGAGTGCCTGTCACCCAGTCACCCCGCCCCCCCGCCCACCTCCCTTTTCACCTGCCCTTGTTCATTTCCCAGAGTTAGGGGTCTCTCATGTTCTGTCTCCCTCTCTGATACTTCCCACTCATTTTCTCTCCTTTCCCCTTTATTCCCTTTAGCTATTTTTTATATTCCCCAAGGAATGAGACCATATAATGCTTGTCCTTCTCTGATTGACTTACTTCACTCAACATACTATCCTCCAGTCCCATCCAGTTGAAGCAAAGGATGGGTATTCGTCGTTTCTAATGTGAGTAATATTCCATTGTATACATAAACCACATCTTCTTTATCCATCATCTTTCGATGGACACTGAGGCTCCTTCCACAGTTTGGCTATTGTGGACATTGCTGCTAGAAACATCAGGGGGCAGGTGTCCTGGCATTTCACTGCATCTGTATCTTTGGGGTAAATCCCCAGCAGTACAATTGCTGGGTCATAGGGCAGATCTATTTTTAGCTCTTTGAGGAAACTCCACACAGTTTTCGAGAGTGGCTGCACCAGTTCACATTCCCACCAACAGTGCAAGAGAGTTCCCCTTTCTCCACATCCTCTCCAACATTTGTGGTTTCCTGCCTTGTTAATTTTCCCCATTCTCACTGGTGTGAGGTGGGATCTCATTGTGGTTTTGATTTGTGATGTGGAGCATTTTCTCATGTGCATGTTGGCCATGTCTATGTCCTCCTCTGTGACATTTCTGTTCATGTCTTTTGCCCATTTCACAATTGGATAGTTTGTTTCTTTGCTGTTGAGTTTAATAAATTCTTTATAGACCTTGGATACTAGCCCTTTATCTGATAGGTCATTTGCAAATATCTTCTCCCACTCTGTAGGTTGTCTTTTAGTTTTTTTGACTGTTTCTTTTGTTGTGCAGAAGTTTCTTATCTTGATGAAGTCCAATAATTCATTTTTGCTTTTGTTTCTCTTACCTTCATGGATGTATCTTGCAAGAAGTTGGTGTAGCCAAGTTCAAAAAGGGTGTTGCCTGTGTTCTCCTCCAGGATTGTGATGGAATCTTGTCTCACATTTAGATCTTTCATCCATTTTGAGTTTATCTATGTGTCTGGTGTAAGAAAATGGTCCAGTTTCATTCTTCTGCATGTGGCTGTCCAGTTTTTCCAGCACCATTTTTTGAAGAGACTGTCTTTTTTCCGTGGATAGTGTTTCCTGCTTTGTCGAATATTAGTTGAACATAAACTTGAGGGTCCACTTCTGGATTCTCTATTCTGTTCCATTGATCTATGGGTCTGTTTTTGTGCCAGTACCACACTGTCTTGATGACCACAGCTTTGTAGTACAACCTGAAATCCGGCATTGTGATGCCCCCAGTTCCAGTTTTCTTTTTTAATATTCCCCTGGCTATTCAGGGTCTATTCTGATTCCACACAAATCTTAAGATGATTTGTCCTAACTCTCTGAAGAAAGTCCATGGTATTTTGATAGGGATTGTATTAAATACATAAATAACCCTGGGTAGCTTGACATTTTCACAATAGTAATTTTTCTAATCCATGAGCATGGAATATTTTTCCATCTCTTTGTGTCTTCCTCAATTTCTTTCAGAAGTGCTCTGTAGTTTTTAAGGTATAGGTCCTTTACCTCTTTGGTTAGGTTTATTCCTGGGTCTCTTATGCTTTTGGGTGCAATTGTAAATGGCATTGACTTCTTAATTTCTCTTTCTTCAGTCTCATTGTTAGTGTATAGAAATGCCACTGACTTCTGGGCATTGATTGTGTATCCTGCCACACTGCCGATTGCTGTATGAGTTCTAGCAATCTTGGGGTGGAGGCTTTTGGGTTTTCTAAGTACAGTATCATGTCATCTGTGAAGAGGGAGAGTATGACTTCTTCTTTGCCAATTTGAATGCCTTTTAATTATTTTTTTGTTGTCTGATTGCTGAGGCTAGGACTTCTAGTACTATGTTGAATAGCACTGCGGAGAGTGAACATCCCTGTCTTGCTCCTGATCTTAGGGGAAAGGCTCCCAGTATTTCCCCATTGAAAAAGATATTTGCTGTGGGCTTTTCACAGATGGCTTTTAAGATGCTGAGGAATGTTCCCTCTATCCCTAAACTCTGAAGAGTTTTGATCAGGAATGGATGCTGTATTTTGTCAAATGCTTTCTCTGCATCAATTGAGAGGATCATATGGTTCTTGTTTTTTCTCTTGCTGATATGATCAATCACATTGATTGCTTTACAAGTGTTGAACCAGCTTTGCATCCTGGGGATAAATTCCACTTTGTCATGGTGAATAATCTTCCTAATGTATTGTTGGATCCTATTGGCTAGTATCATTTTTTTTTATTGGATAGTATCTTGTTGAGAATTTTTGCATCCATGTTCATCAGGAATATTGATCTATAATTCTCCTTTTGGTGGGGTCTTTGTCTGGTTTTGGAATTAAGGTGATGCTGGCCTCATCGAAGGAGTTTGGAAGTGTTCCATCTCTTTCTATCTTTCTGAACAGCTTTAGTAGAATAGGTATGGTTTCTTCTTTAAACATTTGATAGAATTTCCCTGGGAAGTCCTCTGGCCCTGGACTTTTGTGTCTTGGGAAGTTTTTCATGACTGCTTCAATTTGTTCCCTGGTTATTGGCCTTTTCAGGTGTTCTATTTCTTCCTGATCCAGTTTGGTAGTTTGTGGTTTTCTGGAAATGTGTCCATTTCTTCTAGATTGCCTAATTTATTGGTGTAAAGCTGCTCATAATAAGTTTTTAAGATCGTTTGTATTTCCTTGGTATTGGTAGTGATCTCTCCTATCTCATTCATGATTTTATTAATATGAGTCTTTTCTCTCTTCTTTTTAATAAGGCTGGCTAATGGTTTATCTATCTTATTAATTCTTTCAAAGAACCAACTTCTGGTTTTGTTAATCTGTTCCACAGTTCTTCTGGTCTCTATTTCATTGACTTCTGCTCAAATTTTTATTAACTCTCTTCTTCTGCTGGATGTAGGATCTATTTGCTGTTTTTTTCTCCAGCTCCTTTAGGTGTAAGGTTAGCTTTTGTATTTGAGTTCTTTCCAGTTTTTGGATGGATGCTCGTATTGTGATGTATTGCCCCTCAGGACTGCTTTTGCTGTGTCCCAAAGATTTTGAATAGTTGTAGCTTCATTCTCATTAGTTTCCATGAATCTTTTTAATTCTTCCCTAATTTCCTGGTTGACGCTTTCATCTTTTAGCAGGATGGTCCTTAACCTCCACATGTTTGAAATCCTTCCAAATTTCTTCTTGTGATTTAGTTCTAATTTCAAAGCACTGTGGTCTGAAAATATGCAGGGGACGATCCCAATCTTTTGGTATCGGTTCAGACCTGATTTTGTGACCCAGTATGTGGTCTATTCTGCAGAAGGTTCCATGTGCACTTGAGAAGAATGTGTATTTAGTTGTGTTTAGATGTAAAGTTCTGTAAATATTTGAAATCCATCTGATCCAGTGTATCATTTAAAGCTCTTGTTTCTTTGGAGATGTTGTGCTTAGAAGGTCTGTCTATTGTAGGAAGTGCTACATTGAAGTCACCAAGTATAAGTGTATTATTATCTAAGTATGTCTTAACTTTGGTTATTAATTGATGGTATACTTGGCAGCTCCCAAATTTCGGCATAAATATTCATCATTGTTAGGTCTTCTTGTTGGATAGACCCTTTAAGTAAGATATAGTATCCCTCTTCATCACTTATTACAGTCTTTGGGATAAACTTTAATTTATCTGATATAAGGATAGCTACCCCTGCTTTCTTTGAGGACCATTTGAATGGTAAATGGTTTTCCAACCTTTTATTTTCAGGCTATGGGTGTCCTTAGGTCTAAAATGAGTCTCTTGTAGACAGCAAATAGGTGGATCTTGCTTTTGTATCCAGTCTGAAACCCTGCCTGCACCTTTTGATGGGGTCATTAAGCCCATTCACGTTCAGAGTTACTATTGAAAGATATGAATTTAGTGTCATCATGATACCTATTCAGTCCCTGTTTTTGTGGATTGTTTCCTTAGACTTCCTCTTTCTTTTACAGAGTCCCCCTTGATATTTCTTGCAGAGCTGGTTTGGTGGTTACATATTCTCTGTTTCTGCCTATCTTGGAAGCTCTTTATCTCTCCTTCTATTCTGAATGAGAGCCTTGCTGGATAAAGTATTCTTGGCTGCAGGTTCTTCTCATTTACGACCCTGAATATATCCTGGCAGCCCTTTCTGGCCTGCCAAGTCTCTGTGGACAGGTCTGCTGCTGTTATCCTAATGCTTCTCCCCATAAAAGTTAGGGATTTCTTGTCTCTTGCTGCTTTACGGATCTTCTCTTTATCTTTGGAATTTGCAAGTTTCACTATTAAATGTCAAGGTGTTCAGCGGTTTTTATTGATTTTAGGGGTGGAAATCTCTCTATCTCTTGGATCTAAATGCCTGTTTCCCTTCCCAAGTTAGGGAAGGTCTCAGCTATGATTTGTTCAAATACACGTTCTGGACCTCTGTCCCTTTCGGCGACTATTAAATCTATTTAACATAGATTTTTTCCTTCTGAGGCTGTCATTTATTTCCTTTAACATATCCTCATGATCTTTTAATTGTTTTTCTCTTTTTTTCCTCAGTTTCCTTCCTTGCCATCAACTTGTCTTCTATCACTCATTCTTCTATCTCATTAACCTTCATCGTTAGGACCTGCAGTTTGGATTGCATCTCATTTAATTGATTTTTAATTTCAGTCTGATTAGATCTGAATTCTGCAGTCACGAAGTCTCTTGAATCCTTTATACTTTTTTATATAGCCACCAGTAGCTTTATAATTGTGCTCCTGAATTGGCCTTCTGACACTGAATTGTAATCCCAATTTTGTAACTCTGTGGGAGAGAGGACTGATTCTGATTCTTTCTTTTGAGGTGAGTTTTTCCTTCTAGTCATTTTGCTCAGGCAGAGTGGTCAGAAACAAGTTGTACTGGAAAAAGGAGAAAAAGAGAGAAGAGAAAAAAGGAAAAAAAAAAGAAAAGGAAGAAGAAGAAGAGGAAGAAGAAGAAGAAGAAGAAGAAGAAGAAGAAGAAGAAGAAGAAGAAAAGAAATAAAGGGAGCCGGTTAAGCAAACAGAAAACAAAAAATAAGGGAGAGTATACTGTTTCTATATACTGTTTCTATATACTGTAAATCCTTCGACTTCCCCTGGAACTTTCCAGTGCTGCTTGGCAATAACTTGCTTTTCCCCTGTCCTTCTAGCTGGTCTTCTGGGTGAGGGGCCTGCTGTGCTGATTCTCAGGTGTGTGCACCTGGGGGAGCTGCTCAGCCCCCTTCCTGGTGCACGGATCAGTGGGAGTTGTTTAACCTGTGAGGCCATTTTGAGGCTCAGTGGAAGTTGTTTATCTTGTGAGACCCCAGGAGGAGCAACAGCAGTGGTGGCGCCCAGCTCTCCAGCCCTGGAGTCAGCTCCCGCAGTAACTACTGCAGTCTCCCAGTCCACAGGGGCCTGGATGCTCGGGGGGCGGGGGGTGCCGATCTGCACAGCTCGGGGCGCCAAGCGGCAGGAGCGTCCTTGCTGTCCTGTGTCCTCCTGGCTTTTGCCTGTCCTGGGGGAGTGCTGGATCCTGGGCTGTGTCCCTCGGCGCCCTGGGATCCGGGGACTGCACGGCTGGAATCGCGCTCCCAGGGCCCTGCAGCCCCCTCCGCTCGGAGCCTCTGCCCGAGCCGCCTCCGAGCTGCTCCTGGGGCTGCTGTGAGCGCGCTGCAGCCCTTTAGGGAGCTCGGCCGCGGCATGTGGCGCACACTCCCGGGGTGCAGGTGTCTGTTAGTGTCCCAGGGAGCCTGAGGGCGACCCCGCCCTCCTGGGCTCCTGCTCTAACTCCCTGCGGGCCCCTTTCTGTCCGTGAAGATTGGTGCAGCTCCTGCTTCTCCGGGTCGGTGCTTTCCTGTCCTGGGGGCACTCGCCTCGGCCTTAGCCCGGCTCCTCGTGGGGCCCCTCCTCCTTGACAGCTTTTTTATTTATTTACTTTTCCCATCTTCCTCCCTTGATAGAAGCGCAGACTCTTCTCACTGTAGCATTCCAGCTGGTCTCTCTTTAAGTCTCATACCAAATTCGTAGGTTTTCAGGATGACTTGAAAGTTATCTAGGTAATTTGGTGGGGACAGGTGACTTGGGGACGCTACTCTTCAGCCATCTTGCCCTCTCCCTTCTGTTTTGTTTTTGCTTTTCTTCTTCTTCTTCTTCTTCTTCTTCTTCTTCTTCTTCTTCTTCTTTTCTTCTTCTTCTTTTCTTCTTCTTTTAGAGTAGTTTTATATTCACAGCAAAATTGATCAGAAAGTACAGAGATTTATCTGGCTATAAATTATAAACTTAGTGTTTTCTCCATTCACAATAACATACCATACTATTTCCCAAGATATCATCCAGATGACAGATTCGTTGTATGTGGGCTTCAAATTACAATCATAAGAATATGCAGTTCTGGGGGCACCTGGTGGCTCATTTGGTTGAGTGTCTGCCTTGAGCTCAGGTCATGATCCCAGGGTCCTGGATGGAGCCCCAAGTGGGACTTCCTGCTCAGTGAGGAGCCTGCTTCTCTCTCAACCTCTGCCCCTCCCCCTGTTCATGCTCTGTCTCTCTTTCTCTCCCTCAAATAAATAAATAAAATCTTTCAAAAAAAATTAGCAGTTTTACATTTATATGACAATTTAAAGTCTGCAATATTTTTACCTGTATTTTGTCTATTTGATTCCTTCCTCTCTCACTGCCCCACAAAAGAGGGGGCATATAGTATAAAAGGAGGACCTGATTAAGTCCTACCTTCTCCATATGTGGATTGAAGACCAGGCCCAGGCAGAAGGGCTACACATTTTCCTAATACTTGAGGAAATTAACAAAATGATAATATAAAGGCAAAAAACGTTAAACTCCAAATCAATAGGGTCCAAAAGTTTTAAAATAAGTTTGCATGTTTAAAAACATGACTCATGGAATAATCTGTTTTGGAAGACCTCCAGAACAATTCAGGAGGATAGTCAAGAAAATGATTACCTATTAGAGGAACTTTTTAACAATAAATTCCGTCTGTTTCAGTACTGGATTCCTTCAAGAACTATTATGAATTATGACTTTTAAATAAAAACACATATGCACTATTTTTATTTCTCTTTCCACAAACCTCTATTTTCTTTAAGTCCTCAATCTCACCCTCCATAGTTTTGCATGACATAAGCCTTTGCACTAGCACACCACACAAAGTTTATTCAGGACTTCCAGGCAGGTCTGTATCTCAGCCTCACCTAATTGCTCCATTGATAGCAGAGTGGGCTGTCTGCATAAAGTTAACTCTGTGTCTAAGGAGCAGTTGAGAAAACGCTTTCAGTTAGCATACTGAAACTAAAATCACCATCCCCTCTCTGGCTTCTGAAAAAAATGTCCCTTCCCCAAAATACCCTTTCCCCAAAAGTATCCCCCCTTCTTAATAATTAATATGAGCATTGTGCTCTTAACCGTTTTAAGGCAGATCTATAAACATTATACCATTTGACTTTCTGAACAATAACATGAAGGTAGATATAATTTCTCTTTTATAAGTGAGCCTCAAGTCACACAGCTAGAGCTGAGATTAGGAATGAGATCTTTCAAATCCAAATTCAATGCTTTTTCCAGCACAGTCTTTTGTTCTACCTTAACCAAGTGTTTGTAGTCCTCTACATTCTTCTCTGTGTTAATATGGATTATAATACCTGGGTGGGAGGAGAACACTTTCTCTTTGTATAGCACAGAGCATAGTTTTCACTAGTATTTTTTAGGCAAGTATGTATCTGACAAAATTGGTGATTTTGCATTTCATTCTTAGTTATTATATTTTATAGAAGAGAAAGCTGAGCCCTAAAGAAATTAAGTAGTTTAACTAATCCACACAGTACATGTCAGAGACAGGATTTAAATTTTAGTCTTACCTGACTCCAAATCCCATGATCTCCAATTGAACCATCGAAACTTCCCCAGGGTGGTCTCTCTGGCAAATCGTACGTACCAGAAGCAAAATTTTTTTTTTGTACCAAAATTTCAATCTAAGCCTATCCTGATTAAAAGGTCATGATCTGTCCCTGTCCAACAGTAAATCTGAGGCGAAGTACATGTTCACTTAGTACTAACTATGTTTCCTTCTGGAGATTCACTATAATAACAAGTATTCCTTTGGGAAGAGTCCAATTTTTTAGCCTCCCTGGCCCAGTGTGGGATGACTCAGGTCAGACTACAGCAGCTCCAAACAACCCTTTCTCAAGACCTTAAGAATGTTAATGACTCAGGTACTATTGTTCTCAGCTGACCTTGGGTGGGGACCATAACAATTCACTGGCTTAAAAAATCAAGCAATGCAAGATGGGGAAAGTTGATTTTCTGCTTTCAGGCTCAAAAAAAAATTTTTTATTGTACCAACTGTCTGCAGAATAACCTGATAAATGGTAGACCTCTCTCAAATTAAATCTTATTTTTTCCTCTTTTGATTGAAGGAAAATGCGAGATTAGACCCAAGAGCAGTTACCCTCTGAAACCCTCCAGGAAATGTTTATTTCGTCTTATGTATAAAACCATAACTAGTATCCAAAAGAACCTGATGTCCCTTTAAGAATGCAAAAGGACCATGGTAAACAGCTGGAGGGGGCTGATAGCCTGTCCCACTGCACCCATTCTTTACTGGCCCCTTGAATTGCTCATTTCAAAAGGGAGGAAAACATTTCCTGCCTTAGTGCATAAGGGAGAAAGGTCTGGAGTGACCTCAGAAGATTTAGCAGTTTTCTAAAAAACTTTAACAGAGTTTGCTCAAAGCTTCAATTAACTGGACATCTGCCAAACCACTTGGAAAATTTCTGCATTCAGAAAAAAGTATCCTCAATATGAGAGAGATTCTCCATAAGAAATCCTCACAACCACTGTAAATATTTCTATTGTTGGTTGTATAAGTGATTATACCAGAATGTGTATTTCTCCAATTCCCCTCATTCCCTTCCCAACTATAGCTTTCTAAAAATAAAGACTGTGATTTACTAATTTGTATAATCCTTGTAGAATTTAAGGCATTCACTCATTCATTCATTCATTCATTCATTCAACAACAATTATGTTTAACACTGTATCAAGCATTGGGGCTGCAATGACATTTGATCCATAGATGTTTCTTGAGCATTTATTGTGTTTTTGGCACTGAGCTTGAAAATGGGAGATGGCAGTGAATTAGACCGTCAACTGTCCCATCTTTATGGAGTGTTCATTCTAGTTCAGTAGGTTTTAATCCTTACTGTGAGCTAGAATCATCAGGGAGCTTTTAAAGTAAACCACTGATGAGGCTTCACCTACTGAATCAAACCAAAGAAGTCAAACACCCCGGTTTGGTGGTAGATGCAGACAATAAAACAGAGAATTATATGATATGATTATATTATGAATTATATGATATAATATTATAATATGATTATCATATTTATAATATGATAAATAAAATGATTGACAAAAGTAAAGGATACTTTGAAATAACATAGAAAGTATACACAAACCGGATTCAGGGCCGAGTAGCATGTTTTAAATGATGATTGACCAGTTACCCTAAGAAATAAAGGAGCATTCTAGATAAAAGAAAGAGGCCATTCAAAGCAGAAAAAATGCATTTTTGATATAGAACAATGATACTACTATTTTTTATGAGTAGAGCATGGGAAGCCCAAGGTTCAAAGAAAGAAAGATAACTATGGAAACTGGATAAGCAGGCAGAAGCCAGAGCAAGAAAACCCCCAATTCTCATCCTGAGGATTTGGAAGTTATTTCTTGAAACAATTAGTGCTTTGGAGGAAATTTAAACAAGAAGCTAATGTGGTCATTCATTGCTCATTCTTTAACTTTCTTTACTCCCAGGAAGGATGCTTAAATTTTGCAGGTCTTGGAGCAATAGCACAGTAAACCTAAATTATATCATTTCACTCACTTGAAGAAATCCACATGACCTGCTAAAGGATCTTGTCATTATTCCACTTTAATATGTGCCCAGCCTCCTCTACCTCTCTTCCAGCTAACCTAGTCATTTGTCTTGCTCTCCAGCTTCCAAAACACAGGCCCTGGGAGATGCTGAGGACACTTAACACCCTGGTTCCCAGGAAGAGGAGAAAGCACTGGAGTGTGGAAGGATGGTTTGAGCATCATGCACAGATCTCCAGGGAAAAGGGGACCTAAGCACGCTGAGGATTTTGTCAGCTGGCTTATCTGATAAGGCAAGAATAAGAATCATTTCCTAGGAAACAATGGTAATTTAAACTTTTTTTTTTTTTTCCAGACTGTCCTATTTGCCTGTATGGGCTTCATTGAACCCAAAACCCATTTTTGTTACTTATAGCCCCTTATTTTCCCCCCACTATTCATAAAATAGTGAAAAACAGTTCTTTTTTTTTTTAAGATTTTATTTACTTATTGATGAGAGACACAGAGAGAGGTGGGGAAGGCAGAGACACAGGCAGAGTGAGAAGCAGGCTCCCTGTAAGGAGCCTGATGCAGGACTCAATCCTGGACTCCTGGGATCACGACCTGAGCCAAAGGCAGGTGCTCAACCACTGAGCCATCCCAGCATCCTCATGAAAAACAGTTCTTACAAATAAGGGAAAATTCAAGTACAGTACCTGCTTGTTTGACTCAATATTTTGATTTGATTTAAAAATCAATAATTTATTTTAACTAAATAACAGACATTTTATTCCTATGTACAAAGAACTCAGAAATTCCACTCTGCCTCCCACATCCCGTTTGGTCACAAGGGATAATGGCTGCATTGGCAAGAATTATTTCCAGTTCCTGTCAAGGGTCATTTCAGAAAGAAAACTGAAGCAAAAGCCTTACACTATTATTTTTATTTTAAAACATTTAAAAATAAATATCTATTTATTGGCCTCAAGGGTCTTCTTGTTTCTGCAAATGAAAACCTTGGGAGGAAGTAGTTTTATGCTCATGAAGCACCAGGTTGGTCAGATTAAAAGGGACCAAAGACAAGAGCTCAAACTTAAATACTAGCCTTCTGCAGCTACAAGTCAGACACTGGTTTTTCTCTAATTTGCCTCTACTTATGGCCTTCTGGGATCAATCATGGGAGACCAATACTCACTTGAGACAAATCTGGGTATTGCTTTTCTTTTTAGAAGAGTCGGAGATCAGAAGGCTACATCTTACAACATATGTATTAATAGCAACTACTGTTTGGTTTCTTACTCTGTTCTAGGCACCATGCCAAGTGTTTTATATACAGCTGACCCTTAATGTGTGGGTTAGGAGTGCTGACCTCTTGCACAGTTCAAAATCCACATATAACTTGACTCCCCCCCACAATTAGCCTACTAATGACTGGAAGCCTTACAGATAATATAAACTGTCAATTAATACATATTTTATATGTTTTATGTATTAAATACTATATTCTTACAATAAAATAAGCTAGAGAAAAATGTTTTTAAGTAGGTTTTTAAGTTTTAAATAAGTACATTCTAAGTAAATGTTTTAAGCAAGGAGAAGAATATACATTTACAATACCGTACTATATTTATCAAAAAAAAAATCTATGTATAAGCAGACCCATGCAGTTCAAATCCATGTTGTTCCAAGGTCAACTGTACATTCACTAATTTAACTTATAAATAACTGTGTCTGAAGAATCTTACACTGACAGGAAAGCATGCAACTAGTAAGTGGGACAGAAGGGATAGAATTATTTTTTGTGACATAGAATCGAGAGCTCAAGAACCACTACCCATGTCTGTTTCTCTGTCATTAAGATTTTTCCATGCAAATCATTGTTGTTCAGTATCCATAAGGTGAATAATGTAGAAAAGTTTCCAAGAAATGAACTTTTCTCTGACTCACTACATAAACATTTGTGTTCTTCAGATATATGTCATGAAACTGCAAAGACTAACAGTACTTACATCTCCAATGAGACTCCAGCAATTAACCATGAACCAGCTGCAGGTCACCTGGCCTTGCAAAACAATTCAATCTTATGCTCATGTAGCTCTTTTCAGGACGGTAGCCAGGAAAAGGAATTTGAGGATTATCAATGACCCTTTTGTTTTAGGTCCATTAGCCTTGAGGTAGATTGTCTGCTAAAATACTGCTCTTTTTTCCTTGATGATGTCATTCCTCTAACTACTTTTGATATAGTTAGCTAATTACAGCTTAAAACTACTTTTTGTCTTCTGAATTCCTTCTTCCGCTATTCCAACCCAGTGATTTAAAGCAACAGCAACAACAAAAACTATTGTTTCTCATTCTGTCTCCATTCTGTGAATTTTTGAGGTTAAATCAATGTAGCTATCATTCCTAGTAGCCTCAATGTTAAACCTTATTCAAGATATTCAAATCTTGGCAGCACCTGGGTGGCTCAGTTGATTATGCATCCAACCCTTGATTTTGTCTCATGTCATGATCTCCACTGAGCATGGAGCCTGCTTAAGATTTTATCTCCCTCTCTCTCTGCCCCTCCACCTCCCCCATCTCACATGCAAGCTCTCTCTCTCTCTCTCTCTCAGAAAACAAAAAAATTCTAATCTGTACATGAGAAGGCAATATGTGGTATCTGAGGAACATGTGGGTCTTCAGTAAGATTGGCCTACACCTAAAGCTAATGTTTGTAAGTTACTTAATCTCTACATTCTTGAGATTCTCATTTTTAAAAATTGGATATTAATGCCTATCATTCAGAGTACTTAAAAGGATTAAATATAAGATATATGTGAGCCAAATATTTTGCATTTTCAAAATAAGGGATAGATACTTAGATAACTTTATAAAGAACAATATTTATGGTCTTATCCTTAAAGGTTGTTTTAATTTTTTTCTTTTAAGAAATATATTTTAAAAGTTAAATAATATCAAGTATATATGAATGCTAAGATCTCTTTAAAAGGAGATATTTATGTAATATCTTTATCTCTGGTATATTCAATCCAGTCCTAATTAAACATCACAAGAAAGAAGCAGATGTAGTGCTTTTATAAAACATAATTAGGAGCCTCTTCTAAAAATATGTTGGTCACTATGAATTCCATACAGATATTTTTTATAACTTCATTTTTTTCTTCCATCATTTCTGAGAGTGATAAAATCTTCCTACATCATAATCAAGAAAATGTCTATAAATGTCCATGAATATTACATTGGACTAAATTATTAACTCCTACTGGGTGAAGAGACATCACAGAATAGTGGTCATGACACATGATTTGGAATCACACTAGAATTTGTATCCTAGCTCTGATATATAAAGTGGTTTTGTATCCCTGAATGGTTTCTTTACCCCTATGCGACAAATATAATACCTACTGATGCCAACATTAAATATAGCAGTAGTGATCGAGGTGTACGCGCCTCCTCCCATCTTCCTGTTCACCTTCATCTACCTAGCATTTGAACTTAGATTAATTAAAGTTAATTAATATTGTTTTAATACATGAAGTAAAAATACTTTAAAGCCCCACTCAGCACATTGACTTTTTTTTGTAAAACATGCCTTTTCTTCCCTTATTTGCCAATTGGCGTGAGTGCACATTTGCATGTAGGCACACACATAACACACATGTGCAGACATGCGAGTTGCTCCATCGAGTTCCAGTTAGGAAACAGTAGGTATGTGTGGCAGTTTTGTTTAGAACTCCCCGGTACCCCAAATTGCTGCCCAAGTGAAATATTTTGTATCTTAATTGCTGGTGAGCAGCAAAGGCATTTTCAGTGTTATAGTGAAAACGATGCAATTTTCCAATAAGAATATGGTTAGCCATATCAGAAGGAAAGAAGCCTTCATTTAATTTATTGTTCGGATGACACTGTGACATTCTCCTGAAGCCAATATCTGGTTCCATGATTCCCAACAGACATATAATAATAACGATATTAGGAAACAGATATATCTCAGTATGTAGCCAATGTAAAAGACAGAATTTCATAGGTCACTCCAGATCCACTTGGCTCTATGGGAAAAAGTAGAAAACAATGTAAATTCTTTTATATCCTTCTCAGATATCCTGTTGACCAAGGTCAAAACACATGTAAGAAGAAAGAAGAAACAAACAAACGAACGAAAACCCAAGAAATTTAAATGATGCAACTTATTTATTTCTCCTTGAATATATTTCCTTATTTTACTTGTTATCCTGGGCATCATTAGCAGGTACCTTAAACTTCCAAAAGTTTTGAATGTGTGAATTTTGTGAGGTTGCCAAATAATTACCTTGTTTATTCCTTTCCAGTTGCAGGATCTTTACTAATAAATTTTGCTGGTAACGAACAACCCCATACCACTGACACACATCTGGTGGAACTTGTAGAGCATGAGGCTATAGCAGGCAGATGGGTACCATTTTATGAGACTCTGCCACCAAATTGATGATGTCAACTTAGTACTCCTTCATATTATGCTAGTAATACTTGAAATGGAAAACATGGAATCACACATCAAACATTACAAGGTAAAAACATTACAAGGTGAAAACTTCATATGCCTCAATTAGAAATTATTCTGCTTGTTTCATATTTTCCATCTGAAAGCTTTATTAGTTCCATTTTCTCTGAGGATTTACTCAGGAGGCTAGACTGTCATGCCTAATAGAAAACTATTTTGAATTTCTTTCCCTTTCTATCTCACAGTTGGAAACAGAGAATCTACATTGTGAGGCATATCCAGGTTTTCTGCTAATGATAAATAAAACTTTGATTCCTCCAAAAGTTGATTGCATAATCTACACCACCGAGTGCAAACCAAACATAAGTTACTGTATGTTGAATCCACCTAAAAAAGAATGAGATGTATTATTAAACAGCTGGAGAGATTATTAAAGAAATATTATTTATTCACTAATGGAAAGTTGACCCAAGCAACAGGTCATTATTCTTTCAAACAGCAAAGATCTGAAGATTAAGATTCGCTTTTGTTGATAGAAATCATCTCTAAGAACAGATTTGAGAAGGTTGGTAAGAAAGGTGAGGCAGATATGATTTCCTATACTGTAAATAATTCAGTAGGGAGACAAAGTTTGTCCCAATAACATTACTATTTCTTTAAAAGATAGCAGAAATTGCTAATAAAACAGTTGAATAAAAATGGAGTGCCTCAGTGGAATTAGTATGTTATACAGCTCAAATTAATATAACATCGCATGTCAACTATACTTCAACTAAAAAAACAAAAACAAAAACAAAAACAAAAACAAAAACAAAAACAGAGTGCCTCAACTTATCAGGATTGTTTTAAAAATTAGATCTGAGAGACACCTGGGTGGCTCAGCAGTTAGCACCTGCCTTAGGCCCAGGGCGTGATCCTGGAGTCCAGGAATGGAGTCCCACATCAGGCTCCCTGCATGGCTCCCTCTGCCTATGTCTCTGCCTCTCTTTCTCTGTGTCTCTCATGAATAAATAAATAAAATATTTTTAAAAAATAGATCTGAGAATATTTTGTGTAATCATAAAAAGTCAATTAGCATTTATTGGGCCTTTTCAAGGACTGTATTAATTTTCTTTTGTCACACGACAAACTACCCAACCAACTTTGGGTTGGTGCTCAACCAACCTTTATTTAGTTTCATTTTGTAGGCTAGCAATTTGGGTGGGGCTCAGCAGGGCACTTCTGTCACAGCCAGATGCACTTAGGCATCTCCAATCAGCTCTTGGGGTTAGTTAGGTGCCAGATGGTCAAGGATGATGGGGTGGGCAGAATATTGACCCACCTTCCCCAAGATGTCCTTAACCTAATCCATGTAACCTATGAATATGTTATCTTATACTGCAAATGGGATTAAGATTGCAGATGGAATCAAGGTTAATCAGTTCATTTTAAGATAAGATTACCACAGATTATTTGAGTCAGCCCAATATAGTAACAGAGATACTTAAAAGTGTAAGAGGGAGTCAAAAGAAGAGGTCAGAGTGAAGTGAGGTAAGAAAGACTCCAACTGCAGTTGCTGGCTTTGATGATAAAAGGAGGGGACATAAGCCAAGGAATGGGGGCAGCCTCTTCAAACCAGAAAGGTAAGGACTAGGATTCTCCTCTAAAGCTTCCAGAAAAGAACACAGCCCTGGTGATACCTTGAGTTTAGAAGAGTGACGGTGCTGGACCTGACATACAGAGATGTGAGATGATAAACTGGTGTTATTTTAAGCTACTAAATTTGTGATAATTTGTTAGAGGAGCCACAGAAAACTAATATAGGTTGTCTCATCTGGGAGAATCTGTCTCTGCTCCACATGGTTTCTCATCCTCCAGTGGGCTCTCTTAGGGTCCACTCAGATAAAAAGTAGGTAGGATACCAAGAGAGTGGGTGGGCAGAGTGCAAGGCCTGTTGATACATCTAAGTCCCAAACTGGTACATCATCATTCTGCCATATTCTGTTGGCCAAACCAACTCACGAGACCAACGCTTGTGGATGGAGATTTAAGGAGTTGGAAAATTGATCCCACCTCCTACTGAGAGGAGCTATCAAGTAACTCAAATCAAAGAAGGGAAAAATTGAGTCCAGTTTTGCAAACAATCTACCACAAAGACTAAAACCTTCATTATCCCACTATCATAACATGTTTTAGGAATTGGGCTTAAAATTTGAACAACAGTATTACCATGAAGATGAAAACAATATGCTGTGTGCTTTAAAAATTGTACCAGTTTTGCATTATGGTACTATTTACTTTTCTTAGAAATTTAAAATCTTTTTTTTTTTTTTCATTTAAATTAGGTTAACATTATTCATGGGTTCCAGATTATCTGGGCATCTAAGGGGTGCTGTCTGATAGCAATATAATGGGAATCACATACATAATTTTGCATTTTTAACAGAAGCCACACTTTAAAAAATGTAAGAAGAAACAGGTAAAATAAATTTATTTTATTTTATTTAAGCCAATGTATCTAGATATTATCATTTATTTAAGCCAATGTACCTAAATATTAAGCCAATGTATCTAAATATTATCATTCTCCATGTAACCAAAATAAAAATATTAACATATTTTGCAGTCTTTTTTCATCTTGAGTCTTCAAAATCCAATATGCATTTTATACTTGTAGCACATCTCAATCTATATTAGTTTCATTGCTAGTGTTCACTAGTCCCATACATCTAACGGATACCATACTAGACAAAGCATATCTAACAAATTCAAGGAAAGCCCCAGGCAAAATGAGAAGGTGCCAAAAGTTTATCCTTAATGCTCCTTTTCTCTCTTTTCTCCATTGAGACCTCTTCCTGCTTCCTCTTTAAGGTCCCAGTGTGTTGTTGTCTACATTCTTGCTCTAGGAAAACAAGCAAGCATATGGCATACAAATACATTGTGATTCAAACATCCTGGGATTTGAAATCTGAAGTGCCATTTACTAGACCTTGTAGCATAACTTATTTTGAGCTTTGGATTTCTCAATACCTATCTCACCATTCCTCACAGAGTTTTTATGAAGTTCAAGTGCAGTAATCTATGTAAAAGCATTTAATACAATTCTTAGCACAGTAAAGGCATTATAAAGAAGCTATCATTAATTTTTCTTTTAAATCATGTCTGCTAGAAGGAAGTCATGCCTAATTTTAAAAAAAGACTGCTTTTAGAATTTCAGGCACCACTCATAGGCTGGAGAGGGTATCCTTTCAAAGGAGAAGAATGAATCAGGAATATGAACAGATGGTGGGAGAAAAGTGTATTTGAGAGCAAAGTATTTGTGAAAGTCCTGGTACTTCTCAATTCTTCTCTCTTTCTGATACTATAAAAGGAAAAGTAGAAAACCATGTTCTCAACATTTGAAAACCATATTTCAGATGCTCATTCAACATAAGATAATTTCCAGTTATTTTCATTGTGAAGATTTATTTTTGTCAGAATATAGTATAAACTAATGGTTTCCTTTTTTTAAGATTTTATTTATTTATTCATGAGAGACTGAGAGAGGCAGAGACATAGGCAGAGGGAGAAGCAGGCTTCTTATGAGGAGCCTGATGTGGGACTCAATCCCAGGACCCTGGGATCACGACCTGAGCCCAAGGCAGACGCTCAACCACTGAGCCACCAGGCATCCCTAATGTTTTACTTTTTAAGCCAAGAAGCATACTGATTTTCCAAAACTGGATAAACTACAAGACAACTTAATATGGCAGTGCAAATCAGGACAAAAGGACAAATTCTTGTATAATCTATAGCTGTTTAAACCTCAAGTTTCCCTATAAGGTAGATACATCTAACTGCTGCTACATGATAACAGCATAGTTCATACTGTCTTAGTGAATCACTGCCCATCCAAACAAACAAAAATATATAATTATTAGCTTCCCAGAAAATGAATAAAATGTTGGCAGTTTCAATAAAATATTCTTTGTGAGTCAGAACATTCTTTGATATTTCCAAGACATGCAGTCTCAACTGCAAACATATTATCTTTGGCCTTTAGCCCATGTGATTGGACACCAGGTAGTTATCTGACAGATGTGATCTTGAGGCAAAAAGTAGGTGAGATGTTGCCCGTAGGCTAACAGGCATCTGGTCAGACATCGGAATGTCTTTCTAAGTTACTTGGTGCATTCGTTTCCTATGATTGCTGCAACAAAGTACCACCAACTTAGTGGCTGAAAACAGCAGAAAGTTATCATCTCAGACTCCTGGAGGCTAATGGTCTGAAATTAAGGTTTTGGCAAGGCCATGCTCCTTTTAAAACCTGTAGAGGAATCTTTCCTTGCCTGTTTCTGGCTTCTGATGGTTTGCTGGCAATCTTTGGCATTCCTTGATTTCATGTGCATAACTCCAACCTGTCTTCATCATCACATGGTGTTCTCCTTGTGTGTCTATGTCGTCGTAGAACTATCTTCTTATAAGATCACTGGTCATATTGGATTAGGAGTCCACTGTACCTCCTCTTAACAGTTACGTCTGGGGATGCCTGGGTGGCTCAGCAGTTGAGCATCTGCCTTTGGCTCAGGTCGTGATCCTGGGGGTGCAGGATCGAATCCTGAATCAGGCTCTTTGCAGGGAGCCTGCTTCTTCCTCTGCCTGTGTCTCTGCCTCTTTCTGTATCTCTCATGAAAAAAAAAATTACATCTGTAGTGATCTTATTCCTAAATCAGGCCACATTCTGCAGGACTGGGGGTTAAGACTTCAACATATCGGGATCCCTGGGTGGCGCAGCAGTTTGGCGCCTGCCTTTGGCCCAGGGCGCGATCCTGGAGACCCGGGATCGAATCCCACATCAGGCTCCCGGTGCATGAAGCCTGCTTCTCCCTCTGCCTGTGTCTCTGCCTCTCTCTCTTTCTCTCTGTATGACTATCATAAATAAATAAAAAATTTAAAAAAAATCAAGTAAAAAAAAAAGACTTCAACATATCTTTCTTGGGGACACAATCCAATCTATAATACTTGGTTCCATTGGGGATTTGAATAAAATGGTTGAGAGGCAATGAAGCATAGTGGTTAATGGCAGGGACTCTTGAACCCTTACTGGTCTGGATGAACTCAGTTGAATTCAGACGAGATCGGGCACGTTCAGGGTGGTATAGCCACAGACGAACTCAGTTGAATTCAAATCCTACCTTTGCTGCCTAGTGTGTGATCTCAAACAAGCAACTTAATATCATGTGCCTCAGTTTATTGTTGCTCTTGTTCTTGTTTTGTTTTTCTTTTTGTTTGTTTGTTTGTTTTTTGCCTCTGTCTACAGGAATACGATAAGAGTAGTAACTAACAAGGTTTCTGAGAATTGAGGTAACATATAAAATGCCTAAATAGTGCCTACCAAATAGGAATACTGTAAAAGTGGTTAGTTATTATTTTGTTGTTGCGTTTTATAGCCTAACTCCTCACAGTTATTTCCTACCCAAATTTGAAATTCTATTCTTCACAGAAGCAGCTATGCAATTGCTCTCTTTTGATTTTTTCCCTTTAGGGTATAGTTCTTTTTCTTTCAAAATTAAATGACTCTCCTGTCATTTAGGCTTATGGTATGTACACAGACAAACTTTCTGGAGAGGAATTTGGCCACACATATCAAAAGCCTTAACAAATGTTCATAACATTTGATCTAGGCAATTTATTTCTAAGAATTCATTCTAATATATAATTTAAAGTGAGTGCAAAAATTCTGCCAAAAGGGCTTTTTAAAATCAGTCATATTTATTGTAACAAAGTTACATAAAAGCTATTTTTGTAATGGTTATTAAAAATCATATATCTATTAATATAATCAAGTACTATTCAATCACTGAAAATTGAATTTAAGATCATTTTCAACAAAAAAAACATATTTGCTATATAATATTGAGTGAAATAAAGACAAGACACTACCAAGAACAGAACACTTCAAGAAGTTTTCTTTGGTGATATAAATATTCTCTATCCATACTGTTCAAGATGGTAGTCATTAGCCACACAATAACCATGCATTAGACATGTGGCCAATGCAACTAAGAAACTTAATTTTTCATTTCATTTCATTTCATTTTAATTAACTTAAATTTAAATAGTCAGATATAGTTCATGGCTACCATAATGAACAGTGAAGGTCTACTGTATCTTTTGTTTATTGATTCCTCTGTTTCTACTTTCCTTACCTTCTCTTAATGCTTCTCTCATGTCTCTGTCCCTCCCTCCAGATTCAACTTTAAAGGGAGTCTTCACTCTTCTCCTATTTTTTAGCTGGCATCATCTGTTTTCAGGAGATAACCCAATAATGAATCTTTTTCAAGGCATAATGAGACTCTATGGGCTTCTAGTTTCATAAGTATTTGGAACCTAACCAAAATCTGACCTACTGCTAAAGTAATCTCACAAGAATTTCACACATTAAGCTGAACATGAGGGTAGCAAATAAAATTACTTTTTACCATATAATAAGTGACCTTCCATATTCACTTTTTGAAGTATTCAATGTTGCCTGGAGGAAAAGGCATTAGACTTATTTTGTAAGGTTACTGAAGTAATAAACCATGACAAAAAAGTGGACCAACTGCAACTTTGTTGAATTTATTACCTCTTGTCATTTTCTCATGGATTCTTTAGGATCTTCCATATATAGCATCATGTCATTTGTGAACAGAAATACTTTTACTTTTCTTCCCAATTTGAATCCTTTTATTTGTTTTTTTTCTTGTCTAAGTGCTATAGCTAAGAACATCCAGAACAATGTTGAATAGCAATGGTAAGAGTGGAGATCTGTGTCCTTTCCTGATTTTATGAGGGAAGCTTTTAGTCTTTCACCATTGAGTGTGATGTCAGCTGTGGGTTGTTTTCTGTTTGTTAGTTTGTTTTTTATAAATGCTGTTTTATCATGTAGCAGAAGTTCCCTTTTCATCCTAATTTTCTGACAGTTCTCATAATAAAAATATGTTAGACTTTGTCAACGTGAATTACTTCCAAGTCATTAACAACCTTTAAACAGCATTGAGCTTTGTGCAGTCAACAATTTAATAAGTGTTTGCTGAGTTAAACTGATTTAAAAATGGCAAACACCAAAAACCTGGAATCACATGTCAAGAAACATGCTTTGAATAAATTATCCTTAGAGATTCACGTGGAAAGACTAACTTCCCCACCTCCCCATATGTACAGAAGCCATGTAACTCACATAGGAGTTTTTTTTTTTAAATCAGCTTTTACACTAAGTAAATTTTAAAATATGTAAAGAGTGAACTCTGATACTTAACACTATTAGTAAACATAGTTGTCTAGGAACCCTCCAGAATTAAAATAGGCTTGGCTTAATGGAAGAGTGAGAAAACAAAGCCACTACTTGAACCTATTGTAGAGTATTTGCAGCCTCAGAAGCCAATGTCAAACATAAAATGTTCCTCGACAGCTTGGTGTCAAATTTGAATATCTGAGCATTTCCTCTAATTAGATCACATGACATATATATTTAAAGTCTATCAACATCAGAGCATTATTTTGCAGAAGGGACTCTGTTACCAGAAATCTCTATTTCTCCTCTTGGGTACATCTGTGGCATTTCTTACTAGGTATCATTGACCCAGGTATGTTATTTTCCTTTCAGGTATTCTAATTGGACCTTGCTGATGAAAAAAAAAAATCCACAAGGAACACGCAGTACAAAATAATATTTGTCACTGATGTGGTAGAAATAGAAAATTATACAAACAATTTGGGAATTATAGGTTCATCACCACTGGGGTGAAAAGTTATAGACCATTTCTCACCCTCAATTATCCATTGGTTCCCTGTTGTGCCTGAGCCAAATACCTGGTTTCTTTGCCTGCTTCTCTAACTTCTACTCACCAAGATCTAACACTCAAATATGACAGCCAGGAGTGATAGTGGCCAGGTTCTTGGTGAATACCTTCAAGGGCAATAATATATGTTTGCCTGTAACTCATAATTAATCACTAAATTTCCTTTTGGGAAAAAAAAACACATCTTGGGGTATATTTTACTGTCCAAGGGGCAAGAAATGACGGGATAGGAGGAGAGGAGAAAGCAAGTACGGGGGGATGATTGAAAACATTTGACTTGGCTTGAAATAAAAGTACATACTTCACACATATTTTTAACCAACCCCAAAAGACAGCCTGACTTCGAACATGCTGAACAGGAAGCCATTTACTGTTGGAATGCTTGCTGAGCCCATCCAAAACACACACACTCCTAATACCCCTGGGCTATCTAAAAAGGGTTGGTGTGAAAATATTTAACTTATATGTGTAATTCTGCTTCCTGTTTTATTTTTTTCTTCTTTGCCAACTCTGTTTTACAAACTTTGTGAAAAATAATAGGAAACCTATTTCATTTTTGTCCCCACCCTTTATTGACTCAGCTGTAGATTCTACTTCAATTTATAGCTCAGACCTGGCTTGAAGACCAAAGAGAAAGGTAAAGGCAAACTGCTAAACTCTCAAGGTTACTGTGGCTAAAGAGGAATCTGTGTGGAGGAAAGCTTGCTGTGGTGTTGATATATCAAGGGCAAGAGGGTGTGGAACAGGAACTGGCCTTGGCTTTCAGAATGTGTACATTTAGTAGCGTCCATTCAAAAAGAGTAAAATGAAGGGTATGGAGAGGAGGAGGGGAAAGAAATTTTCTGAGGATTAGATAAGTTCCTAGAGACACCTGAATCCTATTAAATTTCAAAGAAACAGTCTTGGTTATCAAGAGGAATTTAAAAATATTTTGTAGAGGAAAATAGAGAGACTCAAATAATTCATAATTATAATTCAAGCAAAAGAATTTTCCAAAACTTGGTTTAACATTGAAGATATGCTCTTTTAGAATAAAATGAATTCCAGATTGGTGTACTTTACATAGGATACCTGTTACCCTTATTATATTTTGACTCCTTGAAAATGCTGAGTCAATGTGCAATAAAAGGTTTGAAAAAAAATCTGAAGCCAACTGGAAATCCAGCAAGCTTGAAGTTCAGATTTCAAAATTCTTGATCTCAATCTAATTTTCCCAGAAAGCTGACCACATTCTATGGAAATCTTGTCATAGGAAGAGTTTTATAATTGAACAGTTTGTTTTAAATACTTCAAAAGAGGTGAAGAAACTTGCAAATACCTGAACTCAAATAAGTATTTCAACATTACCTCCTGAAGCTATGCTTCAATTTTATATCAGACTAACACTCTAAGTGGAACACTATCCTGGGAAATTATACATGTCACTATAGGTTTTACAATGCTTTAATGGCCAGGTCACTGGTTTGCCTTAAACTTCTGCCTGAAGTAGATAAAGGCAAGGCAGCAAACCACTTTTAAACTATTGTGGAGATATTCAACAGTATAGTAAAACAGTTCCTTAGATCTCTTGTTAGAGATCAGCTTTCAAAGTTTATAAGCAAGAAATGTGATAACATCAGTTTGTAATTTTGAATTTGAAAAGAAAGACTTTCTATTAACCTCAAAAGACTATATGGCTGCAGACGCACACTATGGTCGACACCATGTGGCTCCAGTGAAGACTATGTCCACTGATTCTTATCACTGTCACATATTTTCAGCATGGCTTATTTTAAGGAAGGTGATGTGAAAGTAGATTTCTGATATATTTTCAAGGTAAAATAGGGTGAATTATCAGATCTGCTGCATAGTCTTTCCTATGTCAGCAACTGCAATAATCATTAAGATGGCTGTTACAAAACCCCTGAGAGAAATTTTCACATAAGATTATATCTCCTAGAATTAGGTATCATATCCAGTCACCTGTGAATTGTGCCAACCAATGGTGCACAGTTCAACCAACTTGATGATGTCAGGTATAAGCCAGATCATGCCCCCTAAACCCACTCTGGAACCAACAGAACGTTTCAAAAAAGGATATCCTTCCCTCCTAAGTGTACTTGAGTTCTAGACACCTTCATGATCTATATCTAATGACCACAACCCAAGAAATTGTGAAGCCTGAAGCACTGGGATTAATTTTGGGTAGGTAAGTTCTTGGCACTACCTTGGAAAGTTCAGTCAATCTTCCTGACCTGTTCTGTTCCTATTTCTCCTTCTGTGCCTTGACTTTATATCTAATTGGCATTCTTCAGTGTCCTGCTGAGATGGCTTACATGGGGCCTACTTTTTTTCCTTCATGTCAACTATACTCTTCTTGTCTCCTATAATTAAAATGTGACTCCAATTCTCATACCATATGTCAGATCACCTTCCCTAGTTAACAACTCAAACTACACTTGTCTTAGTGTTTGGCCACTGCAAAAGGCTCTCCAAACCTTGTCCCCAGCTCTTCTTCTCAGATAAGGCCCTCTAACCCCAGAGATTGGGATGGCATTTTTGCCATACTCCCTGAATTTTGGGTTTTGTAGGTTGTAGTCCCTTTGTTGAGGAAGAAGGATCTACAGATGGTCCTGCCTCCATTACTTCCTTCTATTAAGCTTAGGTCTCTTCAGGGTCCTGGTTTCCACACTGGGTGTAACTCTCTTGAGAGCCATTCCTGATAAGCACTGGTTACAAATGAATATTCATTCCCACCTCACATATTCCTTCCCAGTATTTTCAAATATAAAGGCCACTTTACAGTGAAGAAATTACTCAAATCCCTCCTTGTGTAATTATAATTTTAACATTTTTAATTTTTTAATTTTAACTTTTAAAAAATTTTTATGTATTTTTTCATGAGACACACAGAGAGAAAGAGGCAGAGACATAGGCAGAGGGAGAAGCAGGCTCCCCATGGGAAGCCTGATGCAGGACTCGATCTCAGGACCCCGGGATCATGACCTGAACCCAAAGTTCAACCACTGAGCAACCCAGTTGCCCCTAATTTTAACATTTTTAAATTGGGTAATAAAAAGTATCATTAGGAGTATTTTTAATTTAATTTATCCTTTTTTGGATATATTCTTGATATATCCATATCTTTGAGAAATCATCCATGTTTGACTAAACTAGATAATGCATGTTATATCCAGCATGATACCTATACATAATAGTACAGAATAAACATTAGCTATGATTATTGTTGATGCTGTTCTAACTCTAAACATTAACTCACAGAAGGCTACTACATGATCTCCCTGCTTCTAGTCTTGTCCCTTTACAGCAGCAGCAGTGATCACCCTTAAACCTGAATCTGATAAGGCCATAAAACACAAATTTATTTAAGTTTTCCTACCAAGCCAAAAATAAAATACCAGCTTCTTGCCCGAACCGACAATGCCCTTCATGATCTGGCCCCTGCCTAACCTTCCAGCTTTCTTTCTGATCCTCAAATCAAGCTTCTAGCATCCACAGAACCATTGCCCTGGCTAATTTTCCACCCAGCAGTCATTTCCTCTAGATCTGCACATGGCTGTCTCTTCTTCAGTCATCACATCTTGGTTCAAAGGACATCACTTCAGAAAGTACTCCACTTAGCCACCCAATTTAAATAGCCATGTAGTCCTCCCTATCACATTTCCTCCTTCTAATCCTCTGAGTAGCAATTTTATCTATCTATTACTTCTATTGTTTATTGACTTATTTCCTGTCTTTACTCTCACCCCACCCCCAAAAAATATAAGCAGGGCACCTACCTACCTTATTAACCACAATATTCTTGAAGCATCTAATTTGTACATCTAGTATATTCAGCCTACAGACAACAAATAATATACATTATTGCAGATTCCTTACAATAAATCATTGGACTCACCCCACCTATGGCCTACTATATTCAATGATACTTCCTCTGAAATTGAGCAAGTCATAATCTTCACTCAACTCTTTTGAAATCGAAGGCAATGGTATCCATGTTCCAAACTTCAGTCAGTTCCTATGGCAAGGTTGCCAATGACTCTCTCCCACAGTGGGACACCATTTGAGCTGCCTTTTCTCAGGCCCTTATCTTGCTATCACCAGGAATCACTGATTAAGTGCCTCAGTATGTAATTGAGAAGATATATGCCATAAAAGTTGGTTCTCTAAATCCTAGAATTTTAGCCTCTTAAGTATCCACATCATGGTAAGTAGACTACTGTACCTCTAGTTACTGCAGTGAAAAACAATGGGATACAAGGGAGACTGGAAGCTACCTTATGGAAGCAGAGCTTTCTGAGTAAGAATGAGGAGTCTTCCAGGAAACCTCCTCACCTAGTCGAATAGAGACTGAAGTCATGGAGTTCCTGTGCAAACCATGCCCAGGCATCTTACAGCAAATAAGTACTGCTTTCACATGAGGCAGATGCCTCTCCCCAATCCCCAGCCCCCATCTTGAGATAATTAACAGAGAAAACAAATTTTAAGAACAAAGAACATTATTCATTAAATGTGATTCACAATAAATATGAATTATCCAATTGAAGATTGGCTGCTGCAGACATAAAGACTAAGAACTTGGCAATAGTAACTGCCAAAGAATGACAACAGAGACTGACAATTTGGCAATAGTGACTAATCCAATATGGACTGGCAAGGAATAGAGAAATAGAATGCAAACCAGAATGAAAGACAAGACATCTAAAAACATGAGGACATGGATGTTTGGGAAGTGTCTCTTCCAGTTCCACCAAAACATGAAACCACCTGTAGCTTTATACATATACATATGTTGTTTTAGTCACTATATATATATATATATGTATAAATACTATGGTATGATAAATTGTTAGAGAACTGACTACATAGTTACTTCATTCTTGGATACAAACTGTACTAAAGAGATGCCTGACTGACAGTCAGTAGAACATGGGACTCATAATCTAGGGGTTGTGAGTTCAAGCCCCATGTGGGGTGTAGAGATTACTTAAAAAAAAAAAGGATGTACTAAAGAACACATCTTTTTATAATCACTAAGAGAGACATAATTTTATTTTATTTTATTTAAGATTCTTTTTTTCTTTCTTTCTTTCTTCTTTCTTTCTTTCTTTCTTTCTTTCTTTCTTTCTTTCTTTCTTTATTTTGGCAACTTACAACCCAACTTTTATTTTTTTTGTATATTTTTTTATTGGAGTTTGATTTGCCAACATATAGTATAACACCCAGTCCTCATCCTGTCAAGTGCACCCCTCAGTGCCTGTCACTCAGTCACCCAATCCCACCGCCCACCTTCCCTTTCACTACCCCTTGTTTGTTTCCCAGAGGAAAGATGTAGTTTTAATCAAGAGGAAGCATTCTATATTTTTAGTCATTTATCCAGTGAAAGCAAAATAGTTTACAATCCCTATAGCAGGGTTCCTTGAGCCCCTTTAGGAGATGTTCCTAAAAAAAAAAAAGGCAAGAAAGAAAAGGGAAGAGTTGCTTTGTATGCTCACACTAGTTTTGAAAATACTGGTTTAAAACAATGTTAAAATGTTTATATTCAAATGTTTCAATAAGCTAAGGTACAAGATGTGTTTCCAAGGGTATAGGAAGCCACCACCAGATTACCATGGACTCCTTCCTTCAGGAAGTATCAATAAGCATCTAAAGAACATTATATAGGAAACAGTTCCACAGGAAATGGTGCCTAACAAGATTTCATGCTTGCTATAGTCCCATTAGGAGAAAAGAATGACAATAGAATTCTTAGACTTCCGCCTATGAAAGACTGTAAGAAAACAGAACTAGGATATCCCAGAAAGCTTTCCTAGAAAATCCCCTACAGGCTTTTGCTCATGGCTCTGTAGCTTGACCTTGGGCACATGACCAGAAACAGGTCAGGGGAAGCTAGAAGAGTGAGAGGTAGAATCCTCAGCATATAAGAAAGAGATTGGTAATGGTCTGGGGACTTCAGAGCTGTAGTGTGTGACATGAAGGGGAAGTATCTGACTTGCACTGCCAGATAGCAACATGTACTATATACAATTTCAACAGTACAGAAGGAAAAAAAAAAGCCAGAAACAGACTGGCTCAGTAATTACATTTAGCATAATATAATGTGCTTAGTATATTATAGAGATGATTTTCTAAGTCTTTAAAGAAGGTAAGATTTAGTCGGTAAATAATTTTGTGAAAAATGATTAGTTACAATACATACCATTAATTCCTACCTCAAATCATAATCAATATACATTCCAGATGGGCTTAAGAGTTAAATGTTAAAAAAAAAGACCTAGAAGAAAGATAGGCACAGATATCTTTTAAATTTATGAAACACAAAGTACTAAGACAAAAAAAAATGCAAAGATAATAGATCAGAAAATTTGCCTTTAAAAAATAAAATTATATAAATCACAAAAAGCATACCAAAGAACATTTTTTAAAAATGGGAAAACAGTTTCCAAAACTATGACAGATCACAAGTGGAAACATTAACATATCAAGAATTTCTACAAATAGGGAAAAGGAAATGAATAGACATCTTACAGGGGAAAGCTGTATAATACAAAATATTTTTTAAGAACTTCTGTAATGAACTAGGGGTGGTGGAAGGGGAGGAGGGAGAGGGGTGGGGGTAAATGGGTGGTGGGCACTGAGGGGGGCACTTGACAGGATGAGCACTGGGTGTTATTCTGTATGTTGGCAAATTGAACACCAATAAAAAATAAATTTATTATTAAAAAAAGAACTTCTGTAATAGTAGTCAAAGAAACAAATTTAAATTCACTTACTAAAATATTAATATAAAATATTTTAAATAAAAATTCTCAGTATTGTCATAAGTATGGTGACAGACACACTCATAATATCAAAGTAGGAAAGTAAAGTCTTGTAATCTTTCTGGAAGGCAATTTAGTCATATATTTAATGCTTTTGGCTCTGAAATTCCACTTCTAAGGAAATCATCCTAAGGAAACAATCAAATGGAAAAAGATACAAGAATGTTCATCATAGCTTACTTTTTTACTTATTTATTTATTTATTTATTTATTTATTTATTTATTTATTTACTTTTATTGGAGTTCAATTGCCCAACATATACCATAACACCCAGTGCTCATCCTGCCAAGTGCCCCCCTCAGTGCCCATCACCCAGTCACCACAACCCCCTGCCCATATCCCCTTCCACTACCCCTTGTTCATTTCCCAGAGTTAGGTCACCCTCACTGATATTTTCAGTCATTCTCTCTCCCTTCCCTTTATTCCCTTTCACTAATTTTTATATTCCCCAAATGAATGAAAACATATGTTTGTCCTTTTCTGATTGATTTAATCACACAGGACAATACCCTACAGATCCCTCCCCATCGAAGCAAGTAGTGGGTATTTGTCGTATCTAATGGCTGAGGAATATTCCATTGTATACATAAACCACATCTTCTTTATCCATCATCTTTCAATGGACACCGAGGCTCCTTCCACAGTTTGGCTATTGTGGACATTGCTGCTACAAACATTGAGGTGCAGGTGTCCTGGCATTTCCTGCATCTGTATCTTTGGGGTAAATCCCCAACAGTGCAATTGCTGGGTCGTAGGGCAGGTCTATTTTTAACTCTTTGAGGAACCTCCACACAGTTTTCCAGAGTAGCTGCACCAGTTCACATTCCCACCAACAGTGTAAGAGGGTTCCCGTTTCTCCCCATCCTCTCCAACATTTGTGGTTTCCTGCCTTGTTAATTTTCGCCATTCTCACTGGTGTGAGGTGGTATCTCATTGTGGTTTTTATTTGTATTTCCCCGTTGGCCAGTGATGTGGAGCATTTTCTCATGTGCTTGTTGGCCATGTCCATGTCTTCCTCTGTGAGATTTCTCTTCATGTCTTTTGCCCATTTCATGATTGGATTGTTTGTTTCTTTGGTGTTGAGTTTAATAAGTTCTTTATAGATCTTGGAAACTAGTCCTTTATCTGGTAGGTCATTTGCAAATATCTTCTCCCATTCTGTAGGTTGTCTTTCAGTTTTGTTAACTGTTTCTTTTGCTGTGCAGAAGTTTTTGATCTTGATGAAGTCCCAAGAGTTCACTTTCGCTTTTGTTTCCCTTGCCTTCATAGCTGTATCTTGAAAGAACTTGGTGTGGCCAAGTTCAAAAATGGTGTTGCCTGTGTTCTCCTCTAGGATTTTGATGGATTCTTGTCTCATATTCAGATCTTTCATCCATTTTGAGTTTATCTTTGTGTCTGATGTAAGATTTTCATTCTTCTGTATGTGCCTGTCCAATTTTCCAAGCGCCATTTATTGAAGAGACTGTCATTTTCCAGTGGATAGTCTTTCCTGCTTTGTCAAATATTAGTTGACCATAGAGTTGAGGGCCCATTTCTGGGTTCTCTCTTCTGTTCCACTGATCTATGGGTCTGTTTTTGTGCCAGTACCACACTGTCTTGATGACCACACCTTTGTAGTACAACTTGAAATCCGGCATTGTGATGCCCACAGCTCTGGTTTTCATTTTCAATATTCCCCTGGCTATTCAGGGTCTATTCTGATTCCACACAAATCTTGAGATGATTTGTTCCAACTCTCTGAAGAAAGTCCATGCTACTTTGATAAGGATTGCATTGAATGTGTACATTGCCCTGGATAGCATAGACATTTTCACAATATTAATTCTTCCAATCCATGAGCATGGAATATTTTTCCATCTCTTTGTGTCTTCCTCAATTTCTTTCAGAAGTGTTCTGTAGTTTTTAGGGTATATATCCTTTACCTCTTTGGTTAGGTTTATTCCTGGGTCTCTTATGCTTTTGGGTGCAATTGTAAATGGCATTGACTTCTTAATTTCTCTTTCTTCAGTCTCATTGTTAGTGTATAGAAATGCCACTGACTTCTGTATAGAAATGCCATTGATTTTGTATCCTGCCACACTGCCGAATTGCTCTATGAGTTCCAGCAATCTTGGGGTGGAGGCCTTTGGGTTTTCTATGTACAGTATCATGTCATCTGTGAAGAGGGAGAGTTTGACTTCTTCTTTGCCAATTTGAATGCCTTTAATGTCTTTTTGTTGTCTGATTGCTGAGGCTAGGACTTCTAGTACTATGTTGAATAGCAGTGGTGAGAATGGACACCCCTGTCGTGTTCCCAATCTTAGGAAAAGACTCTCAGTGTTTCCCCATTGAGAATGATATTTGCTGTGGGCTTTTCATAGATGGCTTTTAAGATGCTGAGGAATGTTCCCTCTATCCCTACACTCTGAAGAGTTTTTATCAGGAATGAATGCTGTATTTTGTCAAATCCTTTCTCTCTATCAATTGAGAGGATCATATGGTTCTTTTTTTTCCTCTTGCTGATATGATCTATCATGTTAATTGTTTTATGCAACCAGCCTTGCATCCCAGGGATAAATCCCACTTTGTCATGGTGAATAATCTTCCTAATGTACTGTTGGATCCTATTGACTAGTATCTTGTTGAGAATTTTTGCATCCATGTTCATCAGGGAAATTGGTCTATAATTCTCCTTTTGGGGGGCATCTTTGTCTGGTTTTGGAATTAAGGTGATGCTGGCCTCATAAAACGAGTTTGGAAGTATTCCATCCATTTCTATCTTTAGGAACGGCTTTAGTAGAATAGGTATTGTTCTTTAAATGTTTGACAGAATTCCCCTGGGAAGTCATCTTGCCCTGGACTTTTATGTCTTGGGAGGTTTGTGATGACTGCTTCAAATTCCTCCCTGGTAATTGGCCTGTTCAGGTTTTCTATTTCTTCCTGTACCATTTTTGTAGTTGTAGTTGTCCAGAAATGCGTCCATTTCTTCTAGATTACCTAATTGGTGGGCATATAGCTGCTCATAAAACATTTTTAAAATCATTTGTATATACTTGGTATTGGTTTTGATCTCTCCTTTTCATTTGTGAATTTATTAATTTGAGTCTTCTCTCTTTTCTTTTTAATAAGGCTGGCTAATGGTTTATCTATCTTATGAATTCTTTCAAATAAGCAACTCCTGGTTTTGTTGATCTCTTTTACGTTTCTTCTAGTCTCTATTTCATTGAATTATGCTCAAATCTTCATTAACTCTCTTCTTCTGCTTGGTGTAGATTTTATCTACTGTTCTTTCTCAAGTTTCTTTAGGTGCAGGGTTATCTTCTGTATTTCAGTTATTCCCAATTTTTTGATGGATGCTCATATTGCAATGGATTTCCCTCTTAGGATGACTTTTGCTGTATCCCAAAGATTTTGAATGAGTGTATCTTCATTTTCATTAGTTTCCATGAATCTTTTCAATTTTTCTCTAATATCCTGGTTGACCTATTCATCTTTCAGCAGGATGCTCTTTAACCTCCACGTGTTTGAGTTTCTTCCTAATTTCTTCTTGTGATTGAGTTCTAGTTTCAAAGCATTGTGGTCTGAAAATATACATGGGACAATCCCAATCTTTTGGTATTAGTTGAGACCTGATTTGTTACCCAGTATGTGGTCTATTCTGGAGAAGGTTCCATGTGCACTTAAGAAGAATGTGTATTCAGTTGCATTCGAATGCAAAGTTCTGTATATATGTGTGTGAAATCCATCTGTCCAGTGTATCATTAAAGCCCTTGTTTCTTTGGAGATGTTGTGCTTAGAATATCTGTCATTTGTAGAAAGTGCCGTGTTGAAGTTGCCTACTATTAGTGTATTATTACCTACGTATGTCTTTCTTTGGTTATTAATTGATTGATATACTTGGCAGCTCCCACATTAGGGGTATAAATATTCATGATTGTTATGTCCTCTTGTTGGGTAGACCCTTTAAGTATGATATAGTGTCCCTCTTCATCTCTTACTACAGTCTTTGGGATAAACTTAATTTATCTGATATGAGGATTGCACCCCCAGCTTCCTATGAGAACCATTTGAATGGCAAATCGTTCTGCAATCTTTAATTTTCAGGCTGGAGGTTTCCTTAGGTCTCAAATGAGTCTCTTGTAGACAGCAAATAGGTGGGTCTTGCTTTTGTATCCAGTCTGAAACCCTGTGTCTTTTATGGGATCATTTAGCCTATTCATGTTCAAAGTTACTATTGAAAGATATGAATTTAGTGTCATTGTAATACCTATTCAGTCCCTGTTTTTGTGGATTATTTTTTTGGCTTTCTTCTTTCTTTTATAGGGTCCCCCTTAATATTTCTTGCAGAATTTGTTTTGTGGTCACATATTCTCTCAGTTTCTGCCTATCTTGGAAGCTCTTTATCTCTCCTCCTATTCTGAATGATAGCCTTGCTGGATAAAGTATTCTCAGCTACATGTTCTTCTCATTTAGGACCCTGAATATATCTTTCCATCCCTTTCTGGCCTGCCAGGTCTTTGCGGAGAGGTCTGTTGTTAATCTAATATTTTTCCCCATATAAGTTAAGGATCTCTTGTCTCTTGCTGCTTTAAAGATTTTCTTTTTCTTCGGAATTTGCAAGTTTCACTATTAAATGTTGAGGGGTGAATGATTTTTATTGATTTTGGAGGGGGGGACCTCTCTATATCCTGGATCTAAGTGTCCATTTCCCTCCCCAAATTAGGGAAATTCTCAGCTATGATTTGTTCCAATATGCTTTCTGGCCCTCTGTCCCTCCCAGCACTTCTGGAACCCCAATTATACGTAGTTTTTCCTTCTCAGGCTATCATTTATTTCCCTTAACCTTTCCTCATGGTATTTTAATTGTTTTCTCTTTTTTCCTCAGCTTCCTTCCTTGCCATCAATTTGACTTCTATGTCACTCACTCTTCTACCTCATTAACTCTTGTCGTTAGGACCTCCAGTTTGAAATGCAGGTCATTTAATTGATTTTTAATTTTGACCTGATTATATCTGAGTTCTGTAGTCCTGAAGTCTCTTGATTCCTTCATGCCTTTTTGCAGAGCCAAACATAGCTTTATAACAGTGTTTCTGATTTGGCCCTCTGACATCAAATTGTATTCCAAATTCTGTAACTCTGTGGCAGAGAGGACTGTTTCTGATTCTTTCTTTTGTGGTAAGTTCATCTTTCTACTCATTTTGCTCAGTGCAGAGTGGCTGTACAAGGTGGGCTGAGTTTAGAGGCTGGGCAAGATGGTGGAAGAGTAGGATCCCCAAGTCACCTGTCCCCACCAACTTACCTAGATAACATTCAAATCATCCTGAAAACATAGGAATTTGGCCTGAGATTTAAAGAGAGAACAGCTGGAATGCTACAGTGAGAAGAGTGGGCTGAGTCAAGGATATCAACCACGACCTAAGTAAATTTCACCCTAGATGATTCTGCCCAGGCCAGAGACCAGAAATTGAAAACAAAGATCAGGGGAGCCTGGGTGCCTCAGCGGTTTAGTGCCGCCTTCAGTCCAGGGCCTACCCTGGAGACCCGGGATGAGTCCCACCTGAGGCTCCCTGCATGGAGCCTGCTTCTCCCTCTGCCCGTGTCTCTGCCTCTCTCTCCCCCTCCCTCTCTCTTTCTGTATCTCTTATGAATAATAAATAAAATCTTAAAAAAAAGAAAACAAAGATCAGAAGAAAATAAAGCGAAAGGACTACTAAATTGGAAAACAAATTTTGAAACAAAGTAGTAAAAAATAAAAGGCCAAGAATCTCAAAGAAGAGAAAAAACAAAAAGAAAAGAGAGTAAAGAAGAGAAAAAAGCAAAAGTAAAGAGAAAAAAAAGAAAAGGAGAAGGAAAAGAAAATAAAAAAGGGTGAGGGGACTAAGGTGGTAGTGACGAAGTTGTAGTGGAGGGAGAATGTTGTGTACCTGAGGGGTCCTAGAGGGTTATCCTCTTGTTTCTGAGTATATTAAGTTGTATGTTAGAAGATGCTCAGTCCCAAATTTATATAAAGCAGAAATACTTGTAGAGAGGCCCACCATTCACCACCAAAACATAAATGAGATAAAAGTGGGGGGCAGAAAGGGAAAGAAGAATCTCACATAATGAACCAGCTCCATATATCACTTGGTTCTGGGTGAATGCTGGTCATGCTTTAGAAGGTATTAACTTCTGCCATTGTAGGACAAAATGAGACAGAGAAAACAAAAAACAGGGAAAAAAAATATCTTGTATATCTCCCAAAATTAAGTTGAGTATGTTGAAGGGAATCTAGAATTGGAAAATATTAGGGCCTGTAATTGTAGAAATATGAAAGCCAAAATGGTAGTATCTTAAAAATGAAGAGGTGGTATAATATTGTAGTTAAGGTGGGAAAAATGAAAAAATTGGAAATTTACAGTCTGATATAAAAACAAGCAGTACTGTAAAAAGGAAGAAAAAAATAGGAGGGGTACCCTCTAGTTCTATATACCGTAAATCCCTGGACTTCCCCTGGAGCTTTCCAGCACTGCTTGGTCAAGAACTTGCTCTTCCCCTGTCCTTCCAGCTGGTCTTTGTGCTGCTTCTCAGGTGTGTGTACCTGGGGGAGCTGCTCCGCCTGCTGCCAGGAGCTGGCCCTTGTTTCCTGGTGGCACCGCCTCTCCCAGACACAAGGTGAGACATGAGGAACAACAACACTGGCGTTGGCCAGGTCTCCAGCCCTGGAGTCAGCTCCCACAGTAACTACCGCAGTCTCCCAGTCCGCACTGCCCTGGATGCTCCAGGTGCAGCAAGGAGCGCTGATCTGCACAGTTTGGGGGTGCCCGGTGGCAGGAGAGTCCTTGTTGTCCTGTGCCCTCCCCGCCTCCGCCTGTCCTGGGGGAGCGCAGGGCGCCGGCTGTGTCCCCCGGCGCCCTGGGATCCGGGGCTCCAGAAGGCAGGGGGGGCAACCCCTCTGACCCGAGTCCCACCTCACCTACTGGCTTCTCCCTGATGCCCGGCCAGGTGAGCGTTCCAGCCCATAGTCTGTGGTGTGCTTTCCCTGGGGCGCCCTTCCTCTATTAGTGACTCTGGGATACTGGAGGTTTCACTGCCCCTCCTGGGAGTCTGCTCGATTTCCTGCTGTGCGCCTTTCTGTCCGAGAAGAATCCAATGCAGATTTTAAAGTTCCTGCTTCTCCGGGGCTGGCTTTCCTGTCCTGGAGCCTTGCCAACCCGCTTTTGCCTGGCTCCTCGCGGGGCCCCTCCCCCACTTGATTCTTTTTTACTTTTTTTTTTTTTTTTTCTGCCTCCTACCTTGTGAGAAGTGAAAATCCTTCTCTCTGTAGCATTTGGCTGTTCTCTCTTTAAATCTCTGGTCAAATTCGTAGGTTTTCAGGATGGTCTGAAAGTTATCTAGTAAGTTAGGGGGGCCAGGTGAGTTGAGGACCCTACTCCTCTGTCATGTGCCCAAGAATCAAAGTTAACTAATTTTTATATCTGTTAGGTCTACCCACTGTATGGGTAAGAATAGACAGAACTTGCACTAATGATCCCTACGATGAACATTTTAGAATAATCTGGGTGTAGTCAAGGCTGTGAACTCCAACACCTGTAAGGAAACTAACTCCAAAAAGGGAGTTCCCTTTACAGGATATGGAAACAAGCCCAGAGCTTTCATAGTCAATGATGACACTGATCCCACTGCAGGGGAGCATTATGTCCTTCCATACTCCTACAGCTGAATATTAAAGCTCCAGCACAGGGTTCTGGACCTCACTTTGAAAGGAGCCCCCTTCCAGGATCTAGTCTCTATAATGACCTAGGCAGCTACAGAAGACAGACTGAGAGCATTCCTATTTACAGGGCGGCTAATGGACCACTGTAGGTATCTATTTAAGTACTATTGCCTTTAACCTCTACCTAGAAGGAAGCTTTAGTTTTGATAAAGTAAGTTAATATTGAGTAATTCTTTTTATGTTGAATAATCCTATAATAAATAAAAGTAATTTGAAAAGGGTCTCTTTGGTCAGTTTGTGCTTGTTATGTTGGAACCAGTGAAATTAATATAGTGTGGTTCATGGTAAAGCTGAGGCTCCTGTAGCTTTGAAATACCCAAGGCTTTTCAACTAGACTTGCCCAAAGTCATATGTGTGGCAGAGCACATACTAAAACCCAGATTATTTGTTTCGAAGCTCACCCATTTCTCTATTCCATCACTCTGCATCCAGTAAAAATATTTCCTTACTACTAAGAACAAATTACATAACTTAAAAATGCATATTTTTTATTGGAATTCAGTGAGTGAATTCTATGATTCTTTCATTATAGGCATCCAAATTTTATTATATATTTATTATATATGTAAAAAGCTTTCACCAAAATATGAAAACTAAGTAAAATTTAAAATTGTTTTTGACAAATCTAATCAGAGCCTCAATGGCAAAAAATGAGTGAGCCAAATAGTGAAAAATACTAGTATTAGGGCACCTGGATGGTTCAGTTGGTTCAGTTGGTTTAATGTCTGCCTTTGCTCAGCTCATGATCCCGGGGTCCTGGGATCAAGCTTCATGTCAGGCTCACTGCTCAGTGGGGAGTCTGCTTCTCCCTCTCCCTCTGCCATGCCTCACCCCACCCCGCTCTCTCTCTCTCTCTCTCTCAAATAAATAAATAAAAACCTTTTATTTTTTTAAAGAATTTTTATTTATTTATTAAAGATACAGAGAAAGAGAGAGAAAGAAAGAGAGAGAGAGAAGCAGGCTCCATGCAAGGAGCCCAATGTGGGACTCGATCCCAGGTCTCTAGGACCACACCCGGGCTGAAGGTAGCACTAAACCGCTGAGCCACCGGGGCTGCCCAAATAAAAACCTTTTAAAAAAGAAAAATACAGTATTGCCTTTTACTTAAAACCATACTTCCTTGATTCTAAGTTACATTTTAATGTCTTGCAATCAGAAAGTCTTAAAATCAGTTCATTCACCATCACACACCAAAACATATTTAAATCAATGATAAATCTTACAATCACTATAAAGTTTATAATCTGCTAAGCCAACCATCAAATAATTAAAGCTTCATATCTGAGATCCTGGGCAAGTCCATGAATTTAAGATTTTTTTAATCCTGTAGCTTCAGACACAGAGTTTACACTTCTCATTTTTCTTTGTATTAATCATTATTCTCAGGCAATGCTCTCCCTAGTCAATGATGGAAGCTGAGGTAGTCAATGTAGAATGTATCTCACATGTTTCTCTACCACCGTCTTTTTTTTTTCTTTCCAGTCATAATTCTACTATTGATTTATAGAATTAAAGAAAATGACCCTCAGGATCCCACTGCAGAGAGTCTATTGATTTTACTCTGTAGCATCCTCTGACCTCATCCCTTTTGGAGTTCAAAGCTAGCCTGGCCCTGAGACATACTCAGAAAACACTTAATACCAACTACATTTAAAACCAAAGACAAAGCACCATCTATAAACCCCTCAATGCTGACAAGAGAGACCATTCACTTTTTCCACAAGGCGTACCAGTTTAGTAAGGCATTTCCCTGAGCAGAAAGTACAGCCCCAGAACCATCCATCTGCCTTCTGCTAGTTCTACTTACTTTACCCTTTCTACACATTCCCTATTGTCTAATCCTTATTGATGGACTCTGGATTGATCTTAAATTCTCTACCTCCTGTGGGGACACGCTATGTAAAATAATACTAAGTACTAATGATCACTATATTCTGCCAAGGCAGTTTCTTGGCAAGCTGGGTTCGGACTCTCATTTCCAAATGTCACCTCCTTGGAAGCTGCAGCATTTGATTACAAAAAGAGGAAAAACTACTCGTCCAGTCACATACTGTCAGACCTCTTCCCTCACTAAAATAGTTCCTGATGCTTTTCTTCCATCCCAACCCCTTCTTTCTACAAATCCTGCATCTCTAGCTTTTCTCTTTTTTTCATCTCTCTCTCCTAAGTGGACTATTTGTGACAAGTCTAATGGCATGAGATGGAGAAATGGAAAGAGTAAAGAAATGTGAGCTCAAATAAATTATTTCTTGCCTCCTGAGCCCTGCTCACCGCATTAACCTCTCTCCAGTGCTGTCACCTGGTGTACTGGGCGATGGCATGGGCCAGTCTTTTCTAAACCTGCTCTGCCTCTGAAAAACCCAGGACCCTCAAGTCCACTTTTCCATTCTAATCCTTTATGTACCCAAAACCTTGTCAATATGCAACTGTGTCTCTCCTTCAGGATCTAAATAACAAACACAAAAAAACAACCAAAACAGAGATGAAGATATAGGAAAAGCTTTTTTATGACCTTTGTGTTCCAATCTGTTCTAAGTAAAAGAAAAACAAAAAAGACCATGAGACTCAGGAAATCTGAAAACATTTATACACCTACACAAACACATAGACACACTATCTTAAACTTTGTGATAGATTTTTACAACTATTAGTGGAATGCTGTATTTCAGGACCTTTTATATTTGAAAGACCTTTCTGAGTGAGGCCTCGGATGTAATGAACCCAGTCTTCACAAGCAAGTGTCACCTAGTGATTGGGTGTGTATGCTCTCAAACTCATTCTATTTGTTATGAGTGTGAAAAAGTTATTTCATCTCCTTGTGCCTCAATTTTAATAATCTGTAAAAACTGGTACCTACCTAATATTGCTGGTTGAGAGAAATGGAATTAATACATATTAAACACTTAAAACTATATCTGATACATGGTACACATGCAATGAGCACCATTATTATTATTATACAAGGTGTTATTTCTACATAAGTTGCAAATTTCTAAATATCCTTAGACAGTGGAATCTGTACATTAATTCGAAATTCCTGCAAGTTAACTTGACAGGAAATTTTAGAAATATGTTCAATTTGTATTGAGTAGAATGATAGATTGTTCTCTTTATACACAGCTAATAAACAGTAAGAAATAAGCTTGACTTTAAAAGGCAGATTTTTTTTTTTGACACAAAACATCCTTTGTGGCCAAAATGTGGAATTCACTTTCAGGGATTATATGCAGCATTTCCCTTTGAAAATTTTAAGAAAGGAACAACGAACTCCCTTTTCTGGATAACTTAAATATTCACCTGCTTAAAGACAGACTATTAAACAAGAGAATTTTATAAGGTTCCTTTGAGACCTATTATCCAATTTTTATACAGATTTTAGTGATCAGGCTCTTAAGAGGGTATCTCCCTAGCCTTCCCCCATTTTTAACCTCATGAAGGCTCTACTTCAGCTCAGCTTCCTGCTACCTCATATGACTTTTCAGGGAATGGATAACATCTCAGGATCGGAAATGACTGATCGTTTCAGGGCCTCTTGTGGTTACTACAACCATGCTGTTGAGGGTCAAGCCCAGGCCCACTGTAGCTAGATGACCAAGGGAGAAGGAGCCCACTGTAGTATATTAACTGGTATACAGCAGGGAGTCTCCTAGATGGCAGTAGATTCTGTGAGCGTTAATTCGGTCCCTCTTCCAGACTGTTACTATAAAACTAGAAGTCTATAGTAACCCCATTCAAAGGGATTAATGAGAAAGGGGCAGTTTTATTGCCCTTATGACCTTGTAGGTCCTTGTCAAGGCTGCACTGACCCTTTGCTTTGTCACATCAGGAAGGGCTAAAGAGCCAATCTATTCATTGTGTTCTTTTCTGTTAAATTCTCAATATGCTGCTTGGTTTAATAATTTGAACAAATAGAAGTTCTTCTAACCCAGATCGACTCTTTGTTAGCCTGGCCTAGGACACTTAGCATTTCAGGTTTTGACTGGGTTTGACATTATGCCAATCCAATCAGATGTGTTCATTACAGTCTATTTGGGTTTAGAAAGTAACGTACAGGCCAATTCCTGTCTTTCGCTGCATGCCATTTCAATAATGCCTGAACAATATTAACAAGATGACAGCTAGCAAAAACAAGCTATTATGCTTCTATAACCCAGGCTCCAATGCTAATGTTTAGAAACACTTCTCCAGTAACACAAAAATGCAAACTGAGTTATCAGAAATCATTCCTTTTTTTAATGTGAAAACCTCCTTAATTTTAAAGCTGCTTTCCCCATCCATGAAAAAAGCCTCCCCTCTTCCCAGCCCCTAACATATTACCTATTAAGCACTAACAATATGCCAAATTCTATAAAGGACATAATATCCCAATATTACCTACTGGGTTTACAATCTACACTCCAGCTGGCTCCAAGAGCTAGAAGTTGTCACCTGAGATTTTTCTGCACTTGGAGATAGTCCATAGAAAAAATCCCTCCCATTAAGATTGTTAAATCAAGGGCAGCAATATTTCTTGAGAACGCTTGTTCAGGTGATATTATCCATTAATTCCATTAATTACTGTAGAGAAAAAAATAAATCCTAAAAATGCCACAAATTCCAAGAGAATCAGAGTTCCTGACTATTCACCACCTGACAATCACAGCCTGTGACAGCCCAGAGCCTGATCCTTTGGTCATGCCTTGGACCATTAGTTGTCTATGTCCCTGAAATTAACCTTTGAAAGGAGCATTATGCTCACAATGCACAAGGCCGATCTGAATTAAATCTCTATTGAGATCCAAAGTGGAAAATTCTGAATCCTCCTCTTCCCTCAACTCTTTCCCCTTTTTAAATTGCCAGAATAATAACAAAAATTCTTTTCTTGGTATTATTTCATGTTGTCTCTCTCCCCATTCCCTGCCTCCACATCCCAACCAAAACTAAAACACTAGGGACTCTGGCCTCAAGGGTGCTAGTCTGTTACCCTAGAGACTGTTTCTTTACAAGGGAATAGAGTGGCAGAGGGCATGCCTTTGCTGCTTACCTTGGCAACCATGAATTTCTGAATGCTGTTCTCATGAATGCAAGTCATTCACTACCCTCTGGACATGCCCACAGGTATAAACATTTTTTCAAGAAAGGACCAGGGAACACACATTGCATCAATAAATCTCTTGAATGACAAACAAAGCCACCTCATAGGATAGAACATTATCACACTGAAATTGATACAATATGAGTCTCTAACGGCATTGCTTCTTGTCAAGGTCAAACAAAATATTCCATTTGTACATCCTTCAGCCTTATCAGGCAAATGGCATGAGTCACGTTAGGAAATGAGGTATAAAGAAGGAGGCAGAAAGAAGCTGCCACTGCAAAATGGAAGACAACTGAGTTTGACCCAGGAATAAATATACCTTAAAGATTCTAGGTGAGGCTATTCATTTCTCCCTAGCATTTCTCTCAGTGATTTTTTTCCCCCCTTGGCTTGGTGAAATGACTGGCACAAACTCCATTCAAAGGCATTTTTATGTTCTTCATAGACAAACATCACAGATGAAATTCTTAACATATTTATAAGAACATAGACTTTGTGCTTGTTTGGGGTTGGTGGGGGAGAGGAAATAACAAGGACTCTTCTATGTTTTCCTATAAACAAAGTTGCTATGAACCTTGGAATTCAATCATATCCAGCTCTAAACTTAATTCTTCCATGTGTTTACTTTTTTTACTTGGAAGTTGTTATGCTTTGGTGTGAAACTTTTAAATAATTTACTAGCTTCTTAGGTATGGTGTCTTTTATATATTTGCACCGTGCTCATTTATACACACACCCAAATGGAAGTAAACTATAGACCTCTAGCCACGCTGGAGCTTATGTAACCAAAATAGAATCTCTCCCACGAACCAAAACTCCCCACAGAAAGAGATGAGGGGAGAGAAATCTTAGGCAAAAAGCAATCAGCTATGTTCCTAATATGACCCAAAAAAAAAAAAAAAAAACAGGAAAAAAGAACACAGAACCACGGGCAAGGGACAAGCAGGTGTCAGAGTTTTCCTAATCTTGCTACTTGCGGAACAGACAAATCTAAAAATCTTTATCCACTGATGAAAGAACCAGGGCCATGGCCAGGTAAATTTCTACAAAAATTATATCACTTCTAATACCCCTACCACAACTGCTGAGTAATCTGGTTGGGTCTCAAACATGACTTGAGATGCAACTGGTAAGTTTGGAACAACATATCCTCTTGTCATAACAAGAAGTGTTACTTTTTCCTTCTTTGGTGATAAAGCTTTCCAGTTCAGTAAAAATCTTTGTTTACCAGATATAAAAAAAAGTTCGTTTTCAAGCTGTTAAATTGACCTTGGGTTTTTTCTTTCCCTCCCCCCTCTGCCTTTTGCCTTTAAAAGTTCAGGATGTCTCAAACAGTAACTGTTACATTCTGTCTAGCAAGTCTGGACTATGAACAGTGATCTAACCTCTTGGAAAAAACATGGAGTTCACCCAAAAACTGAGAGAGACATTCTCTTGCCCCAGCCGCCAGCTCATAGGTTTCAAAGCTCTGGGACAGACCTTATGAACAGCTTGAGGTTCTAGCATGTAAGCTGACAGTGCCAACTCAAACACAGAAAGCACTTCAGCCGGTATAAACAGCAGCCACACAGCAGGCCAGGCCCCAAAAGGCAGGCAGAAAGGGGGCAGAAACCAAGCCACAGGGTCCTGCCTGCATCACACTCCTTCAGACCTCTCCTGTGTCTGGGGACACATGGAAAAAGAACAAACTTCCCAAATGAACTGCAAGTTCAGGAAATCAGGTCTTATTAAGTGAATATAGAAATATCTGTCTGCTCAGAAAGAGAAAGTTCTTGCTGATGTACACCCACACACATACACACTTGCAGCAGTAAGTCACTTATAATTATCTTGATTTCCATGAAAGCAGCAAAACTGACCTTTAATAGGATATGTAAAAAATAAAACCATTTCTTTTTCCTTTGGAGCCTTTGTGCATTTGCCCTAGAGTATTCTCTCAGGGTACACACTCCAAGGGCCCGCCTCACTCTTAAAACATACTTGGCTTTCGATATATTAACATCTATTTCTGACTTCGGGCTTTTGACACTAATCTCGGGGTTCCAGATTAGTATGTGTGAATGTGCATTTGGAGAACAAAAGAAAATGTCCCCAAACCTCAAAGAGAAGACTATTGAGCCTTTTAGATGTAAAGATACTAAACTTCCTTGTATTCTCTCAGCCCATTGATTTTTTAAAGCTAAGCTACCAACCATTATATATGTTACTCATTTACATAACAACTTTCTAACAAAATGGAAGTATATTCCATTCCCCTGAGAGAGTTTATTGTTTCAGATGACTTCTTATAATGGGAGTAATTTTTAATTTTATATTTCTTTGCATTCTTACCCATTTTGTATTTAACTGTGGTTCACTCAATAAACTTTATTTTGATAACTGTCAAATTGTTGTTTTACATTTACTCCACTAGCATTTGTCGCTATTACAGATAAAGCATTTTACATCCCTGTCATCAAGAAGTGCAAAATCTCTTTGGAAAAATGAACTTCAAAACTATACATTTGAAAGTTTGCTATTCATAGTCCTGAAACCACTCAAATATCATTTTCATTAACTGCCATTAAAGTATCTGTGGAAATACATATCACGTTTCAAATTCTATGCTGAGTTTTATATGGGGACAAGTCATGAAAAACATGGTCGATGCTACAAAGGGACTCACAATTGACCTGATTAGATTATTTCACTTGCTTCATGCTTTATATTTGGAAGCTGAGACTTATGTGAAATGGGCATCTCCTCCAAAAGCCACAGAATAACAGTGTCACAGAATGTTAAACTAACAACAGCCCCTAAGGTATGGGGGGACATATTTGCCATCTAAATTTCAAGTGACAGGATGGGACCCATCCAAATTGGGAAAACTATGTAAGGTCATTCAAACCATTTTGATTATTAGCTCTGACAGAAGTAGAAGAAATAAACTTTTGTCCAAGTGGGGACTGGTTTCTGCTTTTCTAAATTATCAAAATCTGAACATGTATAAAGTACTTCATAAGAGGTTCACTGGTTTCTATTTAATACTAGTTATTAATTTAGCAATGACTTGACCCTAACAACACTAATAAACCTTCTCCATAATAAGGTGGCTCTTACCTTGGTATTGAACACTCCTACATGACTTCTCAAATCTGGATGAAGCCATTTGGACTTTAAATAAAAATATTTAGTGTAATGAGATTTCTTTTTTTAATAATAAATTTATTTTTTATTGATGTTCAATTTGCCAACATACAGAATAACACCCAGTGCTCAACCCATCAAGTGCCCCCCTCAGTGCCCGTCACCCATTCACCCCCACCTTCTTATGGATATACAAAGTTAATCAACTTTATAAAATTCTGAAAGAAGCTGTTTCTTTTTTTAGTTATTTGTAAATTACAAAACTGTCAAGCTTCATAGGCTCATTCATTTGTTGTATCCTTGATTTATAGTGTAGATCCATAGAAGTCATTTTAGTGAAACTAAATACCCAAATACAAACTATGCATTACATTAATAGACAATAAGCTCTTGAATAAGAGTGAGAGAATAAGAGAAATACAAGGAATGGTGTCTTGCTATTTTTAGTTGGCTTTTCCTGTTGTCCAGGTCCTCTGAGAACTGGGTGGGAATCTAGATTTATTGAGTCCAGTCTACATCAAGCATTCTGTGAGCCTGTTGACATACATTATCTCTTTTATTGCTCATAACAATGCTATTCCTATGTGTATTGTTATCTTCCTATTTTAGATGTAGAAATAAATTTGCAGAATAAAGTATCATCCTTAATGTCTCACAGTGATAATACATGATGGCACCACGATTCCAATCTGGTTATTCTAAGAGCTGAGGTCTTTCCTCAATGCATTGTGCTCAATCCTTTACTCCAGACCTTGATATGCCCACATATGCCATGTCTTAACATGAAGAATAAAACTTACATTTAAAAAAAGAACTATAAAGCATTAAGGTATCACACACAAAAAGATCTAAGTGTAGATACATGTTCCTAGATAAAAGGTTTCACTGTTATATAAGTTGGGTCCAAATTAATCTATAAATGCAATGCATTCCCAAAACATTGTAGAAGAGACTTGATAAGTTAATTCTAATACATCAGAAAAGTGGAGATTATTTTTTAAAGAAAAAAATTATTTTTAAGACCCAAAGTACATAAAATATTGTGGTAATAGCATAAAAGTAATTAAGTAGGTCAAAGCAGAGTATATGCAAATAGAGCCATGACTGAAAGATAATTTGGTGTATGATAAAAAGGATATTTCAGTTCAAGGAGGAAAGGATAGAGCTAGCTATTCCAACATTAGGGGGAAGGGATGTGGAATATAGACTTCATTAGCCCACTTGAAAAATGAGTGAAAAATATGATCAGATAATTTACAGACTCGATAATACAAATGAGACAATAAGTTATATAGTAGTCATGTATTAACATGCACAAAAAATAATATTGGATATCAAAGAATTTTCTATAAAATTTTAAAACATACAATTAACAGGAGAAAATGAAGGAAAATATATCTATAACTCTAGAGTGGGTTGCCTTCCTACACAAGATATATTATTAAAAAGCAATAAATGACCAGTCAATCTGACTGCATCAACCATAAGATTTCTGTATAGCAGATGTATACAGTGTTAAAAGACAATGAACAGCAATATTTTAATTATATATATTGCAAAGAAAATATTAATACTTAAAAGATATAGCAAAAATCAACTAGATTAAATCAATGAAAAACACAACTAAATCAATGACAAAAACAGAAAAATGGGCAAACATTATAAACTAGCTTTCTCCAGACATGTAAATACAAATGACCAAATGAATAAGTAAAGCTATTCAACCATATTGCAGCCATTGAAATAAAATAAAAATAAAGACTTTTGCTTCAAATGGGCAGTAATTTTAATAATAATCCTCTTGAGTGTATAAGGAGGCAGGGATATGGGTATTATTGCCTCTTAGGAGTATAAATTGGTAGTGACTTCCTCAAGGATAATTTCATAATAGTTTTGCAATCAAATGTACATTTCCTTAAACATAGCAATCTGCTTTACTGGTAGCTTCTTGAGAAATGTGAACAAAAAATATATTTCAAGAGTTTTGTAGCAACTTTGCTATAATACTAAAAAATGGTAATACCCTAAAAAGTCTATCAATGGGAAAATCATTAGATAAATAAAGCATATGTATACAATAAAATGCCCAATAGCAAATCAAAAGAACAAAGAGGATATACCATATGGACACAGATGGATCTCAAAATAGAGACATTAAAGAGAAATACATGTCACATATCATTCCAGTTTTTTAAAAAGGAAAATAAAAATAAGAACAAATTAGATGAGTAATATAGAGAAGACTATATACATCTGTAAAATAACAGAGATATATATGTTGATCTCTGCTTCTGGTTCCTGGCACGGAGCTTCGAAATCCTTTGGAATTTCCTGGATGAGATGAGTCTCTTCAGTTCCAAATGAGGCAATTCTTGGTGAGGTCCTGGATAGCCTCAGGATAGGGGCTGGTCACCGGGAAGACCAAACCATGATTAGAAACCTGGTATTTTCATCCCCAAACTCCATCCTCCAAAGGGCAGAGTGCTAGTGTTTGAGTTAATGACTGATCATTGCTGACAAGATGAAGCCTCCACAAAAATCCCAAAAGTACAGGGTTCAAAGAGCTTCTAGGATGATGAACACAACCACATGCTGGGAGAATGGTACACCCTGGCTCCATGAGGAAAGAAACTTCTACTTTGGGACCCTCCTGGACCTCACCCTATATATTTTTTCATCTGGCTGTTCATCTTTATCACTTACATTATTTTTAACCAGCCAGCAAACTAAAGGAAATCATTCTCTGAGATCTGTGAGCCTTCTAGCAAATTATCAAATCCAAGGAGGGGGCCGTGGGATCCCAATTTATAACCAGTCTGTCAGAAGGGCAGGTGACAACCCAGACTTGCAAATGGAGTCTAAAGTAGAGGAAGGCAGTCTTGTGGGAACAAGCTTGTAAGCTGTGGAATCTGTACTAACCCTGACTAGTGTCAGAACTGAATTGTAAGGACACCTACTGGGATCTCAGAATTGCTTTCTGTGGGAAAACCCAAACACATTTGCGGGCCACAAAGAATGTATTCTGAGCAGAGAAGAAGACAAAGCTTTTCCTGGACAACACCAATCTGGGATAAGGACTGGGACAAGTGAAGAGGGGACCAAAACTACTACTATTTGGCTCTTTTAAGCAAAGAATATGCTACCTATGTAACTTCAAAAGGTTTAATGTGAATTCTCTCCAAATTAACTAAAAATGCAAAATAAAACAAAACTCCATTTGTTTTCTTTTTAGAACTTGACAATTGATCCTCTGGAAAAAAAAATGCTGAAAATGCAACCAACACACTTTTGCAAAAGAATAATGAGGGGAAAAGCTTGTTACCAGACCTCAGAAACTTACTATAAAGTTAAAATAATTAAAACAGTGTGCTATTGGTTCACAAAAAGGGATTGTAGATCAAAGGAATAGAATAGGGAGTCTGGGAACACATCCATGCATGTTAGTTGGGAACTTTTGGGTTACATGTAGCACTGGAAGTCTACTTTGCTTAAGCAAAACAAAAAAAAAAATGCATCAAGTGAACAAAAAATGTAAAAATTAATCTGTCCATGTACACCCACAATCACAGCAACATTATTTGTAAGTCAAAAGGTGTAAGTCAAAACCACGTGTCTATCAACAAATTAACAAAATGTGGTATAACATGCAAAAAATACTACTCAACCTTAAAAAGGAAGGAAATTATGACAAATGCACAATATAGATGAACCTTGAAGACATTATACTAAGTGAAATAAACCAGTCACAAAAGGACAAATTCTACATGATTCCACTTGATTCTACATGATTCCACTTCTATAAGTTACCTTGAATAGTCAAGAATGTGCACAGCAAGTACAATGGCAGTCACCAGGGCCTGGGATGAGGGAAGAAGAGAAATTATTGTTTAATAAGTATGGAATTTCAGTATGGGAAGATTAAAAAAAATTCTGGAGATAGTGGTGATAGTCGTACAACAATGTGAATGTATTTAGTGCTACTGAGCTGCACACTTAACAATGGTAAAAATGGTCAATTTCATATAATGCATATTTTGCCATAATAAAAAAATACATAGGAAAAATGGAGATGCATCTGGGATTACTGAATAACCAGAATCAAGAAATCAGAGCCTGATCTCTCTTTCCATGTCTTTTCATTGCATCTCTGCATTTTATTTATCTTTACTACAAAACACATTTTGGTAGAAAGCACAAATGTCGAGTGGCTCCTCAGTTTTATACTCAGAGCTTAAAATTCCTCTAATCCCAAACCCAAAAGTCCCAGGTAAGGAACTCACTGATGCAACTTAGGTCAGGTGCCATACCTGAACCAATTAAATATGGCTTAAAACATGGGAGTCACAGTGAAACAAGATGAAGCATGCCGTATAACAACATGCTAATTTTTTTCCCATCAAATTAGCAAATAATAAAATGTAGCTAACATGGAAACTCTGTAAAAGGCTAGGGAAACATCTTCCACATCAGACCATAATGGAGTACTTTGCGTTAGATCAATACTTGTACCAAGATCATCTAGATAAGCTTAATAAATATATCTGAAAACTTCTGGAAGGTATCAAAAGGACAGTCAAATCAGCCAATACTTGGTACAGATATCTGAGATCGAGCAGAAAGTTATGATCTAGAACTTTCCCCACTCTAAGGGAGCTGATAAGACAAAATTAGAGTTGAGAGCTACCAAGAAAAATAGAATTTGAGGACCCAAGACTCCAAGAAAAAAGGGAAAATCAGAGAAGTAGGAAGGAATGGAATGAAAATATTTAAGGTCCATATGTTTTCCACGATGTGCTAAAGTTGCTCTAATAAGGAAGGATGAATGTTGTAAGTTCTAGGGTAACTTCAAAACAAATAATAAAAGAAGTATAAATAACATACTTTAAAAAGTATATATATATAAATAATATAAATATATATATATATTTATAAATATATATATTTAATCTAAAAAAATGATAAGAGGAGAAAAAAAAACCCAAAGAGCTAACCAATAAAAAGAAAAAAAATGGTGTTATGCTAGATTTAAGGCCAAATAGAGTGGTAATTTTATTAAATATAAATAAATTAAATATTCTAATTCATGATAAAGAGTGTCAAAACAGCTATATACTGTTTAAAAGATAAGCCTTAGATAAAGGACAGAAAAAGGATGAAAAGATGAAAAAGATATGCCATTAAATAGTTAAGCAATGAAAACTGGTATATCTGTATTAGACAAAGACAAAAATGTTAAAGAAAAATTATTTCAAATAGAAGCTATAATTTGTAATGATATACTAGCAGTAAACAGTTAAATATATATATATATGCAATATATATACATATTTGTTAAGAAAGAACTTATATGTTCTCACCAAGAATAAAAAATAAATATATGAGATGATGGGCATGTTAATTACCTAGATGGAGGGAATACTCTCACAATGAATACATAGGTCAAATAACCATGATGTACACTCTTAAGTATCTTACAGTTTTGTCAATTATACCTCAATAAAGCTGTAATTTAAAAAATATATATTAAATGTGAAAAATATTCAAATATAAATAACATTGAAAACTTAAGAATAAATATGATTAAATATACCCAAGATTTCTACTAGCTTTACTGCTGAGAAACCTAAATAAATGGAGAGTTATACCATGTTATGAATTAAAGTCACTCAATCTGTGACTATCAATTCTCCCAAAGCTAATACTGTATTACATATTCAATGCAATTGCAATCAAAATACAAGAAGGCTTGCACTACCAGATATGAGGACTTGTTATCAAGCATGTGGTTTTGACAAAAAAAGGTAAATAAATTGACCAATAAAACAGGATAGTCCAGAAAAAGAGACATATAGACCCAGTTGATTTACAACAAAGATGCCACTTAATGTTTTTCAATAAATGGTGCAGTCAATTAGCTACTTATATGAGGAAAATATGAGTACTGACTGCTTTATTATATTACATAAAAATCAATTTACAATGAATTATAGATCTGACAAAGAAAGGTAAGACAATATATCCTAGCAAAAACACAGAGAATGCCTTGAGTATACTAAGATTTCTTAAGCAAGACATAGGCACTAACTATAAATGGAAAGGTTGAAAAAATAAACTTCATAAAAACTAAGGACTTGTTTATTTAAAGACATGATTAAAAGATAAATATCTCTAATTGAAATTCGATATAAAAAACATCTAATAAGGGATACTATACACATTAAGGAACATACCCAGAAAAAATAACTCCTACTACAATAAGTAAAAAAAAAAAAAAAAAAAAAAAAGGCAAGCCATTTTTTAAAATGGACAAAAGACCTGAAAAGGTATTTCACAAAAGAAGACACCCAAATGACTGACAATCATAGGAAAACGTGCTACCTCTATTAGTTATCGAGAAAATACAATTAAAACCACAATGTATACCACTACACACCCATCAGAATGACCGAAATCTTAAAAATAAATAATACCAGAAACTGGCCAGGATGTACAACCAGTAGTAGCTTACATTGCTGTCATTGTGATAAATCACATAATTTGGAAAACTTGTAAAGCTCAACGCACACCTACGTTAGGCACTAGCAATTCGACTCTGAGGTAAATGTCCAACATAAATGTGTATGTATATACACAATATATTATGTGTGCATATATATGTACACAATATATAAATTAAATGTGTTTGTATATGTATATACACACACACAAATAGACACACACGCATCAAAGGCATGTGGACAAATCAAAATAGTGTTAGTTGTAACAAGTATATAAAATGTCCATCAACAATACAGCAGCTAATTTATAATATATTCCTAGAATAGCATATCACAGAGATGAATGAGATATTGACATCTGCAACACATAGATGGTCATCCAACACAAACAAATATTGAATGGAAGAAGCCAGACAGAAGTGTAGAACACTAGTACACATGGATAGAAGCATGATAGTGCTTAGTCTTGGGGTATGAAAAGTAAATAATGACTGGGTAAGGACTCAAGGATGTCTTCTAGCTTGATCTGGATGTTGCTGTTGCTGTTTTTAATGGTTTTATTTATTTATTCATGACAGACACAGAGAATGGCAGAGACATAGGCAGAGGGAGAAGCAGGCTCCTCACAGGGAGCCGGATGTGGGACTTGATCCCAGGACCCCAGGATTACTACCTGAGCCAAAGGCAGATGCTAACCACTGAGCCACACAGGTGCCTGAATCTGGATGTTGGTTAACACAAATGAATTCACTTTGGGGTTGTTTTTTGTGTGTGTGCTTGGTTTTTGTTCTATCATCTATCTATCATCTATCTATCTATCTATCTATCTATCTATCTATCTATCATCTGTCATCTTTTAGTTTTTTTAAGTTCCATGCCTAGTGTGGAGCCCAACATGGGGCTTGAACTCACAACCTTGAGATCAAGACCTGAGCTGAGATCAAGAGTTGGGTGCTTAACCAACTGCATCACTCAGGTACTCCTGAATTTACTTTGTTGAGTCAATACTTATGATGTACATGTATTTTTGTATATGTGTATTATGCTTCTATTGAATTTTAATTTAAGTAGTGTGGGGAGACAAATATACTTTATTCATTGATGATGGCCATATGCTTTCATAGTACCTTTTTCCAGGGTAATTTGGTAATATCAACAGAATGATTTCATTTCTAGGATTTCTCATATGGACATATTCACTAGTAATAAAATAGAAAGAATAATAAATAACTTTCTGGGTATCCCTGGGTGGCGCAGCGGTTTGGCACCTGCCTTTGGCCCAGGGCGCGATCCTGGAGACCCAGGATCGAATCCCACATCGGGCTCCTGGTGCATGGAGCCTGCTTCTCCCTCTGCCTGTGTCTCTGCCTCTCTCTCTCTCTGTGTGACTATCATAAATAAATAAAAAAAAATAAAAAAAAATAACTTTCTGAAGTATTTCTGTGTCCTGTATTCCTTTAGGCACTTCAAGTGTATTGGTGTATTTCTCTATTAATTCCAATAAACCTTTGGAGAGGTGACGTTATCCTATTGTAGCAAGGTGTTAATAGCAGCATTCTTTTTAATAGTAAAAATTAGAAATGTAAATAATCCACAAATGAAATAAATAAATATTATCTCATTCATACAATAAAATAAATCACATAAATATGTATGGAAATAGGTTTATAATTTGCTAACAAAATAAACACTGAGGCTAAGATGATTACATTAGAGCTCATTTTGTTTTACAAACTTAAAGATAACATACATACACACATGTAGAAACAAACCTGGAAGGATACAAATTAAACTGCTGAATTTGGTTATCTCTGGCAGGTGGGACTTGAGAGGAGGACTTGTACTTTGTAGTTTACACATTTCTCTATTTATAGAATGTTTTACAATGAACATGTATTAGATTCATGATTAGAAAAAAGCCATTCTCCATCAAAAGTAATAATAATAATATCTTCATTTTGCCATTCTTGAGCTTAGTCACAACTCAAAGCAACATAAAAAAAAAAACAGCTCATCTTAAAAATCTATCTAATAAAAATTAAATGGAATCTATCTCAATACTCCTACATCAAAATCCTTCATATTTTCGTCAGCCAAATCTTAAGAATGATCTTTAAATCCTTTTCCTCTTAACACCAGATAACACCAAAATAGGTGTATTGTAATGAATATTTTTATACCCTCTTTATGAAAAATGCTTTTTTGTTTCTTGCCTCTTTGTTGGTGATACTGAATGGAAACTTCAATACACAAGGGTTAAAAGTAGACTTTGTGAAACCACGCAAGTGTTAAAACCATTAGTGGCAACCGCATTTGCTAAATACTGACATCTGAATGTGTGACAGATCAAGTGGAGCAGCTTGCAGGTATCTAATTCTAAATATGAAGGTATATGGAAAAAAAAAAAAAGAGGTCCTTGGCACCTAGGTCAATAGCACTTTTTCTGACAGAACTGTTATTTGTCAACTTTACCTAACTAAAAAGGAATGTTCTGGAGAGTTGGATTTCAAAATAAGTGGGCCAAACTGCAAGATGTAAACAGTGTGTTTATATGTGCACAAAGAATTTAGGGAACTCCATAGCCAGGAGAAATGCATTTTAAACCAAAGCATTAACCACCGCCTCCCCCTCTCATAACAGCCTTCTGATTACACAATTCATCAAGAAGATAGATTGCAAGTCCTTTAGTATTCATGCGTAAAAGTTGAAAAACTCTGGCAAGAAGGAGAAGTAAAAGAACAAGGAAAGAAAAATAAATGAAAACAAACAAGAGACTTGAAGGAACCGTGAGCATCCAAACCCTGGCATTAGATTTGGCAACAGGTGAATTTTCTTTGGAGGGCTTAATTTTGTAAGCTAAAGCTATTAAAACCTGACTTCCTGTTTCAAGTCTGGAAGGCATAATGCACAGGTCTCTTGCTCCAGCCCTCCCTGGGGACTGTACTTTATCCAACTCGTCCCACCCCATTCACTGACTCATATTTTAAGTGCAAAATCTACTGGCCAAGACCATTCTTTTTTTCTTGCCACATACTGTGTGGAAGTCTATGTCAATGTTAATCTGGCCTTCCTGGATAAGTATACATGGCTATACTAAATGCACAAACCTACAGTTCCTAAAAATGTCTCATGATACTTTTAAATCTCAGGGAAATGTTCAATACCCTTTTGCCTTACAACTCAGTTGAAAACAGGTTAATTGCCATTTGTTTATAAGACAGTTACTTACCACCTTTTATTTTCGTCTTACTCTTTCAAGATTTCTGACTCCAACAATCTTTGGACCACAATGGAATCAAGCCATCACATTTTCTTAATGGGTAGGTTCTCCTACTCTCTTAAAGAGCTCTTTCATACCTTCTCTGGTTTTTTTCTTCTTAAATCTTGATCTTCTATAGTCTCTGCCATCAGTCTGTGGGTTGTCTGTGACCCTGGATAATGCCAATCCTTCCACTTGTGCCCAGCCCCCAACCTTCTTGGCCAGATTTCCCTTCTCTTTCATTGCCCATTTTACTCCATTCTAAGCACTATAATTTAAAGACAAACATGCTAGTCCTCTCACCTTTCAAAACCTTCTCTTAATACCTCTTCAGGTCTTCAGGTACTAACTTACTTCTCTTCTCTCTGCGCCAAAACTCCCCCAAGTGTTGTATATTCTTACCGTCTCTAATCCACTCTTCCCATTCTCTCAATCTTGCGTCAAAGAGGACCTCACCCCCACACCACTCCAAGAAGCTGCTTGGGTCAAGGGCATCGAGAACCTCCACACTGCTAAATCTAATAGTCATTCCTTGATCTCAATTGGTCAGTTTTCAACATTTAACATACTCAATCACTACCTCCTCCTGGAAACACTTTTCTTACTTGACATCTGAGTCACAGCTACTCTTCTGGTTTTCCTCCTAACTGTCCACTTCTTCTCCATCTCTTTTCCTGGTTCCAGCACCTCTCCCAATGATCAGTTCTGCAGATTTAGTCAGTCATTGGTACTCCCCTCTGTGCTTACTTACTCTCTAGGTGATCTCACCCAGGTACATGGCTTTTATATCTTCTATTTGCTAAGCTCTCCTGGATTTATATTTCCTTTCCTGTCCTTGGACCTCCAGACTTAAATATCCAGCTACATACTTGACATCCACAGTGGGACAGCTAACAGATATCACAAATATAACTGGTACAAACTGAGATCCTCCCCACTCTACCCCCAGTCATTTCCACCTCAGTAAATGGCTATTCCATCCAACCACTGGCTCAGGCCAATAAATCTTGGAACCTTTCTTGGCTCCTTCTTTCTTTCATTGCCCCCTACCCCATGTTGAATCCATCTGAAAGCCCTGTTGACTCTGCTTTCTAAATATATGCAGAATCTGACCAGCATTTACTACTTTTGCTGCTACTACCCTGGTCCATACCACTCTGGTCGTCTTCTTCTTCTTCTTCTTCTTCTTCTTCTTCTTCTTCTTCTTCCTTCTTCTTCTTCTTCTCCTCCTCCTCCTCCTTCTTCCTCCTCCTCTTCATCCTCCTTCTTCTTTTTTTAAAAGATTTTATTCATTTATTTGGTGGGGGGGAGAGAGAGAGCATGAACAGGGGGAGGGGCAGAGGGAGAAGCAGACCCCTTTGCTGAGCAGGGAGCCTGATGCAGGGTTCAATCCTGGGACTCCAGGATCGTGACCTGAGCCAAAGGCAGACACTTAACTGACTGAGCCACCCAGTCACCCCCACTATGGCTTTCTTTAGGCTTATTGCAACCAAGACATACCTGGTCTTCCTATTTCCCCCTGTCCCTTCACTCACTATATTCTCAATACAGCTGACAGAATGATCTTTTTAAAAATGTTGGGTCATGTCACTGCTCTGTTCAAAATCTTGAAATGGCTCTTATGTCATTCAATATGAACATAACGAAAATCCTTATTATATAACCTCCAATAGCTTCCCTATCATGCCCCCTTCAACATCCAAGTTTCCTCTCTGACCTCACCTGCTACTATATTACCCTACTCTGGCTCTGTTCTGGCCACAAAAATCTAGAACAAGCCAGGTTCTCTCACCTCAGGACCTTTGCACTTGCTGTTATCTACTGCCAGGAATACCCTTTTTATCTAAGAAGAAACATGGCTTACTACCTCATCTCCTTGAAGTCTTCACTCAAGACCTTCCTTGAATCCCATAGTTGAAAGTCCTACTCTCCACATCTTCCTATCTCCTCTTCTCAGCTGTCCTCTACATTTATTGTCACATAACATTTTTTATAGCTTATATTCAATGTTAAGTTCCATGAAGACAAGGATATTTTCCCACTTTGTTCATTGTTGTATCTCCAGCACTTGAAACAATGCCTGGAACACAGTGTCTAACAAGTGAATCAAATGAATAAATGTGGTTCAGCTTAGTAACTGCCAGGAAATGAGCTAGTTGCTAGGTACAGTACTGTTTTACTGCTCTAACTGCATCGTGGTTTCTCTATAGTCAAAATTTCCCATTTGGATATCTCTGAAATCATTTTCATTCCAGAAAACATACCAAGTGAAGTGTTTTTAATTACCAGATTTGTTTCAGATGCTTGCTAGGATAAGGACTCTTGTTACCAAAACCTCATAGATTTGCCTATAGAGTAAAGCAAAACATCTTTTCTTTCCTTTTTTTTCTTTGTGTTTTCTTTCTTTCCCTTTTTTAATCCAGATAAAATTGGCATATAACATTATATTAGTTTCAGCTGTACAACAGATTGACTTGATATTTGCACATACTGCAAAATGATCACTACAATAAATGTAGACATCTATCACTATACACACTCGCAAATGTTCTTTCTTGTGATGAGAACTTTTAAGATTTACTCTCAGCAACTTTTAAATATACAATATAGTATTGTTAACTATAGCCATCATACAGTATTTTTATATCCCCAGGATTTATTTATAACAGGAAGGTTGTACCTTTTGACCATCTCCACCCATTTCACCTATCCCCCCTTCCTCCACCTCTGGCAATCACAAATCTGTTCTCTGTATCTATGTGTTTGGGTTTGTTTTATTTCATTTTGTTTTTTATTCAGATTCCACATATGAATGAGAGTACATGGTATTTGTCTTTCATTGTCTGACTTATTTCACTTAGTATAATGCCTCAAGGTCCATTCGTGTTGTCACAAATGGTAAGATTTCATCCTTTTATATGGCTGTATAATAACATTAAATATAATATATGTATAATAACATTATATATGTATGATAACTATATATATATATATATATATATATATATATATCACATTTTTATCCATTCATCCATTGATGGACATTAAGGTTGCTACCATGTCTTTCTTGGCTATTATAAATAATGCTGCAATGAACATGGGATGCACATATCTCTTCAAGTTACTTGTTTTCATTTCCTTCTGATAAATATCCAGAAGTGGAATTGCTAGATTGCATGGTAGCTTAGTTTTTAATTTTTTGAGGAGCCTCCACACCATTTTCCATAGTGGTTGTACCAACTTATATTCTACCAACAGTGCACAAGGGTTCCCTTTTCTCTACATCTTTGTCAACACTTGTTATTTCTTATCTTTTTGATAATTACCACTCTAACAAATATAAGGTGACATCTCATTGTAGTTTTGATTTGCATTTTCCTGATGATTAGAGATGTTGAGCACCTTTCCATGTACCTGTTGACCATTTGTATATCTTTGGAAAAATATTCTGATCCTCTACCCACTTGCTAATTGATTGTTCGGTTTTTGGTTTTAGTATTTTTCCTCTTAAGTTGTATGAGTTCTTTATATATTTTGAATATTAACCTCTTATCATATATATGGTTTTCAAATATCTTCTCCCATTTGGTAAGTTGCCCAGAGCATCTTTTCTTTTTAAAAGTATACTTCCTAAAAAGCAACAACAACAAAAATGTCTATAGAATCAACAAGCCTTCCATCTTCTTTAAAATTAAGTCTAAAAGGTACTGTATAAACAAACTCAATAACAATGCCATTTTCTTAATTTTTCAATGTGTATAACTTGAGTTTTTATCTGATTTTTGGCACCAAGATTCCTACATTCTATGAACTTCTTAGAAAAAAAAAAAACCCACATGGCATGTTTCCTTGGTGAGAGTTCATTACATCTCTACACTTGTTTGATTCACTTTTCAAAATTTAAAGGAAATCCATTTATAACAAAGGTGGAAGAAAGTAGAACTCAAAGCAAAGAATTATTTAATAAGCTACTTCTCTTTTTCTGATTCTGAAGTCCTGATGCTATAAGCAAAGCACTGTTAAAGCTAACTGCTATTGAAACAACAGACCACCTTGTGGCTACTACTGCTCTATGTTAACCAAAACTCTTCTTCCTCCTGAGCACACAGTTAGATGACATTGCCATTCCCCTTGCACTTAGGGCCGTGACTGGTTTCTGTTGCATGAGTCTACCCTATAGTTTAGGCTGAAGCATTAAGAAACCTCCCATGTGATCTTCTGTTACCTCATTTTCTGGCTGGCTGTGGAGAAGCCATTAGAAGACTCTGAAGTCCCAAAATGTTGGAGGAAGACTGGATTTTAATGACCACAAGATAAGCTGTTCGCTGGTCCACTCTGCATCAGATGTTAAGCCATTGAGATTTGGGAGTTTATTACAGTAATCACATTACTTATCTCAGCTAAAATACCATTAGAAATGGTGCTGTTCCCCAGAGGTAACTGGCACGTAGTCCTATCAAAGATATCTGGTAGGAGTGCATGTAAAATATGCATATTGCACAGTATCAAGAAAAGCTGCCTTTCATCTGTTTTACTCAATGACTACCACAGCATGGCAAAAGTAAATTAAGGTTTTCCAGAACTAAGGAATAAATTCCTTTTAAAAAAAAGTTATTTATTTACTTGAGAGAGAGAGAGGATGCACAAGTAAACAGAGAAGCAGGTAGAGGGAAAAGGAGACGCACAGAGAGGAAGAGGGAAAAGCAGGTTCCTCACTGAGCAGGGAGCCTGATGTGGGACTCGATCCCAGGACCCTAGGATCATAACCCGAGCTAATGGCAGATGCTTAACCAACTAGGCCACCCAGGCACCCCATCAAGTTCTTAAATATAAGTTTAAGTGACTTGCAATGCAATTGTTCAGTGAATAAGAACTTTTCCTCAATCTTTAAATCAAATTTAAGCTTAAACTATCCCCTTTTTATTTCCAATGAACCTCAAGTATAGGTAATAAATCTAGTAAGTACTTCTGAATCTTTCTTCATCAATCAGAAAAATCTTCCAAAGTTTTCTCTGAATGCTTACTACCACTCCATGACATATTTCCTCTTAAAACTATGAAATAAATCCATTCACACATATTTTTTTGGATGTCTATTATGTCTGAAGCACTGAGATAATCCTGTGAAGGAAGAAAAAGAAATGGAGCCTCCAAACCCTTCATAATTCAAATAGTACTTTTTTTTATATTGTCACATATATACCCGTGGTGATCAAGAAAGATCTTGGCTGTAGGATGTAGGTCAAGGTAGATGAGACAGAAACAGAATGATAAAGGAGGGGGGGGACAGAGGGATATGATAAGGTGAGTTATGACACGCTATTATTAACAAATGAAGGAATTAATCAGATATTCTGAGTTATAAAGGTTTCCACCCCCCACCCCTACCCCATCAATACAGGTATCATCCAGCTCTATGGCTCCTGAACACCTCAGCCTTAAAGTTTCTAGACAGGTATTAACTAGCTCAATGACTGTTGAATTAGACTCCAACCTGGAGTCCTTTGCACCAAGGCTGAGTTTACAGTATAAGGATCCTGGGAATAGTCCTATGAAGGAACCCAGGCTCAGGTATTCTTGGCAGACTGAAATGGAGCCCAAGTCTCTCATTTCTTACAACTTCCAACAGCACTAGATAGATCAAGGTTTACATCTGTAGTTCTATGGCTTATGAGCTGATGATGTTATTTATATGTCCCTACTTTAAGCTTCTAGTCTCCTCAGCTGTAAAATGTGAATATTAAAAGGACATGTCTCATTGGTTTATTACAAGAATCAAATGAGATGATATATGTAAAGGACACAGCAGCACCTGGCACATAGTAAGCACTCCAGAAATGGTAACTGTTTTATTATTTCAGTGCCTCATATACATAAGATCCAAGGTTCTAAGAGAAAAAGAAAAAAGTCTCTAATTTCATCTAATCCTTTCAACCAACCAGAAAATTAAAGACAAACCAAAAACTCCTTCATTATCTGAATGACCTAATTATAAACTAATCTAAAGAACGCTCTGAAAATACTTTTAAATAAATGAGATACTTTGAAGACTTAACAAAAAGCCTGCCTTCATAATTCCCCCAACTGCATGGTAGAGGTGAAATTATTTTCCCTCTGTTTTATGGTCATTAGCAAATTAACCTGACTCACTGAAAGAAGAGATTCTGGAGATTGCCTCAGGAGGCCTGAAATAAGTTCGTTGAACAAACAGCACATCATTTTAGCTAGAAATTAATTTTCAGTATACAACCAGCTTTCAGCTGCAGCAATGTCAGGAAGCCGGTGTGGTCTGTGCAGGGGTGGAGCAGCCAAGATAGTGTGAGGATGGGGGAGGGGTGGTGGCATTCAGAAGGCTCACAGCAATGGCTAATTATGTCATCATGGAAATAATTAGTCTTTGCCAACCAGAATGGCTCTTTCTGTACTTAGGAACTGATATCTGCCTTGCTTATATTGCCTCATATTCCACAAGGAATGGCTGATAACAAAGAGAGGTGAATTTAGAATTCTTGGTACTCACCTCTCATTTGCAAACTAATCCTGATCTTCCCCTTTACTCTTTCTAGCAGATCCTTATGTTATAAAGCCTATGAGATCCATCCCCATGGTTAAAGTATATCAATTTTAAAAAATAAATGGAAGTTTGAAATTATTGCTCTCAATTATTCACGTACAAAACTTGTTCTTTGTGAGTTATACCTGTCAGATTAGTAACCTGAGATAAAAGATTTCCTACATTCAATGGGTGTCCAGTTTTCCTGACACTGTACAGGCAGATAGTTCACTGAGAATACAGTTACATTTTCCTAGGTTCTAAATAAAGTTGAAAGGACAGACTCCTGTCAAACAAACCCCTTAAAACATATCAGCTATTTATTTCCTTGGGGCTCAGTTTCCTCCTCTGAAAAGTAAAGGAGTGGAAGTAGACGGTGTTTGAAGTTTCCAAAGGTAAAATTCTGAGATCTATTTATGAGCTGGTATCTTCCATTCTCAGTGGTTCATGGGGACTTCCAAAATAATCTAGTCAAAACTAATACAATGCTAGAATCCCCACTACGATGTCTGATCATCCCCATTGAAAGAAAATTTACTACCTCCTGAGGCAATCCAATCAAACTTCCAACAATTATTTTCACTGGAAGCTTCTTTCTTCTATTAAGTTGCAATCTATTTCTCTGAAATTTTCATGTATAGATCATGAAAACTGAATGTTGTAATCATACTTCTCTGTATCAGCTTTGATATCTATCTGTCATCTATCTAAATTTAACAATTTACTTATCTAGCCTTAAAGTATATGTATATGTATATGTATGCATATATAGTATAGTATGTGTATATATATGTGTGTGTGTGTATGTGTAATATAATCTTTGTATATTGCTATAGCTGAAGAGTTAGAAACATCACTTCTTAAGTTACAAGGTTTTGAACTACATTCTCTATACCTGTATGTTCTACATCCTCTCAACTTGTATGTTCTACTTCCTACATCCTACTTTTCAACAAGCATAACAACAATCATCAGATGTTCTGAAAAATATTCATGTTTATTACAACACAGAAAAAAACATCCATATAAGGACCTGCATTTTCATGTGGATTTTGTATAGATATGCTCTATGCATACGTAAGTGAATAAGTAAAAGGTATGTGGTATATACATATATTCATAAAGGATGATATTCAAATATCCAGAAAGCACTGTCAAAATGATTCAAGCATAGTATTACCACAACCACTTACTTATTTCTAATGTCTTTGAAACTTTATCACATTAAACATGTAAGGGAGCCCTTATGAGCCATGTTTTAAGCTAATGAGTTCTATTCAGTTAAACTCTAAATAATAACATATTCATTTTTGTTCAGTCTTACTTGCTACAGCTACAGTCATCCACAACATTCCAATAAATGCTGGAATCCAAATCCTTCTTGACATTAATCCTAAACTAATCACTTTTCTAGGAATTCGATTTATCTTATTGCTTCTATACTTTCAAATCAACATTATATTTCTTATGAAGTCAGAAAGAGCTAGACAACTTATTGAATATCTTGATTCTAGAAAGCCCAGATTGAGCACAGCAACATTCATAGTTAAACATGTAATGTATCTTTTTTCATATTATTAATAAAGTGAGGAGTTGCATTTGTACTCACAGATGGTACTGGAAACACACCTCAGCACTTCCGTATTTCAGAATAATTGTGATGGAGAAATTTAAAAGTATTTGTAAGTGCCTATGAGGTAAAAGGTACTGTCTAGGCAAAGCAAAAAAATAAACTTGTCTATGAACATTGTGTTTCAGTTGTCTCAGTAGTGAAATGGAATTAACACCACCAAAGTCTTGTGCCTGATAAGGTGTTTCCACCAGAGGAGAAAAAAACATAGGAAAGAATATTGACAACCCTAGAAAGCATCATATAGACATTAAGACATTGAATTAGTTGCCATTACTGTTGCTATCCATATAAGTACCATTCTTACTTGAATATTAACCTAAATGTCTGAATCTTATATATATATATATTTTTTTTTTTTTAATTCAAGCTAATATTTTCTGGAGGACAAATTTTCTCAAGACATTTTAAAACTTCCTGATTATTTTGCTTCTAGCCAAAAGTACTGCAAAAACAGCCACTCTTACAATTCTTTCACACCCCTGTTTCCAATCCTGGACAGACTCTCAAATACAAAAAAAGATGTGTTAAGATAGTCAGGGGAAAAGCTCAGTGGGTGCTACTGAAACTCTAAAACAAACTCTGGAACAAAAGTGATGGTAGCAATTTTTTGGCACTCAGTTTGCACTCCTTCCATCTATCGAGATGGCCAATCTGCCCTAATTTTTAGAGTTTTGATGATAAAACATTTTAATGGCCTAGCATGTTTTCCTTATATTTGTAATCCTGATTTTCAGCACTGAAATCCTCTATCTGCGTAAGACAATGGAACACATAGGAGCATTCATACCTTGTCAGACTTGGAAACTTTAAGGCTATTCATCTAACATTCAGTAACTCTAGTAATAGAAGCACTTGATAACAAGTGATATTTTATTTATTTCCACTAATACCCACCCCAAAAATAATTTACAAGAAGATCAGCAGAGTCTGGAAAGGGCATGAGGGCCATCTTGTTCTGATGGAATAATTTCAATGCTCAATGATTTCTCTCTAGTTTGCACTAAGATCTTGGGGTTATAAAGAAGTTTATGTCAACTGTCTTCAGCTAAAGAGAGAGGGCTTTATTAGATAGACAAAGGATAGATGAAGAATAATACCAGGGGGAAAAATAGAATTAATGGTAAAAAATACCCATAAACAAAATGGGAACTAATTTTGGTAGATTAATTTTAGGTGTTTGCATGATGTCATTCTTTTTAAAGGCCACTGGAAATCACTGAGTTGTTTAAAGAGAAAGGTTAGAAGGATTTAGGGGAACTAAAAACTTGCAGTTTCAAGGAAACATAAAGCATGCATCTACTCTAGTATGCCTTTAAGTGAAGAAAGGAAGAAAGCATGAGTGCTCTTCTAGTCATGGCAGCCAGGACTCCTATGCTTTATTTTTTTACCTAAAAGAAGAAAACAACAGTGAAACTAGAACCAGCAAGTTCAATTCCACAGGCCAAATCCTATAAATAGGTTAGACCCAGCTTTCTTACGGAAAGACATACAAAGTAAGAAAGGAAAAAAAAAAAAAAAAAGATTGGAACTGCTTTTCAAAGTTGTCTGAATTTAATGCCAAGTCCACAGGGTGGCTTGGTTTTAGGGGTCTTTTGTGAGTTGTGTGAAGCCCTACACAGTCACCAGTGGCCATGTTCATGATGCTAAGACATGATAGAAAAAGTTATTAAAAAGCACATACACTATGTTCTTTATAACAATGTTTACAACATACAACTTCAGTTATTACAAATTTCATAGTTGTAGTTTAGAGTTGCATATATTAATTCTCCATAAAGTCATACATAAAATGGCAGGATTAAACATATAAAACAGTTCATACTCTGCGTTTTGAATGCAGCTTTCAGTATGTTTTTCTGCATGTATCATAAGGACCATGGTTTAAAATAATCCAGTTTATTTTAGATTTGTGTCCCATATAGATATAAGGATACTGTAATAGGAAACACTTTAGGATTATGATTCAGAATTTTCTTCATTATCATAGCATCATTCATAATCCTCTTTAGTTTAGAATATACTCCAAGATAAAAATTTATGTTAGAGTAGTTTCCCTAATAGATCAACTCAGCCATAATTTTCATAAAGATGATGTATCTATTGAGATCAAGAGAAAAAGCTCAGAAGTCTCATGTTCTACATGCATTTGCCTTCTAGATTCACCTTTCAGCAAACACTTATTATCTACAATTGTGCCATGTGCTACACTGGACACAGAGATAAATAGGGAAATTGGCATGCATTAGTGGAAAAACCTAAAATAATTTATGTAGCATGCTTAGCTCATTGCCTGGCACAGATAAGCCCTCAGTAAGGTTAGCTACTGCAACAATGACAGCACCATGAAGACCCATATGAAAACATTCCAAAATTGCCGTGCTTTCTCTTTCCACAATGTATTGTGCTATTAATTTCACTTTCAATAGCAACAAGCTTTCTTCCTGCCAGGCAAACAGGACCAGACAAATGAACAAAAACATACAATACAATGAGTAACATGATTAGAACGGTAAAAATAAAGTATTATGGTCATTCAAAATAGGTTGTGGAAACGAGGAAAGATTACCTTCTCATGGGAGTTAATATTTGATCTGAGTTTTGAAAGATGGGAAGGGTTCAGTATGAGAGCTCAGCTAGATTACAGATTCCATAAAGGGAACTGTCAGGCAATGTAGTGGCTAATCTTTAAAGCCAGGCTAAGAGCTTTTTTTTTTTTTAAGATTATATTTACCAAGGAATAGAGAGTCAGTAAAAGTATTTGAACATGTAGTAACATATACATATACATGTCTACATACATGCATGTGTGTATGTGTGTGTGTGTGTGTGTGTGTGTATGTATAAATGTGCAACACTACACTACTCCAAAATACTTTTTTCCTTCCTTGTCTATAATTTACATTCTAGGAAATAATGGTCTGGCTTCGGGGAACAAGCTAGAAAAGCTGGAGGTGCACAGAGGCCTCTCTGAAGTCAGGGACTGCTTCCTAGTCTGTGGCTGGCTGAAGCACAGGCCTTGAGTGGGAGGCTATGTGACAACCTGGACCCAGTAGGTCTCTGGAGGTGATGTCTCCAGAAGTCTGGAGCAGACTTCACCTCCAGAGACCTATGAATACACTCAGAGCAGGACAGATGAAATCTTCCCAGATTCCAGGAGAGATGTCTGATTTGTTCTGGAGCTTTTGCACAGGACAAGTGTAGTAGAAGACTAAACTACTACCTGCTCCAAAGGCTGAGAGAGAGCCTGGTTTAGATCTAGAGGGATCTAATCTTTGGGAAGACAGAAATATTTCTTGTCTTCATCATAAAAGTCAGATGATTCTTTGCCTACTGCTTGGTATATTAGTTTCCTAGGACTGCTGTAACAAATTGGGTAAGTTAACACAGCAGAAATGTATTCTCTCAAAGTCCTGGAGGCTAGAAGTCCAAAATTAAGGTTTGGCAGAAACATGCTGTCTTTGAAGGCTTTGGGGAAAGAATCCTTCCTAGCTTTTTTTAACTTCTGGTGACTGCTGACAATCTTTTGTGTTCTTTGGCTTGTAGGTGCATCACTCCAATCTTTGCCTCTGCCTTCAAGTGGCCTTCTCTCCTGTGTGTGTCTTTGTCCAAATATCCCTCTTCTCATATGGATACCAGTCATCAGATTAGGGACCACACCAATCCAATGTGACTTCATCTTAACTTGATTATACCTGTAAAGACCTTATTTCCCAATAAAATCATATTCACAGATTCCAGAGATTGGGACTTCAACATATTATTTTGGGGAACACAATTCAACCCATAATAGTTGGCTTGTAGATCACTGAAGAGACTATAGTGTCTCCTACCACCACTTAATGGTGGTCTCTGATCCAGTGACCTGATAACTGAGGATTTACAGAGCCATAAGTGTTCATGATTCTGGGAGGTGGGGACACAAAACTGCACAAGTGCCTGGAAAAAAACAGCCTCCGACCTCCCTACACTTCTGATCTCCCCACTACAAACTGCCCAAGAGTCAAGTCTCAAGAAACAAGGAAGCTTTTATTAGAAGTGAGATCCACCTAAAGTGATGAAATTTAAGGCAACCCTATCCTGTTTTATAGCTCTGTTTACCTCAATCCCCACAGCAGCACCCCCCCCCAAGAGGTACACTCCCTTGCTACCTCTCATTGCTCAGATTCAGCTGAACAGTTTTCAAAAGCTTATGCAAGTACACAGGTATGAGACCTCTGGAGACCACATGACACTCACTTGTAAGAGGGGATGTGGCTAGGCTATCTATCCTGAGATAGCCAAAAGAAATGCACCAGAAGAAAGTGTTAAGACCATTACTGACCTGTGCATAGAAAGAAATGTTTGTCGACTTCTACTTTATGCTTTTGTTTGACAAACTCTTAAAAAGAGCAACTAAAACTCTGCATTTTTCTCTAAACTAAAAAAACCCATAAAAATTTTATTATTGCTTTTTAATTGTCAGCTCAGAATCAGAATCTTAACATGCTAGAGATTCAACATACAGGTGGAGAGGATTACAACAGACTTTAACTCTATCCTTAGGCTGTGCTTATATGTCCACCGACCCACAATGACTGCTATTGACAGCTGATGGGATTTATCATAATTATAATAAATTATTTAGTAACTTATAAAAACTGTTTCAAGTTTCCCTATCTTACTAAATGCTAAGTGACATGGATATTGGGCCTCTATCTATTTCACTTGCCTCTATAACCCTAGTGGTGCTCATTATATAGCAAGAGTTCAATGGATATTTGGGAAATGATTACAGGCCAAAAGGAAATGGAAATGAAGAACCAATAAGTCATTCTGCAGTTGTGGACTTGGTCATTACATGAATATGAATCAGATAGTACTACTGAGCTGGGAAACTGTTGACTTTAAAGGTGGACAGGCATAGAGTTCACTTGATCTATATCCCACAGAAAACTAAGATACCACATCCAATGTCCAGCACCAGTTTAGAACATATGCAGTTAAAAACTTGCTTTTATCTTGAATTCAAATCCAAATTTACTTTTAAAAGATAAAATCTATAGTCATATGAGTTTACAGAAACTTCTCAATTGACAAATAAATTACAAATATTAAAAATGAATCCATGCTACTGCAACCCATTATTTGTCCATCATTGTAAAGTATTAGCATGGATTTATTTTTAGTGGGTTTTTTTTTAGATTTTATTTATTTATTCATGAGAGACACGAGAGAGAGAGAGAGAGAGAGAGAGAGAGAGAGAGAGGCAGAGACACAAGCAGAGCCACAAGCAGGGTCCATGCAGGGAGCCCGATGTGGGACTCAATCCCAGGAATCCAGGATCATGCCCTAGGCCAAAGGCAGGCACTAAACTGCTGAGCCACCCAGGTGTCCCATTTTAGTTTTGTATTTTACCTGTACTTTCTAGTCCTTCCCTTAAATGGATTACCACATCTTCTAGTTCAGGGGTCTATACCAATATGGACATACTATTTTTTCATAACTTTATTCTTTAAAGTTATTGAATATGTGTGCTTTCACTATACAATTCTTTTAACTTTCCTGTATGTTTGAAATTTTCCATAACAATATTTTGAGAAAAATAATGTTAGGAAAGAAGAGTAAGTATGGGTCACTTATTGTCACTGATTATGCATTAATGAAACGACTAGATATTCACTTTTTAAACTTTTGCTTTCACATTTATTGGCATGTTTTACCACCTAATAGCTCTGTAAATCTTGGGCAGTAATTTCTCTGAGTTTCTTCTATAGCACAAGAATATGTCACATGCCCAAAGGTAGTGGGTTGTGTCAGATGATATCTTGGTATCATTTGATATAAATTCCTGATTAATGTTAATATATAGAAGTGGAGTATAAAACTCCAATTGCCTTAATTTGTTAATAGATAAAAGCTTGTGCATGTCTGTGTGAGTGTTGAACCATAAGAAATTGACATTTTTATACTCAGAAATTGTCAAACATCAGAAGTTTCCTATGATTCAACCTAATATGTACTAATATATGTAATACAATCTCTACCAGATATTCCAGATATTCTATTTATTCAACATGTACTTGGCACCCACTTTATGTCAGCAACAAGCTTTCTTGTACATCAGATACAAGGAGGAAGAGTACCTGCCCCAGAGGAGTATGTAGTACAGTCTCTTCCTCCCCAGGTATAGGATCTAACAGAAATGCTTATCATGTACCATGGAAACACAGAGAAGAGGCCACTAACTCTGACTGTGCTATTGAAAAGTACTTCACTGAAGACTTAATAGGAGTCTCTCAAAAAAAGGAAAGAAAGGTAAGGGCACTATGGCACCACTGTGAGATGGCATGAAGAAATGCATGGATCTTTCCTGTCAGGGAATAATGAGAAGCTCCGGATAACAGACATATAGTGTAAGGGGAAGGATGAGGGCTTTAAGGCAAGAGGTGTAGATTGGGTCCTAGTGTAAAGGTCATGCCAAGGAGTTTAAGATTTTATCTTATTTATAATGTCATTTATAATATCTCACACACACATGCATGGAAATCTTTTGGTTTTGAAAAATAGTAATTTCAGATAAATAACTGGTGACAATGTGGATGATACACTAAAATTGGGAAAAGTAGGTCTCCAGGTGACAAGGTAGGAGGCTGTCGCAAATGAATGGCAGCAGGAGAGCAGAAAAGAGAGGGTAGATTCACAGAGATTTCTGGCAATAGAACTGACAAGATTTGGTAATGATACCAAATATATATCTGTCATCAAATTTGGGAACTTTAGGTTGTTTCCTTAAATATTTTTTCTGCATTATTTTCCCTCTGTCTCCTTTCAGACCCCACTTATATTCATGTTAGACTTTCTGATACTGTCCTACAAGTGACAGTCTCTTTTCATTTTTATTTTAAATCATTTCCCTCTTCATTATTTAGATTGAATAATTGCTATTATCTATCTTCAGGTTCATTGGTTCTTTCTGCCGTCTTCAATTTGCTCTTAAACCCATCCAGTGTTTTTTTTTTCCCTTTCATATATTGTATTTTTTAGTTCTATGGTTTTAATTTGGTTCTTTTTTAGAGTTTCTATTTCTCGGTTGAAATTTTCTCTACTGACTTATTGTGATCATATTTTTCTTTACATTTTTATATAGTTGGAACAGCTGCTTTAAAATCGTGTATGCTAATTCCAAACTCTTGGAGCATTCTCTACTGATTGCCTTTGCTCTTTAGTATGGGCATCACTTCCTGTTTTCCTCATATTTAGTCATTTTGTTTGGCAACCTGGATCTTGTAGAGAATAAGTTACATTTCTCGGAGATTGCTGATATCTTATTTGTTTTTACAGGAAGATACCTTGGCAAACTTGAATTCCAACTTCTGTCTGCCCTGTGGTGGTTGGCAATTCAATGGTGGTGTTCAATTCCTTCAATCTTAGGTGGCTAGTGTCTACCCCACATACATACCTCACAGGTCAACCAGATATTTGGACAGAGTTAACATGCAGAATTTGAGACTCTCCTTCGTGTCTCTCTCCTTTCTGGGATTTTCATCCTCACTTTCCAGTTATTACAGTAACCCTGAATACAGTGCTGACTGGAGCTACCCTCAGATGACAAGCATTAAATATGGGACACTTACTGAGCACTATTCTGTTTCCAAGTAGTAATGCTTCTCTAGTTTCTGCCCACTTTTGTTTGCCCTCCAGCAGATTCAGATAGTTGTTCTCTCTCTCTCTCTCTCTCTCTCTCTCTCTCTCTACATACACACACACACACGCACACTCACACACGTGTATATGCATCTGTGTGTTCATATAAAGATGTGTATATTGTGTTGGTGTGTATATACTTGCTATCACTGGAATGTTGATCTGATCTGAGCTACTCTGCCACTACCAAGAAAACCCACACCAAATATAAGATCAGATGTAGCCTCTGTTTAGAAAGTAACTAGAGAGGAAAAATCTGTAAGTAATAAAGTCCTTAAATAAAAAGTTAAATATATTAAGAAAAAAAACAACCCCAAAGAAAAGCAGGCAAAAGAATGAACAAACATTTCACAGAGGGTGAAATGCAAATAGTCAATAAACATGTAAAAAAAAAGATCAACTCTTGAAATAGTCAAGTTACTTCAAATGAAGATAATAATATTATACCTATTTTTAACAAAAATTAAGGCGACTAAGAAAACCAAGATATGGATCAGTGGGGTTTTGTATATAGTGCTTATAGGAAGATAAAATTGTACAGTGGAAAAAAAACTGTACAGTGGAAAATAAGTTGATACATCTCAAAAAGTTGATAATTTGCTATTCCATTTTAAAATATACACAAAATATACACAACCTAGAAAATATCTTTGTGCATCAGAAGTACTAGAATGTTCAGAGAAGCATGTTTCACAATAATATAAAAATCAAGAAAACCAAATGTCCACTTATAAAAGAGTGGACAAATTTTGATACATTCTCAAAGCTAATATTTTACAACAATGATAAGAATGACCTACCACTACACATTAATATATATTATTTTAGAAAAAGTACCAAATAGAAAAAGACTAGATACAAACATTATCAAGCCATTTTTATAAAGCTCAAAAAAAACAAGGAACCAAAAAAATATCTTATTTGAATTCATATGGCTACATAATAAAATTATTTTTAAAACATTTTATTTATTTATTTGAATGAGAGAGAGCAAGCAAACAGAGGGAGATGCAGAGAGGAAAGTAGACTCCCCATGGAGCAGAGAGCCCAACATGGGACTGGATCCCAGGACACTGAAATCATGACCTGAGTCAAAGGCAGATGCTTAACCAATTGAGCCACACAGGCGCCCCAGTGAAATTATTTTTTTTTTAAGAGAATGGTTAATGAAAAACTCAATGAAAACTCTGGGCAAAAACACCTTTTTAAAGAATAAAAAGGTATTGGTAGTTTTTTAATTCTTAAAGAGGGGATGGATTCACAAGTATTCCTTTGAAAATACAGTTCATAAATCATTCATATTTACATATAATCTTTTGTATGCATAAAGTAAAATATTAAAACAAAAACAGTCAGAAAATGAAGAGGAAATAGAAAAAAGATGAAAAAAACATAATATAAGGAAAGATATCTTGTTGTCATGCTTTTTATTTTTAATTTTTTTTTTGTATATTTTTTATTGGAGTTTGATTTGCCAACCTATAGTGTAACATCCAGTGCTCATCAGGACAAATGCCCCCCTCAGTGCCCATCACCCCGTCCCCCCACCCACCTCCCCTACCACTATTCCTAGTTTGTTTCTCAGAATTAGGAGAGTCTCATGTTCTGTCACCCTCTTTGATATTCCCCACTCAATTTCTCTCCTTTTCCCTTTAATACCTTTCACTACTTTTTATACTCCCCGTATGAATGAAACCATTTAATGGTTGTCCCTCTCCAATTGACTACTTCACTCAGCTTAATACCCTCCAGTTCGGGATCCCTGGGTGGCGCAGCGGTTTGGCGCCTTCCGTTGGCCCAGGGCGTGATCCTGGAGACTCGGGATCGAATCCCACGTCGGGCTCCCGGTGCATGGAGCCTGCTTCTCCTCCCTCTGCCTGTGTCTCTGCCTCTCTCTCTCTCTGTGGCTATCATAAATAAAATAAAATAAAATTCTTTAAAAAAAAAAATACCCTCCAGTTCTATCCACGTTGAAGGAAATGGTGGGTATTTGTCCATCTAATGGCTGAGTAATATTCCATTGTATAACATCTTCTTTACCATTCAACTTTTGAGGGACACTGAAGCTTCTTCCACAGTTTGGCTATTGTGGACATTGCTGCTAGAAACATTGGGGTGCAGGTGTCTCACTCTTTCACTGCATCTGTATCTACTGGGTAAGCTCCAGCAGTGAAATTGCTGGGTCATAGGGCAGATCTATTTCTAACTCTTAGAGGAACCTCCACACAGTTTTCCAGAGTAGCTGCACTAGTTCACATTCCCACCAACAGTGCAAGAGGGTTCCCCTTTCTCCACATCCTCTCCAACATTTGTGGTTTCCTGCCTTGTTAATTTTCCCCATTCTCACTGGTGTGAGGTGGTATCTCATTGTGGTTTTGATTTGTATTTCCCTGATGGCAAGTTATGAGGAGCATTTTCTCATGTGTTCATTGGCCATGTGTATGTATTCTTTGGTGAAATTTCTGTTCATGTCTTTTTCCCATTTCATGATTGGATTGTTTCTTTGCTGTTGAGTTTAATAAGTTCTTTACAGATCTTGGATACTAGCCCTTTATCTTATATGTCCTTTGCAAATATCTCCTCCCATTCTGCAAGTTGCCTTTTAGTTTTATTGACTGTTTCTTTTGTTGTGCAGAAGCTTTTTATCTTGATTAAGTCCCAAAGGTTCATTTTGCTTTTGTTTCCCTAGCCTTCATAGATGTATCTAGCAAGAAGTAGCAGTGGCCAAGTTCAAAAAGGGTGTTGCCTGTGTTCCCATCTAGGATTCTGATGGATTCTTGCCTCACATTCAGATCTTTCATCCATTTTGAATTTATCTTTGTGTCTGGTGTAAGAGAATGCTCTAATTTCATTCTACTGTCCAATTTTCCCAGCACCATTTATTGAAAAGACTGTCCTTTTTCCAGTGGATAGTCTTTCCTGCTTTGTCGAATATTAGTTGACCATAGAGTTGAGGGTCCATTTCTGGGTTCTCTCTTCTGTTCCATTGATCTATGGGTCTGTTTTGGTGCCATGCCACACTGTATTGTGGATCACAGCTTTGTAGTACAACTTGAAATCCAGCATTGTGATGCCCCCAACTCTCGTTGTCTTTTTCAACATTTGCCCTGGCTATTCATGGTGTTTTCTGATTCCACACAAATCTTAAGATGATTTGTTCCAACTCTCTGAAGAAAGTCTATGGTATTTTGATAGGGATTGCATTGAATGTGTACATTGCCCTGGGTAACATTGACATTTTCACAATATTAATTCTTCCAATCCATGTGCATGGAATATTTTTCCATCTCTTTGTGTCTTCCTCAATTTATTTCAGAAGTGTTCTGTAGTTTTTAGGGTATAGATCCTTCACCTCTTTGGTTAGGTTTATTCCCAGGTATCTTACGCTTCTGGGTGCAATTGTAAATGGGATTGATTCCTTAATTTCACCTTCTTCAGTCTCATTATTACTGTATAGAAATGTCACTGATTTTTTGGCATTGATTTTGTATCCTGCCACATTGCCTAATTATTGTATGAGTCCTAGTAATCTTGGGGTGGAGTCTTTTGGGTTTTCTAGGTACAGTATCAGATCAAATGTGAAGGGGAAGAGTTTGACTTCTTCTTTGCCAATTTGAATGTCTTTTATTTCTTTTTGTTGTCTGATTGCTGAGGCTAGGACTTCTAGTACGATGTTGAATAGCTATGGGGAAAGCAGACATCCCTGTTGTGTTCCTGATCTTAGGGGAAAGGCTTTCAGTGTTTCCCCATTGAGAATGATATTTGTTGTGAGCTTTTCATAGATGGCTTTTAAGATGCTAAGGAATGTTCCCTCTATCTCTACACTCTGAGGAGTTTTGATCAGGAATGGATGCTGTACTTTGTCAAATGCTTTCTCTGCATCTATTGAGAGGATCATATGGTTCTTGTTTTTTCTCCAGTTCATATGATCTATCATGTTGAATGTTTTACAAGTGTTGAACTACCCTTGCATCCCAAGGATAAATCCCACTTGGTCATGGTGAATAATCTTCCTAATGTACTGTTGGATCCTATTGGCTAGGATCTTGTTGAGAATTTGTGTATCTGTGTTCATCAGGGATATTGGTCTATAATTCTCCTTTTTTGATGGGGTCTTTGTCTGGTCTGGGAATCAAGGTGATGCTGGCCTCATAAAACGAGTTTGGAAGTATTCTTTCCTTTTCTATCTTTTGGAACAGCGTTAGTAGAATAGGTATGGTTTCTTCTTTAAACGTCTGTCAGAATTCCCGGGGATGCCATCGGGTCCTGGAATTTTGTGTCTTGGGAGGTTTTTGATGACTGCTTCAATTTCCTCCCTGGTTATCAGCCTGTTCAGGTTTTCTATTTCTTCCTGTTCCAGTTTCAGTGATTTGTGGTTTTCCAGAAATGTGTCCATTTCATCTAGATTGCCTAATTTATTGGTGTATAGCTGCTCATAATACATTGTAAAATCGTTTGTATTTCCTTGGTATTGGTTGTGATCTCTCCTTTTTCATTCATGATTTTATTAATTTGGGTCTTTTTCCTTTTGTTTTTAATAAGGCTGGCTAATGGTTTATGTATCTTATGAATTCTTTCAAAGAAGCAACTCTGGTTTTGTTGATCTGTTCCACAGCTCTTGTGGTCTCTATTTCATTGAGTTCTGCTCAAATATTTATTAACTCTCTTCTACTTGGTGTAGGTTTTATTGGCTGTTCTTTCTCCAGTTCCTTTAGGTGCAAGGTTAGCTTATGTATTTGAGATTTTTCCAATTTTTTGAGGGATGCTTGTATTGCAATGTATCTCCTTCTTAGGACTGCTTTTGCTGTATCCCAAAGATTTTGAGTGGTTGTATCTTCATTTTCATTAGTTTCCATGAATCTTTTCAATTCTTCTCTAATATCCTGGTTGGCCCATTCATCTTTTAGCAGAATGCTCTTTAACCTTCACCTGTTTGAGTTTCTTCCAAATTTCTCTTGTGATTAAGTTCTAGTTTCAAAGTATTGTGGTCTGAAAATATGCAGGGAACAATCCCAATCTTTTGGTATCACTTGAGACCTGATTTGTGACCCAGTATGTGGTCTATTCTGGAGAAGGTTCCATTTGCACTTGAGAAGATTGTGTATTCAGTTGCATTTGGATACAGAGCTCTGTATATATCTGTGAAATCCATCTGGTCCAGTGTGTCATTTAAAGCTCTTGTTTCTTTCATCATGTTGTGTTCAGAATATCTGTCATTTGCAGAAAGTGCTGTATTGAAGTCTCCTACTAGTAGACTATTATTATCTAAGTTTGTCTTTACTTTTGTTATTAATTGATTGATATACTTGGCAGCTCCCATATTCGGGGCATAAATATGGATGATTGTTAGGTCTTCTTGTTGGATAGACCCTTTAAGTATGATAAAGTGTCCCTCTTCATCTCTTACTACAGTCTTTGTGATAAACTTTAATTTATCTGATATAAGGATTGCTACCCCACCTTTCTTATGAAGACCATTTGAACAGTAAATGGTTCTCCACCTTTTCATTTTCATGCTGGAGGTGTCATTAGGTCTCAAATGAATCTCTTGTAGACAGCAAACAGATGGGTTTTGCTTTTGTATCCAGTCTGAGCACCTACATCTTTTGATGGGATCATTTAGCCATTCACATTCAGAGGTACTATTGAAAATATGAATTTAGTGTCATTGTAATATCTATTCAGTCCCTGTTTTGTGGATTACTTCTTTGGGGGTCCTCTTTCTTTTACAGAGTCCCCCTTAATATTTCTTGCAGAGCTGGTTTGGTGGTCACATATTCTCTCAGTTTCTGCCTATCTTGGAAGCTTTTTATCTCTCCTTCTATTCTGAATGAGAGCCTTGCTGGATATTCTTGGCTGCATGTTCTTCTCAATTAGTACCCTGAATATCCTGCTAGCCCTTTCTGGCCTGCCAGGCTTTGTGGAGAGGTCAGCTGTTAATGTAATATTTCTCCCCATATAAGTTAAGGATCTCTTGTTTCTTGTGCTGCTTTAAGGATTTTCTCTTTTTCCTTGGGATTTGCAAGTTTCACTATTAAATGTTGAAGTGTTGAACGGTTTTTATTGATATTGTGGGGGAACTCTCTACCTCCTGGATTTGAATGCCTGTTTCCCTCCCCCAATTAGGGAATTTCGCAGCTATGATTTATTCCAATATGCTTTCTGGCCCTCTGGCCAGCCCTCTCTGGCACTCTCTGGAACCCCAATTATATGTAGATTGTTTTTCCCTCTGAGCTTATCATTTATTTCCTTTAATCTTTCCTCATGGTCTTTTTTTTTTAATTTTATTTATTTATGATAGGCACACAGTGAGAGAGAGAGAAGCAGAGACATAGGCAGAGGGAGAAGCAGGCTCCATGCACCGGGAGCCCGACGTGGGATTCGATCCCGGGTCTCCAGGATCGCGCCCCGGGCCAAAGGCAGGCGCCAAACCGCTGCGCCACCCAGGGATCCCTCCTCATGGTCTTTTAATTATTTTTCTCTTTTTTCCACCGCTTCCTTCCTTGCCATCAACTTGTCTTCTATGTCACTCACTCTTTCTTCTGCCTCATTAACTCTGGTTCTTAGGACCTCCAGTTTGGATTGCAGGTCATTTAGTTGATTTTTCATTTTAGCCTGATTAGATCTAAATTCTGCAGTCATGAAGTCTCTTGAATCATTTATGGTTTTTTCCAGAACGACTAGTAGCTTTATAATTGTGCTTCTGAATTGGTTTTCTGACATCGAATTATAATTCAAATTCTGTAACTCTGTGGCAGGGAGTACTGTTTCTGATTCTTTTTTTGTGGTGAGTTCTTCCTTCTAGTCATTTTGCTCAGTGCAGCTTGGCTGTATGAGAGGCGTGAGTCAAGAATATCAACCACGACCTAAGTAAATTTCACCCTAGATATTTCTGATGAGCTCAGAGACCAGAAATTGATAACAAAGATCAGAACGAAATAAAACAAAAGGACCACTAAAGTGGAAACAAACTTTAAAACAAAGTAGTAAAAAAATAAAAGGCCAAGAACCCCAAAGAAGAAGAGAAAAAAAAAAAGAAAAGGAAGAGAAAAAAGCAAAAGTAAAGAGGGGAAAAAAAAAGAAAAAAGGAGAAGAAAAAGAAAATGAAAAAGCCTAGTAGGACTGGGAGATGGTGATGTTGACAAAGTTGTAGTGTAGTCTACCTGAGGGGTTCTAGAGGGTGATCCTCTTGGTTCTGAGTATATTAAGTACTGTATGTTAGAAGATGCTCAGTCCCAAATTTATGCAAGTAGAAATACTTGTAGAGAGCCCCACCATTGATGACCAAAACATAAATGAGATAAAAGAGAGGGGCAGAATGGGAATGAAGAATCTCACGTAATGAACCAGCATGGTATACCACTTGGTTCTGGGTGCATGCTGCCATGTATTAGAAGGTATGAGCTTCCACCATTGTTGAAAAAATGAGGAAGAGAAAACAAAAAAACACAAAACAAATTTAAAAAAAAACATATTTTGTATAGCTCCCAAAATTAAGTTGCATATGTTGAAGGGAATCTAGAAGTGGAAAATATATCTAGGACCTGTAATTGTAGAACTATGACGGTCAAAAAGGAAGAAACTTAAAAATGAAGAGGTGGTAAAATATTGTAGTTAAGGTGGGAAAAGAGAAAAAAATGGAAATTCACAGTCTGATATAAAAACAAGTTGTACTGGAAAAAGGAAGAAAAAAAAATAGGACTGGTATCCACTAGTTCCATAGTAAATCCCTGGACTTCCCTGGAGCTTTCCAGCACTGCTTGGTCAAGAACTTGCTCTTCCCCTGTCCTTCCAGCTGGTCTTATGGGGGAGGAGCCTGCTGTACTGACTCTCAGGTGTGTGCACCTCGGGGACTTGCCCCTCCTCCTTCCGGGTGCTGGGCTCAGTGGGAGCTGGTTACCCCATAAGGCCCCTGTTTTCTGGTGGTGCCACCTGTCCCAGGCACAAGGTGAGACATGAGGAACAACAACACTGGCGTTGGCCAGGTCTCCAGCTCTGGAGTCAGCTCCCACAGTAACTACCGCAGTCTCCCAGTCCACACTTTCCTAGATGCTCCTGGGGTGGGGGGCACTGATCTGTATAACTTGGGGGCACGCAGCAGCAGAAGAGTCCTTGCTGTCCTGTGCCCTCCCTACCTCTGCCTGTCTCGGGAGGAGTGCAGGATCCTGAGCTGTGTCCGCTTGGCGCCCTCGGATCTGGGGCCTGTGCTGCTGGAATTGCGCTCCCAGGGCCGGGGCTCCCGAAGGCAGCAGGGCGCAACGCCTCCGACCAGAGCCCCTGCCTGACTGCCCAGCTTCTCCCCGATGCCCTGCCGGCTGCGTGCTTCAGCCCTTACCGAGATGGGCCCACAGTTTGTGGTGGCTTTGCCCCAGGCACACTTCCTCTATTCCTGTCATGCTTTTTAGCTGAGTAAATACTACTTGGCTAAATATATTTTTTGTAAATCTCAACTAGAATGACATTTAAATAATAAGATACTCAGATGTCTTTTAGAATTAGCATATTTTTGGAGTAATAAGGCTTTCAAAAGTCATATTTGTGTAAAAAATGACATTCTAAGAACTTGTTACATAGTAGCTTATATAAAACATTTTTTGAAGAACTAATTTTGACTTCAATTTTCTGCACAAACATCCTAGCACTTGAAACTTAGTACTTAAGCTTATTTTTTAAATATGCCCTCCCCTTTGGTTTACAACTAGTTTGACAGTGTATTCTAAGCAACTATTGTTATTGAGACTGAGAATATTAAAATTCATCATCCCAAACAAGGTTTCTGAGTTCTCTCCTATTCCAAAATCTTGTCTAACCTGATAATTTGCTTTCAAAATGTAGGTCGTTTTGAAAGAAATGCTTTCATAAGAAAACCCTGTATGATTAATGCTAATTTGAAAAGGTACCTTAAAATTCTGTGGTCTTCTGAACATTACATGTTGAAAGAAAGCTATTTGGGATCATATTGTAAGCATCCCAAAATGGCCAAGCCGTTCTCTAGTGATGTTATAGAGTTCATCTTGAAAGCAGCTGGAAATATTTAGGGAAATAGTCACAATTTAGAACGTAATTAGATTCTTAGTCATCAAGGTAAAGAACATACCAGACAACAATCAATATGCCAGGCTTTTTCAGACCAAGGACAGAAAATGAACTGCAAATCTAGAAGAGATTTCCAGAAGAGAAAAACATTCTTCCTTTTTTCTCCTACTTATCAAGTATGTTTTAAGTTCTAATGGGTTGGTTTCTCCAATCTGATGATACTAGAACACTCAAAAATTAAAGTATAAGTGATTAAGAGCAGGGAAATGTTGAGATCCTTCCTATTCAAGTGTAGTTTGCAGACCAGATGGGATCTTGGTTGAAATTCAGAAGCTTGGGGCCACCCAGATTTACTGAGTCAAAATCTTCATTCCACAAGACCCCACAAGATTTATGTGCACATTAAATTGAGGAACTCCCTGGGGTAGACTAAGTTTATTTCAAATAAAGTTACATAAAAATAATTTGCTTTTCATGGGGTCATTATATTCCACAAAAATGCTCATGAATAATAAGGAAGGCCTAAAGAGAGACAGTGCTATTTGCTTTTCATCTCTCTTCTAACTAAAACAAAAAAAAATGATTATTTATCTCCTTTCCTGGATATTAATTTTTGTGAACTGGGAAAGCTAGAAAAGCAGGTGTTTCCCTTAAGAAGATCTTCAAGGGAAAATACTATGCTAGAATTATTATTCTGTTAAAAATCCTTTCCTGTTGTGTTCTCTTCTAAATTAAAAAGAGACCAAAAATCCACCCACTTATCCCAGTAGACATTAACGTGTGAATGTATAAAGGCTGGTTAAGAATTCCAAGTACCCAGCTAAGATGTTGCCATTAGAGTTTACTTGTAACACAAAACTAAAAGTTTTTTAATTAGAAATTAGCCTTTTCCTAATTTCCATATGTAATCTGCCAGCAAGTCCTGTCAGTTCTAGGTCCACGGTACTATGGGCAGTTGTGCTCCATTTCCTCTGAAAATCTTATCCAAATCATCACTGTCTGTCTTCTGGGCCAGAGCAATAGCCTCTTAACCACCTGGTCCCCTCCATCCCCTCTTGCTTCCCTCCAGCCCTGACCAGATGGCAGTCAGTGGGGGACCTCTGCAAACAAAGCAGACCATCCCCTTCATGGCTCAGGCATCAGCCCAATAGACCCTGCAGAGAAAGGCCCCTGCCTCCCTCAACACCAGTATCCTCCTGCTCCCCCATGGTGTACCCACACCAGCCTCAAGCCCCCATTTCTGGCCCTTTCCTGTCTCTGGTCTCTCAGTACCTGTTCCTCTCACATCACCTCAACATAAACACTCCAGTTCATTCTTATCTTTCAATTCAAAGGTTACCTGTGTGGGGAGGCCTCTCCTGGAAAGGCCACCTTACATGAAACACCACCTGTCCCTCATACCCTATCACTGTATCACCATCCGGCTTCTCTCCTAGTATCCTATAGTATAATCTGTAATAATCCTGTTGATTGGTTCACCTGCTTATTGTCTGTCTGCCTGGCTAGACTGTATGGCCCATGGAAACAAGGACTGTTCTACCTTTCTCACTGTTCCATCCCTAGCACCCAGGACAGAATCTGGCACATGGAGGTGCCCAGTAAACATGTGATGAATGAATCAATGAGTGAAATGAAAGGAATAAACATTATAAAGATATGATTCTTAGATGGTTATTAAACATATTATAATTATTTCTTTGTAACTTTATTCAAACAGAAAAAAAACTTAATACTTGAGTGATGTCACTGAACTATAAATCATCATTAATATCACCTTCATGTTTTTCATCAGTCCATACTTATAATCCATAGACACAGTGGCCACTAGCCTGGGGAGAATATATTGGTCACCAAAGTCACTCAGCCCAAATCACCTTTTATACTGCACGCAAGTATTTTCCTAAAAGTCATATCTGTCACACCGACAGACACAGCTAGTTGTCTACCAATCCATTTTCCCTTCTCCCTCCCTGATAGACCTCTATTGTTTTTGGAACATAAAAGTGCTCAGATAGCACTTCTCAGCCTGCCTCCCAGTCAGGTGAGTGCCATGAAACACAGTTCTGATCAAAGAGACAGAAACTTAAATCTTTAAAGACAGTTTTGCATTCTTTGTAAAGATTCCACTAATTGCTTTGGGATGCTCCCTCCTATTACCAACCTGGAACTTGAACATGGTGGCTTGATGTGCAGCAGCCCCAACTTGACCATGAGGAAGATATGAAGAGAAGCACAGAAATCTTGCTCTGGAGAGCCTCAGGACTCAGGACCAAAACCAGCAACTGATCCTTACTTTCAAATTTCTTGGTGAGCAAACAAATGTGACTTTGTTTAAGCCATTCTTTTACAAAGTTTTCTGACAGACTTTGCTACTTTAAAACCTCTAGTGAGGGCAGCCCCGGTGGTGCAGCGGTTTAGCACCGCCTGCAGCCCGGGGTGTGATCCTGGAGACCCGGGATCAAGTCCCACATCGGGCTCCCTGCATGGAGCCTGCTTCTCCCTCTGCCTGTGTCTCTGCCTCTCTCTCTCTCTCTCTCTCTCTCTCTCTGTCTCTCATGAATAAATAAATAAAATCTTAAAAAAAAAAAAACCTGTAGTGAGTCTTTACTGAATACAAGGTCAAGTCCAGACTCCTTCCTACTGAACACAGGAGTTTTGGCAATCTTATTCAAGCCTTATTCTTCCATCTCATCCCATCCCTCGGCCATGTTTTCCTAGATCCTCTCAACTACCAGTCCCCACCAATGCTCTCCAAACTTTCAATGAGTCTGAGCATCTCACCTTTCCCTACTATACCACACATCTCCCAACTTCTGTATATACTACTCCTCTTCTCTCCATGAAAACCACAACCATCTTTTTAAGAACCAGTTCAAGCATCCTTCCCTCCACAAGCCTTCCACACCTCTCTGACAGAGTGTCCTTGCTCATTCTTCTGTGCCTCCCAGGGCCATTACAGCACTGTGATCTGTGCTGCAACTGTCCTGTTATGTGCCTGTTCCCTCTGGTCTGTGAAATATAGGCCTGGTACCTCATTCATCTTTGCATCTTGATTAAACACCTAACACTACACTGGTTACTACACCCCTAAAAAAATCACTCACCAAATATAGGAATGATTGTCCTTCAACCCATGGGCACTGTTTTAGAACCTTTACATTTCACTGTGTCTTTCTATGAATAATTCATTTTTAAGCACTCATTATGTGCCAGACTTCATGTTGACCATTAAGGATAAAGCACTGAACAAAGGAGACAAAATTTTGTCCCTACGTAGGCATTCCTCCACTGAAAAAACTTAGACAAATCGAGTGCAAATTAATCAAAGGTATTGCAGGATATCTACTCTGGGCAGTAATAACTCATGAAGGTAGAGATGATCATATATGCCAAGGCAGTAATGGAATGCAAAAAGTATCATTTAGAAAATAAAAGAATTCTAAGGCTTCCTCATTAGAATATTAAGAAGAAAATAAGCAATAATTCCTTTTCCACTATTTGTGCTGGATCTAGTTACTAAGGAAGAGAAGAGAAACACTGGGATGAAACAGAAATACTTATACTTCTACACTCAGATGAAGGCACAGGGATGTGTCTTACATGACTGCTACCTTATAACAGCCAAAATTTGGAAACAATCTAAATATTCCTCAATAGGGAACCCATTAAATAAAATATGGTGATTTCATACTATGGAATATTATGCAGCATTAAAAGAATGAGGAAGCCCTAATAGCTACTGCTGTAGGAAAAAAAAAAAAAACCCTCCAAGATATATAACCAAAAGAATAAGCGGGCCACAGAATAACACAGACTGCAGAAGGAGGGAGGGAGGGAAGCAGGGATGAAAACTGACAAAAGAAAAAAAAAAACTCAATGAAAGAAATTAAATCTGTAACTTCTTTCCCAGGGCAAAAAAGGCCAGGCTCAGCTTTCATCCTTGATTCCTTACGAAACTTTCAAGGAAAAAATAATAGCAATCTTATAACATCTTGTAGAGAAAAGAAACAAGGAAATATTTACTATCTCATCTTATGTGGACAGCATGTTGACATCAAAATCTGACAATAATTTTATAAGAAAGAAATACAACAAGAACAAGCCACTGTCTCCCCATAAGCATAGCTGTAAAAATCATACACACAGTAAAAGCAAATTAAATCCAGTGATGTAGAAAAAGAATTAAACGCCACAACTAATATTAGCTTCCCCAAGAAATGCACAGGCAATTTAATATTTGAAGCCCACTAATAAAAATCAAAAGACTACAGGAAAAGAAAAAAGAAGAAACTTTATATGACCACCTCAAAAGGTCTAGAAAAAAAATCATTTGATAAGAGTCAACATTCATTCTTGGTAGAAAAAAAAAAAAACAAATTAGGAATACAGGAGAACTTCCTTACTCTGGTAAAAGATACCTGTAAGAACAAAACAAATCAAAACAGAAAAATCCTATAGCAGATGTACTAATTCATGGTGAAATATAAAAAGCCATGTCCCACCCTCATTGCCCTGAATATAATAAAATACAAAAATACTTGACATTAAATTGATAAAACAAATCAGAGAGAGCTAAGAGTAACAACAGAGATGTTCTAACATAAAACACTGATATGAATAAGGTAATGGCCAACTAAATAAGTATTCCAAAAATGTTTGTTGCATTAAGTAAATAATGCAACAAACATTATTATAATCATTCTGTTCAGGAATCAGGGCAGTTCAGTTTAAATTTGGTCCATCAAATTAAATGCAAAAGTTGAAACAGGGCAATAGCAAATAGGCCAATTTATTTCTCACACATTTGTATTCATTTTCACCTTGTCTTGAACTTCTATTCTTAGATACATCTAAGAATTTAATTCTATATTCTTACTTGCATGTTACTGATGACTTATTTGTTTTCTTTGTAAGTTACTTCAAGACTGTAGTGGAAGTAACCCCTGAATAAATACGTAAAAAAAAAAAAAATCCAAAAACAAAAGGTGGTTAAAATAGGACTCAGCTAACAAAGTCACTCTTTTTAAGGCCTCAATTTTTCTTATCATGAGAAACATATCTAAATAGCACCAAATCCTAAAACACATTATTCTTTGCCATTTAAAAATAAATTTTTTATTATTTTTAAAAGAAATTTCAAAGGCACTCAAAATGTAGATATTTGAATTATCAATAAGAATTCCCTCTAGGTTCTACTTTGGTAGACACGATAGGGAAGAGTAGAGATTATTTGTGAACAAAAATTACTTTCTAAAGAAACATGACAGTTACTAACATGAGACATTATCTTTCTATATTAAGTCTTTGGAGGTTCTAGGTTATTTAAAGTATGATGAACCTTTCTCTGCAAGGTAGACTTTGTAGTCCACATTAATAACAGATAAAGATGATAGTGTTGCATTCCAACAGATTCTAAATTACAAAGGGCAAGGTTTTGTGCCCAACCAGCATAACCGTTAAAATGTCTTTTTTCCTAACATTAAGACAATTCCCAATGCACTAATGTAATAACTACACCATGATATGAGCTCCCTTGGGAAGGAGCTGTGTTAATTAACTGGCACACATTAGGCACTCTATTAAAGAGTTGTCAAATGAATGGATCAGGTTTAATTCATTTTATTCTAAAAGAGAAACACTAAAACATGCTTGTTACAAAATAAAACTATCTTAGGAACATAGTATCCACTACTAGAAAATATTCCCAAATTGTAAAAAATAAATAAACAGCTGATGACAGCACTAAATTGTTGAGAATTTACCATGATCCAGTCACTTTACATTTGTTACCTTATTTAATCCATACCAAAGCTCTACGAGGAAAATACTACTGGTATATACATTCTACAGATGGAGAAATTAAAGTTTAGAGTTACATAACTTGCCTGAGACACATAGCTACTAAATGGTAAAGCAAATATTTGACCTCAAACACTGTCTCTCAGATTTACTCTTTAAACCACTATGTTATCCCATCTTCAATTTTGTAAACCACTTTTCACTTACAGTGTGTAGTCTTTGAAAGCCAATAAGAAAATAAGCACTAGGCAGACTCCTACTTCCTAAAAGGAGATATAAGATATAATGAAATTGCTTATAATGGCACATATTGGAGCCAAGATGGTGGTTTTTAATAAAACTGAGAAAGAGTGGATTGCTTTCCCACAGAAACTGTGGAAACACAGACGCTGCCCAACCTTAAAAATGTAAAATTGTTCATGTTTTTGATCTCTGGACCAAAGGAAAAACTACAAATTCCACTGTTTGGAAGATTTAATGGAAGAGTTTTAAAGGAAATCATTATTATAATCATGGTACCCACCAGCACTATGAGAGTCCAAGCTCTGTCAACATTTTCTTTATAAATTCACTATTAGGACTTTCTAACTCATCCAGTATTATTCAACAAGACCTTAAAAATCTGAAATGTAAGATCTTAAATGGTGAGTGATATTGTTCCAAGAATTAAAGATGAAAATGGATATCATGTTATACAGATACAATAGAAAAATGTTTGGCTTATGCAGCATTTTAACATGTATTAGCTGTCTTTTACTTTGTTTTTCTTGCTTTGGGAGAAGATTTGGGGAGGGGGTGGCTGATCTGGAATGGAAGGTTGTATTGCAACAAACCACAAACAAAATTTTCAAAGTTTAGTATGTTACAAAGAGTTTGATAAACTCTTAAAAAACCTAGATATTATCTCCTCTTTTTTAGTCTGCACAAAGGCTTGGAATCTCATAAAGAGAGATTACGTTTAAGAACTCTGGCACTTTGTTTTTAGTCTAAATCATAAAAAAGACTGAAAGTACAGTCATTTCTAATCCTGTCTAGTACATTCCAGCTAACTGGGAGCAAGAAGACATAGAATAAAAGGAGCTATTTAGTCATTGTAAAACTTCCACAAGTGCTGAGCTAAATTCCTTTCTTCATAAGAGTTAAAGCTGAAGGGAGCTGATTCCTTGAAACATGCTTCTCTTATCTCTACACACTATATCCCCTGCCACTGTCTTTGTTCAAGACTTTACTATGAAATCGAAGGTGAAAAAAAAATGCAGCAAATCATATCTTACAAAGGCAAATGAAATAAATTTATTTAACAACTCATCCTGGAATTATAGTTCATGTCACCATTTATCATGCCTAAAAACCATAATAAATGGTTTGTAAAATCACATCAGATGGCTAATTTAGATGAGGGCCAATGAAACAATGCAATCCACTGAATTCTTTATGGCCAATCAACACAGTCACAAAATGTGGAAGAGACCAAGAAAGATTAGGCCCCTCACTGATGCTGGAAATAAAACTCAGTGCCTTGTTCTAGACCACTCTATTTGCCTGGAACTACACAAACATAACCAAATATGGATTCCTTTGCTAATCTGTCCAATTAGATTCTAATCTTATGGATCTTACAAAAAATACCATCTACATGAAGTTTCAAATCTAAACTCCCTCTGCCTCTCAGGATTACTGAAAATCAGGTGGTTGATTATTATAATGCAGAGTGATTTAGACTCATTTACTGGTAGGGTCTGATATTCTCTACCAAAAGAGCAGCAAACTGTTTAACCCAACTCAGGATTTTTGCTTCTGGATAGATTTTACATGGTGAATTTTCACATCAAATATTCACTTAACGAGCAAAGCCTTATATTAATAGATCCATTTTAAATAAACTGTCCAATAAGTCTTGAAACTTTGAAAATTATAGCTCTTTTCATTATGCTTTAAATCTTATGAGTCACATAATTTTCTTATGTACCATTTTTTGGCTACAAGCACATCCTAAGATTAAACACAAATGATTGAAAAGTAAACTGATGCATGTGTCAGCATAATCTAAACATAGAAGGCATCATTTTATAAGCGAAATGTTGCTGAAATTCTGAAGTTAGAAGGTTTACTGTAAGTAAGAAGCCAAAAGTTCAGACATTCAACCAAAGTTGATCCAAAACTCTTGTGTTGGAAACATTACAAAAGTGGGCTTTTCCACGAAATGGTCTGTATTTCCTGTTTTTAGCTAAGCTGGAAGTGCAATAGGAACAATAGTTATTATGGCATGGCATTGCTTCTACTTCTGGTCTGAAAACATCAAGCAGATGCTACAAGCATGACGAATCAAAAGAAAAAAAGGTTGAGTGGAGAGGTGTTCTTGGCTAACAAGGACAGAATTTCCTAACTTGACCACCAGTTAACCATAGCTTGGACACCCAGTGTGCAATGAGTCACTAGCTACTTGCTCCAAAATAACACAAGAACATCTTGGGCTAAATTGTTACTGGAGTACATTGTTAATAATATTTCCAGAAAAAAAAATTAAGCAGAAATAGTTATTCCGTGGATAAAATGGCATTCACATGAATTCCTTTTTTACAAAATAATCTGGAAATGAGACAGTACAAGCAACCTGCTAGACAGATAGTCTGATAATGTTATTCACAACATGCATTTAGAAATTCGGGACAAAAATCACAGCTCCCATCAACAGGTTGATAATAGCTCTTCACAGGAAAAGCATGGAATTGACAGAACACGAGCTGAATTTTCAAAAGCAGAGTCACCAAAGTCTTATGGATTGGACTACAGAGCTATATTTTGCATCTTTCAAAGGGCCACTTAACTGCTATTGTCTCAAACTTACTTTCTTAGAGTCTTTAGAGCTAAAATTTCCCAACTGATAAACTCAAACCACAAATATTCAACCATTTAGTTAATATCAAACCTGTACATTATTGATGGTACATACTCAATTAAGAAAGCAAATCTGGGAGCAATTGCTGTATTCAATTTGCTCCATGATAAACAGCAATGGGTGAAGTTGGACAAGTCATTTAGTGATACAATATCTAAGTATCCTCTTCTATAACCTGGAAATACAACTTACCCCCTAATGAATCAATCCCCAAAACTTGATAATAATTTATTTAAAAAAAAAAAAAAAAAACAGGAGAAAAAGAAAACAAGTGTTTAGGTTTTGCAGCCAGGACCAGAGAGCCTTAATAGCAGACTGTACTAACACTGACCTGTTAAGGAAGTCTGGGGGGCACCTGGGAGGCTCAGCAGTTGAGTGTCTGTCTTCAGCTCAGGTTGTGGCCCCGGGGTCCTGGGACCAAGTCCCGCATCAGTCTCCCCATCAGGAACCTGCTTCTCCCTCTGCCTATGTCTCTGCCTTTCTCTTTCTCTCTCTCTATCTCTCATGAATAAAATTTTTTTTTAAAATTCTTACAAAAGGGCAGCCGAGGTGGCTCAGCGATTTAGTGCCACCTTCGGTCCAGGACGTGATCCCCGAGATCCCTGATCGAGTCCCACGTCAGGCCCTGCATGGAGCCTGCTTCTCCCTCTGCCTGTGTCTCTGCCTCTCTCCTTCTGTCTCTATGAATAAATAAATATTTTTTTAAATCTTAAAAAAAAAAGGAAGTCTGGGAGGCCTTGCAGAATGATAAGTAAGAAAACAGTGAAATGAGGCCGCTCAACTGAGACATGGGTCAAGATGTCACGAGCCTTCTCATCCATCCTTTTGTGAAGATCTGCCATTCCTCACACAAGGAGCAAGCCAAGTGTGAGGGTCAGGGCAGTGTCCTAGGGGTTTGGGGTCTGGTGTTACAGTGACTCCCCAAGGCCAAACAGAAGAGCAGAGGATGCATTCATTGCTCAAAACCAGCCTCTGGGCGGAGGGGGGGGGGATTCTCCACCAAGGTCAGGATATGAAGCCAAGCTGGGCAATAGTTATCAGTAAATTCTAGATTAGGGAGCTATGCCAGAGTCCCAGGCAGAAAGATGATAAGAGGGCCTAGATCTCTGGAGGAAGTAAGGATGATAGGCCTAGAGCATGTGCTTTTAGTGGTTACAATCACAGTTACACTTTTGCCTACCTTCAGGGGCAAAAATCCTGCACTGGCATGTACTGTTTTATTCCCTTTCTATGGTTTTGGCGATCTCCATTTTGCCACAGTTCCTGCCTCTCCCCTTTGTTTATATCCTTGATACTTCGTATGAGATGTGTGCTATGTGTCTCCAGGAATTTATACTCCAGCTCTAACTAATACTTTACATGACAGCAGATTAATCAAGAGCGCATATTGTTTGTTCATTATTCATTTTTATGGCTGGGTTAATAATTAAGCGATTTTAGTTAATGGTTAAAAAAAAGAGAGAGATAAAGAAATAATGGGTGTCCTGTTTGGTGGCAGTCAGGCTTCCTTTCTGGAGCCACGCTGCTGGGGGGCTCTGAAGCAGGCGTGAGCTCCACCATGGGACCAGGTTCAGTTGAGGGTAAAGCCTGGCACAGCGTAATGTAACAGACTATGTGTATTGTTTGTTCAACATCAATCCAAAAAAAAGACTGTTTGTGTGTGTGTATGTGTGTGTTTGTGATTTCTTGAGGATTTGCCTGGCTGAAGTAATCCTGACACAAAGGAAACTGAAACCATACAGAAGCAAAACAAACACATACAGAGTGGTTCTCCACATTTAAAAATTACATGACAATGCAACCACTATAGTGAGTTATTTATGGGGGCAAAGACCCTGTCTCATTCATTTTCTATGTCTCAGTATTGAAGTGTTATTCAATATGCCTGGCATATGGCAGGCATTCTATAAACATTCCATGAACGGAAGTGAACTTCATTGCTTCATATCCCCACTGCTGGTCTCCTTTCATCCATCCGGTTAACAGGCTACACTTGACCTCAGCTCAGCTATTACTTCCTCAAAAAGACCCGCCCAGACCTCCCCAACTTGATCAATCCCCCCTAATAATACTATTATGCACACTCCTTCAAAGCACCTATCAACTGTAATTGTACATTTGCTTGCGAGGCTCTTTGATATAAACAATGCAAAGCATAAACAATAAATTTCAAAGAGGCAAGGACTGTATCTTTTTGTTTTTCACTCATGCAGTAAATGTTGTTTTTGTTGGCATTTAGTAAATATTTGTTAAAGTAATGGACCAACAACCCATAATTTTCATGGTTTCCTCTCATTCTAATAATACTCACCAGACCTCAAATAATATGAAATAAATTATTCAACACACACTCACATAATAGTCAGAGCTGGGAAAGCAAGTTTGCAATGCAGGCCATCCAGTGCAGAAGCATTTTAATAAGGCAAAGGAAAAATGCAAATATCTTTCATTATAGCTAGAAGTTAAGTCTCCTTTCTAGAACACACCATTAAATTGTATATGGAGAAATGTTTACTCTTTTATAGGCATCTCAGTTGTATCACTTTTTTGAAGCATAATCCATTAAATTGAACCACTAAACATCAAAAACTCTTAAGCGTTGTCAATTTCATATGGCCTAAACTAGCAGACTATGTATATTTGCTTCCATAGTTTAGTTTAACCATATGTAAGCAGTTTTCCTGTGAAACTGTTCTCTGTACCTTCAGAGTAAAAAAGGGGGGGGGGTGGAATACTCTGCTGATTCAAAATACAATACTGAAGAATATGAGCTATGGTAAAGAACAAGGTTATTTTCTAGTTTAAGACAAAGAAGGAGCAGAAACAGAAACCTAGACATATTTAATCTAATATCTGAACATTTAAATAAACCAATATGTCCAAATATTCCAATCAGCAACTTAATAAGTAAAATTCCAGGAGAATAATTAAGAGGCAAGAAAAGAATATCAAAGAGGGCTATTGCTTCAATTGGACCATATTTATGAAGCAACCCCTTTGGTGTCAGCATACTCAGCATAAGACTCTGCAGTGAAAAACACAGATATAGCCCCTGCCCTCAGGAACTTATAATCAATGAAAGAGGCCTCAACAGACATGTGCAAAAATTCTCAACATCATTCATCATCAGGGAAATGCAAATGAAACCTACAATGGGATATCACTTTACTCCTTGTCAAAATGTGTAAAACCAAAGAGATAAGGAATAGCAAGTGTTGATGAGGATGTGAAGAAAATAGAATCCTCATGCACTGTTGGTGGGCATGCAAACTGACACAGCCACTGTGGAAACCAGTATGGAGGTTCCTCAAAAAATAACAGAAATACCAAACTATCTAATAATTCTACTACTGAGTATTTACCCAAAGAAAACAAAAATATTAATTCAAAAAGATATATGCACCCCTATGGTTGTTGAACATTATATTCACTATGGCCAAATTATGGAAGCATCCTAGGAATCTATTAACAGATGAATGGATAGGGAAGATGTGACAGATATATATGTTGGAATACTGCTCAGCCATAAAAAAGGATGAGATTGTGCCATTTGTGACAATGGGGATGAACTAGAAGGTATCATGCTAAATGAAACAAGTCAAAATGGAGAAAGATGAATACCATATGATTTCATTCATATATGGTGCCTGAAGACAGCAAATGAATGAACAAAAAAGTAGAATCAGAACTATAAATACAGAAAACAAACTGATGGGTTGCCAGAAAGGAGGGTGGTGAAGGGTTGGGCAAAATGGGTGAAGGGGAGGGGAATGAGAGATATAAGCTTCCAATTATAAACTGAATAAATCATAAGAATAAAAGGCACAGCATGAGGAATACAGTCTATTGTATTGTAATAGCATCGCCTGGTGACAGATGCAGCTACATTTGTAGTGAGCACAGCATAATGCATGGTTTTGTTAAATCTGTGTTGTACACATGAAACTAATGTAACACTGTGTCAGCTATACTCAAATTTAAAGAATCATTTAAAAACAATAAAAGTGAACTCAGTGTTCCTCAAGCTTACTCCCATTCCCTGAGGTAAACCCTTGGCCTCAGGCAGGTCCATATGGATATTCTCCTTCCCCTGTAGGGAATCACTTATATCCACATAGCTAGAATTGGGGGGGGGGGGTATAGTGCTATCACACGAAGTCAGGTTTCAATGAATATTTTTAGGATAAATTAAAGAATGAATTAATTAATCACTCCATTGATATGAAAGGGAGATCTGTACAATAGAAGCTGGGTGAGAGGACCTATAGTTTGCTTTCAACAAAGGTCATTTTTTTTCTGGCTTAGTTCTAATCTTCTAAGCTTTTCAATATATATTTTGATGGTTCTTCTATCACCTGGGATAAAGAAGACATGTTTATGGCTGACTTAAAGTCAACCTTACCCAAAAGTAAAAGTTTGATTTTCTTCTTTAACCATGTAGTATGTGCAGCAGATACCCCTGGCTCTTAGAAGGTAGAAGGATCTCAGTTCTGTTGGAAATTGGGAAAATTACAAAACCTCTCTGTGCCCATCTTTTTAATCTGTAAGATGTTGATAATCATATATAAATCTTCTGAGAATTAATATTCTGAGACAATACATGAAGCCATTTGGCACAATATCTGGCTTATAGTAAGCACTCAGCCAGTGTTGGTATTATGATTAATACTATGACGTTTATTGTAGCATTACTATTCCTCTTCCTATCTATTTTTTATTGGGGAAACCAAAGTCATACTTAGATTGAAGAACTCTGATAAGAAGGTAAAAAAAAAAAAAAAAAGACCTGGTAACTTCATTCAATCATTCCACAATATTTATTCAGTTTCTGCAAGTATCTAGGTTGACCAGCTCCCAGAGTCAAATGGGCAACTTACTAAAGGCTTAGAAGGGAGAGGGTAGAATTGAGAAAGAGTATGGGAAGCATAAGTGAATGCGACCAAACTAAGGTACAAACCCTTATGCGATTCAGCATAAATAAAAGGGATCAGGTACAGAAGTGAATGTCAGGGTCATCGGGCAGTGTTAAGCCTTGGAAAATCATATTAACCTTTAACATTATGAGAGCCTAAGTCTGGAGAACTTTTTTAACCATGACTGGACCCTACCTGCTTAACCTAAAATACTAAAAAATAAAAATAAAAATTCCCCATTTTAAATGAGCATAAATCTCATCAGAGATGGTTTTTTTGGGTTATCATAATAAGAACCAACAGGTAGAATATGGTTACCTTGGCAAGAATTCACTGAAAATTGAACTGGAAGTCTATTCAGAAATGGAAGTCTACAGTGAGCTAAGGATGAAAATCCAACCTAGTGAAGAACAGTAAGGATGATTTCCTAATGTATTGAGCAATAAAATGGGAAAGTAAAAGCAACTCCTCAGACTCAAGACTTAAATCCCAGGTTGCTCAGAGCTGGTCTTAAAGAGATTGAAGTCAGCAGTAGGGAAGCAGCAGTGACTTAGCTGAAAGTCCCCAAGTTCTTTACAGGGTCATTATTTGCTGACTGTTTTCTAACAACTACGTATCTGCTTTCTACCAGATATGCCAGAGTAACCTGCTAGAAATACACAAGACTCAGGAAACTATAAATGCACAGTCCCTAAAGGTTTGTTTGTTTGTTTGTTTGTTTGTTTGTTTGTTTTTTAACCAGGCCAGAGAAGAGGGGAAGGGACAGGAAGATGCCTTGTGACCCATCAGAACTGTGAAGGCTATTTGTAAGCTAACACTTAACCAGTCATACTTGCACAGATGCTGGAAGAAAACAGGAACATGCCTGGGTCACAGAAAACTGACTTTATTACTCTCAGCCATAGTGAGAGTCAGAGTATCATCATCGTCCTGCGCTGGTTCCCAGAATGCCAATTAGCATAAGGCAACACAAAAAAGGGTCAGGTGGCACCTGTACATTGAGTGAGCATTATAGGAGAAGGACCCTGAGCTTAAGGAACCTGAATCTTTAACACTTGTCAGTAGGCATGCCTACTCTTTGCTCTGGACAGAGAGACATTATCTCTATTTTCCAAGGCTGTTCACTGTATAAACATTCTTGAAATAATAGAATGGAATAAGGTCAGTTAGTTCCTCTGCTCACAAAACATGATGAAATGAGACACCCATTCCGAGAATCGTCTCCCAACATGACCTTGACACCAAGTGCACTCATGAAAAACAGGCTTAAATGCTTGACATCTTGCTGGTTGAACAACTTAAATGACAATGAATATGCAAAGCCCTTTCTGGCTCAGGAGAGCATCTAATCTGGACAAACTATCATTTCAAATTCCCAAGAACATGTTCCTGAGCTTGTCAAACCACCCAGAGGTATCTATGTCCTCTTTTTTAAGATCAGCACACATTTCTAAGACTCATCTTTTACCATTTCCCAGAAGGATTTGGGGATTCAAATGATAAAAGGCCTTTGCAATATAATATCTCTTTTCTACTGGTGCCAGAATGGTATTTAAAAGTATAGTCTATATCTATCATGGGTTTAATGTAGGCACAGTCTTACTCTATACTGAGTGCATTTCAATAATAATGCCCCCGTGCCTCTACCTACCCATCCACCATGCCTCCTAAGTAAGGCCATCAACACTGAATAGTAAGAAAGGCCTGAGTTTAATGCTGACTAGCTGTTCCCTTGGATGAGTCACTTCTTCCTCTACCTTAATCTCTTCGTTGCAAAATGGGAATAGTAACACTCATTCTTCCTACCACACGCAATTTGAGAAAGTCAAATGGTGTAATGTCTGTGGAAGCATCCCATAACTAAGGAAAAAAAAACTTTAAAGTGATTTCATACTATAATTAGTATTTCTCCAGCTCGTGTGCTTTCAGGTATGCCTTTGAGCAGACATGTATAAACCAAGTCTGGTCATTTCCTATGCTCAGAAACCGAGTCACTGTAGTGCATCAAGCAGAGTTGTGGGGTAAGCAGTTATCTGCAATTAGATTCATGTGTCATTGAGTGTTCAGGAGATACCTCTTTACCATCAAGGATTCGGAGTCAAAGGGGGAAAAAGAGGGAGGGAACACACTGTTATTTCTAAGTCAGAAGCCTTTCCCAAGTATATAAAATAGCCCAAACTGTGTGATATCAAACAATGGGCTTTGGTCAATGTTTAGCTGCAAATCAGTGAATAGTAATAGCACAAGCATCAGATCAAAAGTGGGAGGCAAAGAGAACAGGAGCAAGGGAAGAAGGCAGGGATCTGCTACTGATTGATGCAAACAGCTTTGAAAAGAAAACCAAAGTAAGAATAAAAAAAGAGCTAAAACACGGAAATATGAATATATTCTTATGACACTGTATTATCTTCCTTAGGAAGAGAACTTGACCTGGATCAGTCCTACCCACCCTAGAACTTTGTACTGTATTCTCTTCTCAGAAGTTGTCAAATTTTGGCAAAGATAACCACTTAAAGGAAAAAATTAAAATTAAATACTTAATATTTAATATTAATATTTAATATTTAATATTTAAATACTTAAAATTAAAGCCAACAAAATTATCTATTCCCTGAATTGCCTTTGAGTTTCAGATGCTTTGGGTCAGCAATGAAATTAGATGTATCTAAGTATGTTTCTAATAGCATCCAAAAGTCTAGAAGGAAGTGATTTGTAGAGTTCCGCAGTGTGAACTCTCTTTCTGGAAAAGAGCGAGTTCAGAAGTCCACTTTGGGCATCACATGTTTTCTATGCACTCGTATGTTTTTTCTATTATGTTTTCTCTCTTAGCTTATTTGACCTGGTCTTCCAGTTTATTAATCCTGTGTACTGATATGTTCCCTCCTCTGTTCAAAATATCTAAAGTTCTTAGTGTTAAATTTTTCATTTGGAGAATGTCCATTTGATGAATTTCTATAAATTTTAATTCTCTGCTCAAGTTATTCATCTCTCCAACTATCTTGGTACATCATTTTCTCCATTTTCTTGATCATATTAACCAGAGCTACTTTAAGTCCTTATCTGATAAATACAATATCTCAATCATTTATGAGTTTGTTGTGGTTTTGCCCCCGCTTCCCTGGTTTTGGTCATTGTGTCCTGTGTTATGGCATGCCTTGAAATTTTTTATTAAATATCATGGAAACTCTGAATGATATCTTTCTTCAAAGAGCGTTAAATGTTTTCCTGGCATTCACAAAAAAAGAAGAAAAAAAATTCTAGTAGATCACCTGTTCCTTTCTAGGCTTGACAGGAAACCCTGTCAGCTCTTGTCTTGTGGTTTTCCCAGAGTAAAATCCCTACTCCTGGGGCTTGACAGGCAGGGTCTCCACCAAAAGCCTGACACTGTTTACCAACACTCCCCCACCTTGGCAACACTTAAATTCCAATCTCTCCTTTAGCACCATGTGGCTGCAAATATCTCAGATCAGCTATTGGCCATCAGATATATTTTTGTACTAGGTTTCTTGAAATCTCTGCCCCTTTTATGTGCAGGTTAGTAGTTAGCAAGTAAGCAGAATTTATATGTAGACATTTAGGCCACTTTTCTGTGGTTTCCTTCTCTTCAGAAATGCACCCCTCTAATCCTAGCCACTTTGGTTGCCTCAAATTCTGACTTCTTTCTACCTAGTCCCATAACAAAGCCACTTTCTTCTTATACTTCATTCATGATACAGACATCGAAAGAGAAATTAGATCCCCTCCTTAAGGCTGGTAGACAGTAAATATAGTTTGACATAGTAGAATGAGGCTAGGCAGGGTTCATGGTATTGGGTGGGGGGAGGAGACAGCCTACTAAAATAGCATGCAGTAGAAACAGCATGATTTACTGTGGCAGACAAGGATAGGTACAGTTCAACATCAAAGTGCCAGAAAATCAGGCGAGTACCAGGCAGACTAGGTGACTCTCAAAATGCTGAACTCCCACGATAAGCAAGGCATTAAGAGGGCAAAGAATCCTGAAGTAGAGCCTGGCATAGCTACATGGGCCTCTGGTGTGCCAATTAATTTTCCCCGTCAAAGTCTTTTATTTTGTCTAGATCATGGCTAATCAATCAGACTCAAAACACTTAGAAGCCTAAAGCAACTTTGACTAGTTACATGGTAACCACAGCCATCAGTAATTACATAAGGAGATAGGTGTCTATTTATCTATAACCTACCACCAACTCTTCAGGCTCCATTACACCAGACTACAAGAGAGACTCCAACATCCTCAGCATTATTCAACCTCATCGGTCACCCAGCCCTCTGACAGAAACCAGAGAGCTTCCAGCCCTTGGGAGTCATGACTCATAGCAATAATTAATAAAAACTCATTTATAAGAACATATTTTTTTGAAATAAAAATATATAATTAATCAACTATCTTATCTTTCTGGTATATGTATTATATTTACCATGAGCAAGGTATTATTTAATGATTAATATTTAATGCCTAAAGAATCAACATTGTTAACACAATTTTTATTTTCTAGATAAGCGGCTATAAGAAACATGGCATTTTTTATGTGTTTACCTCTATATTCCTTTTACTTATTAGGGAAAAAATGAAGTGCTCATCTTCTTGATATTTCCACAGCTTAGCACCAACACACAGTAGGTGATCAATAGGTGAATAATGATTTAATTAAACATTTTTTTTGTTGTTTTGTTTTGGTTTTCAAGAATGTTTTTTTAATAATAAATTTATTTTTTATTGGTGTTCAATTTGCCAACATACAGAATAACACCCAGTGTTCATCCCGTCAAGTGCCCCCCTCAGTGCCCGTCACCCATTCACCCCCACCCCCTGGCCTCCTCCCCTTTCGCCACCCCTAGTTCATTTCCCAGAGTTAGGAGTCTTCATGTTCTGTCTCTCGTTCTGATATTTCCTACCCATTTCTTCTCCCTTCCCTTCTATTCCCTTTCACTATTATCTATATTCCCCAAATGAATGAGAACGTATAATGTTTGTCCTTCTCCGACTGACTTACTTCACTCAGCATAATACCCTCCAGTTCCATCCACGTTGAAGCAAATGGTGGGTATTTGTCATTTCTAATGGCTGAGTAATATTCCATTGTATACATAAACCACATCTTCTTTATCCATTGAGATGGGTTTGCAACTAATCCAAGGAAATGCCCTTCCTGCTGCTACCAAGTTAAACGGACTTTCTTGTCAGGTACAGCTCTATAATAAAAATGGAGAAGAGAAAAGAATCTGGAATTGTTACAGATTCTTTACTAGTAAGGATATAGCATGTAATCAAAAAAGCAGAAGAGGAGAGGGTTTGTTCAAGAACCGACTCTGTCACTGTCTGTCTCAGACTGTGTCTTAGAGCACGGTACACAACGCTTAGGGATTCTGTTTCCTCACCTGTAAAAGTCAGTAAAAGGAAAGGTCTGTTCTCGATCCACAGAGCCCTGGTTCTGCAAAGGTGAGGCGGGGAGCTGAACTCCAGTCCCCTCCCTTGCAAGAACCAAGTTAGTTCCTCTTAGTTTCTCTAGATTATATTTGTACCACAGGTGCCATGAAAAGTGGAAGACCACATGATCCCAGAAATTTTACCAACTTTGCAAGTTTTTAATTCATGTTTCACTAGATGAGGGGGAAAAAAAAAAGAATAAGCTGTCAATTTTTATAATCAGAACCAAAAATAAAACTACTTTCATGGTGCCCAAACTAAGCATTTCTAAGACAAATTTCCAAGATTTCCTTAATTTTTAAATTCACATACTTAATAAATATTTAATCCATGTCTTAAACTCATTTTCCCATAATTCATCACACTACTTATTTTCTGAGAACTAATGCCACATCTAAAAGGACTTCTTAGTCTATTCTTTTTAGCATAAAGCTGGAGTTTCAAAGCAAAATAATTTAATTTAGTAACTAAGCTGATAATTACTCTGGCTTATGTGGTTTTTAATATTGAAACATTAATTATTTTCCAGTTTCTCATTTATTGGGCTTTACCATGTGCTAACAATGCTTATAAGAGAAATCATTGGAACACTGAGAATTCCTTCTCCAGAAGGTGAATTTCTACTTAATCTCCAAATTTTTAAGTATTTTAATTTAAAAGAGTAAATCTTTCCTCTTTCTTGATAATATGAATTATTAAGGGAAATACAATAATACTTCACAGCTGGGGGGCACTTATATATATATCAACTCTATACTACACATTTTAAATAAGCTACATTTCTCTGCATTCTGACAACTGCAAAGAGTAGCTTTTACTACATCCCAGAAAGGAAACTGAGACACAAGCTCTCACACTTAATGAGGTTCTTATTCATGCATTTTGCTGAATACCAACATCTACCACAGGACATGTATACCCTGGGAATGAAATAAACCAGGATGTTGAAAATTGCTAAAAACAACAGTAGTAAGCTAGAATTCATTTTACTCTTTCCTGTTCATTTTTATTTTCCTCAAGATATATTACCCCATCATAAATTAAATAAGATAGTAAGGAGAAGAAAAAAAGAAGTAGAGACAGAGCTGAAGTCGGGAAATGTACACTTAACATCAGTTCTGCCACTGGCTACATGGCTTTGGACAAGTCTTTAAATATACATTCCAAGACTTTAATTTTACCTACATAACAATTCAAAAGGGCTTGGGGGAGTTCCATCAATAGTAACTGGGTCACATCCAAACTAGTGTGAAAATTATTATTATTGAAGGAATAACTGCAAATAATAGTCATGTTTTAATTTCCATTTTACTATCCAAAACTAAGCTTCAAAAACTATTCTAAGACAGTTTAAAAATGGTTTCCTTTGTCTCACATGGAACTTTTCCTATAAATAAGAGTAAAACTGTCAATATTTCCTGTATGACTCTTCACTACTCTGCAACTTTCTAAAGAAAAACTGCATTAAATAAACTCTAGAGAAGCCATACTTAGAAGATATGGCAATTAGCAAACACTTCTTAAAGATTATTTATCTTAAAGGACAGATGCTTTGCCTTTTGTTTTTAAGAAAAAATAAACTGAAATTAAAAGAAAGCACATATTTTTGCTATATCAAATAAAAATCTAGTTTACAGGGGATCCTTGGATGGCTCAGTGGTTTAGCGCCTGTCTTCAGCCCAGGGTGTGATCCTGGAGACCCGGGATCGAGTCCCACGTCGGGCTCCCTACATAGAGCGGCTTCTTCCTGTGTCTCTGCCTGTGTCTCTCTCTCTGTGTTTCTCATGAATAAGTAAATAAAATCTTTAAAATTAAAAAAAAGTCTAGTTTACAAACAGAAATACTAAATGGTAAGATTTGGTCAGTATGTGATCAAAGCTTTGAATTTCCACAGGTACCATTCTTTTCTTATACTTTACCTTTTTGACAGTAGGAAGTCAGGCTCTGTCTGTCACTTCATCTTGTGGCCTGAAACCAAAGGTCATGGCGTTATTTTCATGACAAGCTAAAAACAAAAAACAAAAACAAAAACTCCTATTCCTAAATTTGCTAATTGTATATTCAAAGTAGAAATCACATTTCCCTTCTATTCAGGATTTGCCCATATAACAATACAGCAAATTTCTTTATATGTAAAACTTTTCAGATCAACTCAGCTTTAATAATCAATCCTGGGGCAGCCCAGGTGGCTCAGTGGTTTAGCGCCTCCTTCAGCCCAGGGCGTGATCCTGGAGACCTGGGATCAAGTCCCACGTCAGGCTCCCTGCATGGAGCCTGCTTCTCCCTCTGCCTGTGTCTCTGCCTCTCTCTCTCTCTCTCTCTCTCTCTCTGTGTGTGTCTCTCATGAATAAATAAATAAAATCTTTAAAAAAATAATAATCAACCGTATACAATGTGTGGGTTAAATAATTCTAACTTCCTTCCTGGGGGGTCGGGAGGGGAGATAGAAATTTGACCTTCCTTTGCTTTTTTTTTTTTTTTAATTTTTGGTTGAACATTTGTATCATGAATTAGTCCACAAACCAAATGAGCATAAATTGGTTTGTTTCTTTTTTTTTAAAGAGCCACCAATTTTGGTGAATTTTCATTTTGGTTTACTTTTGATTTAACATTTTAGATTGGTTAGTTGTTTTTTTTTAAGACAGCCACCAAATATTGACTCATATCATCTTACCTATTCATCTTCTAATTCAATTGTTGGTTCTCTTGACTGTCTGATACCAATCGCCCACTGGTATAACATCCAGAGAGTTGTAGAATCCTCCTGGTGGCATTTTCAATGCATGATTCCACCACCTTCATCCATATATAAACACACCACATAAAGACAAGCTAAGTGACCCAGCAGGATTTAAGAGAAGTGTAGCTCAGAGTTTATATTTCTGCGTAACTCCTGATACTCCAATCCAGTATGAAGGGAAGAGAAATCTAACAAGGTTGACTTACTGAGTCTGTAATGTCCCGTTTTAATACCCAGCTATTTTTCACTCTTTGTGACTGAATTTCTAGGGGTATATATAGAGGAAGAACTAGTTATACACATTTAGTGAAAAGGAACGTTCCATCTCCGTGTCTGTAGGGTGCCATCTGACCTAAGAGTAGACTGATACAATCAAGTTAAATTCATACTTATTAATATGCAAAGCACTCTACTAGGGATACAGGGACATTTAAGATAAGCAGGAGCTGGGCCTAAGGCGTTTTTAGGGAAAATAATACACTTTATCAAAAGTGGAGATCTACTTGTGCTAAAAGAAATTAGTCTTCCCTCTAGTTTTAAATTTTTTTAGGGGCTCCTAGGTGGCTCAGTTGGTTAAGTGTCTGCCTTCAGCTCTGGTCATGAGCCCAGGGTCCTGGAATTGGGCCCCACATTGGGCTCCCTACTAAATAGGTAGTTTGCTTTTTGCCCTTCTTCTGCCCCTCTGCCACTTGTGCTCTCTCTGTCTCTTTATTTATTTAAGAGAGATAGAGCACACAAGCAGGAAGGGCAGAGAGAGAGAGAATGTGAAGCAGATTATGTGCTGAGCATGGAGCCTGATGGGGGCTCAATCTCACAACACTGAGATCACCACCTTGAGATCATCACCTAAGATGAAACCAAGAGTGGACACTTAACTGCATCACCCAGGTGCCCCAAGTTTTGCATTTGTTTTAACTTCTCTTCCAAATAGTTTCTGAGAATAGAATGATATAATTGTTATCACACAATCCAAGACACATGAGGCACCTGTAGTTTCCAACTGTATAATGGCATATGTCTTCATATAAAGTAAATAACTACATTAACCCTATATATAAATTTTATTTATTCTCAAAAAGTTCTGGTGAGAACTGAAAACCCCCAATCAAATAAATAAGGATACGATAGTAGATTTCATTGTATTTGTTACCAAACAACATTGCCAAGTTTTTGAAAAATATTTTAAAACTATTCAGTCCATATTTCCAACCCAATGATAACAATTATTATTTATTTTGTTCTGAGAGTGTGAAAAATAAAATTTTTGAGTGCTATTTAAGTTGGGTATTTAAATAGACAGTTCTCTATTAACTTAAACTTTGAATAAACATTATGGCTTCATTAACAATTATATTTTAATTAGGACTTTTAAATTTAGAAATAATAACTCAAGCTAAAAAATAATGAGTAGTTTAAAAAAAATACTGTGTGTATTACACAAGTTCCATAATTTCTTCTAAGTACACTTAACTAGGAAAATTGTTAGGTTTTTTTTATTAGTGGTATACACAATGAAACAAAAAACAAAAAACGGAATTCTCTAAATACAATGGTTATTAAAAAAAATAAAAGTGGGACACCTGGGTGGCTCATCGGGTAAGCGTCTGCCTTCCGCTCAGGGCATGATTCTGGAGTCCAGGGATCGAGTCCCACAACGGGCTCCCTCCATGGAGCCTGTGTCTCTGGCTCTCTCTGTGTGTCTCTCATGAATAATTAAATAAAATCTTTTAAAAAATAAAATACATAAAAAATGTAAAAAGTCCCTGAATTTTGCTTTTCAGCTTCACATTTTCATGAAATTCTAGTTGTCGTAATGATCTTAAATCTATGTTGTGACAAATGAGTGATTCTTTTTCTTTTTAAGAATCTCATGCCTATGCAGGTAGTCATTTATCCAGCAATAGGTAAGTATTTAAACTCTACAGAAAGCATTATGCCTGTTCCTCTTAATATACCATTTTACCTAACAAATATGGACAGGTCACTCTATCCTCTTTGGAGAAATCTATGGAATTTGGGGATTTAGAGGAGCCAGGTGGGAATCCTGGTTTTGCCACTCCATGGCATGGACAGGACACATCACATCACCCAACTCTGTTACTCCCTTTATTTATAAAAAGGGGAGTAAACAGTATACATGTGCAGGTTGTGTGACAATATGAGATAACCTGTATAGCCAGTCTGGCACAAGTCCTCAATGAAGGCGGCCATGACTATTACCAATAGTATACACGAGGGTCACCTCAATGGACTGTAGAGAGACTCACCTCCTCTCCTGAATACATGGATAGTCATAGTGAAATACTGTGTTTGAGGAGGGAGACCACCCACCATCCACCAAGACCACACAGCTGTTTCTGGACTGTCCACAGGCGGGTTGCTGGAAAAGCAGGATGGTAGAGTAGGAAGATGAGGGTAACAGAGTTAGAGGAGGCTCCTCTGCTCACTGCTGCATAGACAAGCCTCTATCACTGAAAGGTGCCTGCCTTTGTGGGCTCTAAAATCTGGTTTTTTCACTTCAGTTAACCAAGACTTTCACTGAATGGTCCCTAAGGTCACTGCCCTATGTTCTCACACTCAGTGTATACTGAAAGGGTCGCTTGCACCATTTCAACAAGGCACTAGATGCACAGGAAGGAAAAGTCTAGCACCAGAAAAAAAAATGTGTATGCCCACTCAATATGAATGCCTTAGTAATGGTAATATAAGGTTCATTTTATATTTGACACTGAATTTTTGTGACTTTTCCATTTCTCTTTCTCATTGACTCATCTTTATTCCCCAAACTGTTATAATTCTGGTATTTGTTTTTTTCAGTTAGGTCCCTGAACACAATTTTAAAGCCAAGTTGCCAGTTCAAAGCCAGATGTCTAGCCACCACCGTTAAGGATTGTATTTGTCCTACAAACACTTACTCAACAAACTCCCATCAGATAAAATTTATAAACAAGGTAGTGGGCTTGGTACAACAGGCAAAGAGAGAAATGATTCAATTCTGCTCTTGTGGAACTCCATCTGGTAAGGGATAAAGGCAAACCACCACACAGCTAGAGATAAGCTGTGAAAGGGTAAACCCTAACCCAGTCTGGAATACCAAAAGGGAAAGTGGCCAGTGATCTGAGAATTGAAGAAAGAATAAGAGCTGACCAGCCAGTACAAAGGCATTAAAACATGTAATTCTTGCTAAAGTCATCATTAGACTACTAGACCTCATGTCAGCACAGGGTCCAGTGAGCATATCCATTCCTGAGCGAATGGAAGAATTTGTGAGGTATCTTGGCCAAGTAATACTCACTTTAGCTATGTTTCTTCCTCATTAAATGAACATTCTCAATACTTTATAGTTGCTGGATTTTACTGTGTGCAAAACATCCTACCAGGAGTCATGGAGAATCATAAAAAGAAGAAAAAAATATAACCTTTGCCTTCAAGAAAGATGCATTAATTCAACAAATATTTATTGTGCTTTAAGATTCCTCCATGTGCCTGGTGCCCTGCAAGTTGTGGAGACAAAAGGTAATATATACTATTTATTGAAGCAAGAGGAGAAACAGAAGCATAACAATTCTAGCATTACTAACTCTTAGTCTTCGAGACTCTCTTAATTTTGCCCTTTAAACCTGCAAATGCCTTTTTAAAACTCTCTAAGCCCCGAAGAACCATTATAAAGCAAAGTAATGTATATATGTTTCAAAAGAACATCATACCAATCTTCCCGAGTTCTCAATGTCCTGTGGTCCCTATGCCACACAAATGCGTGATCACTGGTTTAACCTTTAGTTTGCATATAATCTGCTTCTGCAAATAGATTGTACTTCCCTGTAAGAACTAGGTATCTTTTAATATCCCACTGTGTTTAAAACAATGTTAGGAATATAGCAAATGCTCAAAAAAAATCAAAATATTTATACATTATTTACTTAGAAGGGAAATAACAACAAACGATTGATTGACTTTAATTTGGGTTATTTTAATAGACTTATTAGTCTGGAACAGTTTCCCACTAATATCTTCCTATGCCTTAGGTTTGGCAACCTTAACAACTACATTAACTTTTTAAATTTTATCAGCCAGTCAGCAACCTTTTCTAAACACCTACTAGTGTTACAACTCAATTTTCTAGAGAATTATTTACCATAATTATGTCTTGAATAAAATAAACACTGTAGTCCTTAGTATTCTAAAAAACATAAACTTACCAGGTAGGAATACATGAGCCTCAGAAATTTTATTTATATAATCAATAAATACAAAATATCTATGAATTGATATAAATATGCTATAATATAAAACACCATAGTTCCTAAAACTTTAGTAATTATGTAGCTTTAGCTAAGTAGGGAATATTTGTAGAATATTTTAAAGTTCAAGGTAGTTCCCAAACTTTACATAAGGAATTCATTCAAGAGTGGATTTGTCTGTAGTTGATACTATGTGAGAGGTTATTCACAAATACTCAGAAGTCAACTTCCAAGAAAAACCTTATATTACCTAGAAACAAACAAACAAAAAAAGATAGCAATTTGCCAGTAAGTTCTGCTATGATCTTTGATATCCTTAAACAAAACAATTTCTCTATCTTTATCATTCCAAAATTTTAGAAATTTTAGAAAGCCTATGCTCTAAAATGTCAATAAAATGTTATCATTTTCTATGCATTCCATTCTGTTAAAAAAAAAAAGGCTGAAGAGCACAGCTATATCCCAATACTCAGAAAATGTTGTAAGTAATTACATTAGAAAATACAGATATAAAAGTAAAACTACATCTCTTTCACATTGATGAAGTCTATAAATGTCACTAGGACATTTTCTAAGTACAATATCCAGAAACTATAAATATATAGAGTGTGGGTTCAATAAGATAGTAAAATAAGTTTAGAGATCAAGATCAGCATTTTTTTAAGAAAATGGAAAGAAAACAATTTTAAAATACCAAAGATATCACTTATAGTAAGTATTGTCTAAAATTTGTTTCACCATGTAAGTGCATCTGTCCTGGATCAAATATAAAATGAGGGGATCCCTGGGTGGCGCAGCGGTTTGGCGCCCGCCTCTGGCCCAGGGCGCGATCCTGGAGACTTGGGATCGAATCCCACGTCGGGCTCCTGGTGCATGGAGCCTGCTTCTCCCTCTGCCTGTGTGTGTCTCTGCCTCTCTCACTCTCTCTCTCTCTCTCTGTGTGTGACTATCATAAATAAATAAAAATTAAAAAAAAAAAACAAATATAAAATGAGCTCCTACCACAGTCAAAAGTTCATTGGTATAAACACACCTTACTTACCACTCCTCTATGTGCTGAATGAGCAATATGAGCAAAGTTATAAAGCCATGACATACATGATAAAATTTGAAGTTACTGAAACCAACTGTAGCAATACAGGAAATGAAAAACCGAGAATAGGGCAGGGGTGGTGGGTAGTGAGACATAAGAATGGACAAGATAGGAGCCAGACACAGGGCCTTCTCTTAGAGGCAATGGAAACTGTATGAAGATTTCAAGCAGGCTGCGTAAGCAGTTTGCACTGATAGATTCTTCAGGCAGCAGCGAAAGGAATAAATTGGAGAGGTAAAAGACCAGTTAGCAAAAAGACAAATACAGTGATTCAAGCAAAAGATGTTGATGGCATGATATGCTGGGAAGATATAATGAGAAGGTAGAGTTCACAGAGCTTTGTGACGGATTAAATACAGAGGGTGAAAGAGAAAAAGGGACATCCAACCATGTACAGGCTTTAATATGGAATGGTATACTGCTCCTAATCACTAAGTCTGGGAACACATTAAAGGGAACAGATTTGGGAGTAAGAGGACATGAATTTGGCTTTGATTATGCTTACTTTAAGATCTGTATAGGACATTCAGATTAATGTCCTGTATACAGCACAGAAAAAGTTTCTGGTTGAGATCCAGAGAGCAGGGAACAATCAACAATGTGGCAGTTAAGGAACATGTAACTAAGGAAAGAACCAGTGACAGACTATGGGGCATCCACATCAAAGTGGTAGGCAGAGGGAAATAAGACTTCAAGGGAGACCAGAGGAAATGGTCAAAGAGGAAGAGAGAGAATGGGACTCAACACAACACACACAGAGAGATCAAGTTCTATAAGAACTGAAAAGAGGAAATTCTATCAAACGTTTAAAGAAGAAACCATACCTATGCTATTAAAGCTGTTTGGAAAGATAGAAAGAGATGGAGTACTTCCAAATTCGTTCTATGACGGAAGCATCACCATAAATCCAAAACCAGACAAAGACCCCACCAAAAAGGAGAATTACAGACCAATATCCCTGATGAACATGGATGCAAAAATTCTCAACAAGATACTAGCCAATAGGATCCAACAATACATTAAGAAAATTATTCACCACGTCCAAGTAGGATTTATCCCCGGGACACAAGGCTGGTTCAACACTCGTAAAACAATCAATGTGATTCATCATATCAGCAAGAGAAAAACCAAGAACCATATGATCTTCTCATTAGATGCAGAGAAAGCATTTGACAAAATACAGCATCCATTCCTGATCAAAACTCTTCAGAGTGTAGGGATAGAGGGAACATTCCTCAACATCTTAAAAGCCATCTACGAAAAGCCCACAGCAAATATCATTCTCAATGGGAAAGCACTGGGAGCCTTTCCCCTAAGATAGGAACAAGACAGGGGTGTCCACTCTCACCACTGCTATTCAACATAGTACTGGAAGTCCTAGCCTCAGCAATCAGACAACAAAAAGACATTAAAGGCATTCAAATTGGCAAAGAAGAAGTAAAACTCTCCCTCTTCGCCGATGACATGATACTCTACATAGAAAACCCAAAAGCCTCCACCCCAAGATTGCTAGAACTCATACAGCAATTTGGTAGGGTGGCAGGATACAAAATCAATGCCCAGAAATCAGTGGCATTTCTATACACTAACAATGAGACTGAAGAAAGAGAAATTAAGGAGTCAATCCCATTTACAATTGCACCCAAAAGCATAAGATACCTAGGAATACACCTAACCAAAGAGGTAAAGGATCTATACCCTAAAAACTATAGAACACTTCTGAAAGAAATTGAGGAAGACACAAAGAGATGGAAAAATATTCCATGCTCATGGATTGGCAGAATTAATATTGTGAAAATGTCAATGTCACCCAGGGCAACTTACACATTCAATGCAATCCCTATCAAAATACCATGGACTTTCTTCAGAGAGTTAGAAAAAATTATTTTAAGATTTGTGTGGAATCAGAAAAGACCCCGAATAGTCAGGGGAATTTTAAAAAAGAAAACCATATCTGGGGGCATCACAATGCCAGATTCCAGGTTGTACTACAAAGCTGTGGTCATCAGGACAGTGTGGTACTGGCACAAAAACAGACACATAGATCAATGGAACAGAATAGAGAACCCAGAAGTGCACCCTGAACTTTGTGGTCAACTAATATTCGATAATGGAGGAAAGACTATCCACTGGAAGAAAGACAGTCTCTTCAATAAATGGTGCTGGGAAAATTGGACATCCACATGCAGAAGAATGAAACTGGACCACTCTCTTGCACCAGACACAAAGATAAACTCAAAATGGATGAAAGATCTAAATGTGAGACAAGATTCCATCAAAATCCTAGAGGAGAACACAGGCAACACTCTTTTTGAACTCGGCCACAGTAACTTCTTGCAAGATACATCCTCGAAGGCAAAAGAAACAAAAGCAAAAATGAACTATTGGGACTTCATCAAGATAAGAAGCTTTTGCACAGCAAAGGATACAGTCAACAAAACTAAAAGACAACCTACAGGATGGGAGAGGATATTTGCCAATGACCTATCAGATAAAGGGCTAGTTTCCAAGATCTATAAAGAACTTATTAAACTCAACAGCAAAGAAACAAACAATCTAATCATGAAATGGGCAAAAGACATGAAGAGAAATCTCACAGAGGAAGACATACACATGGCCAACAGGCACATGAGAAAATGCTCCGCATCACTTGCCATCAGGGAAATACAAATCAAAACCACAATGAGATCCCACCTCACACCAGTGAGAATGGGGAAAATTAACAAGGCAGGAAACCACAAATGTTGGAGAGGATGTGGAGAAAGAGGAACCCTCTTGCACTGTTGGTGGGAATGTGACCTGGTGCAGCCACTCTGGAAAACTGTGTGGAGGTTCCTCAAAGAGTTTAAAATAGACCTGCCCTATGACCCAGCAATTACACTGCTGGGGATTTACCCCAAAGATTCAGATGCAATGAAACTCCGGGACACCTGCACCCCGATGTTTATAGCAGCAATGTCCACAATAGCCAAACTGTGGAAGGAGCCTCGGTGTCCATCGAAAGGTGAATGGATAAAGAAGATGTGGTCTATGTATACAATGGAATATTTCTCAGCCATTAGAAACGGCAAATACCCACCATTTGCTTCAATGTCGATGGAACTGGAGGGTATTATGCTGAATGAAGTAAGTCAATCGGAGAAGGACAAACAGTGTATGTTCTCATTCATTTGGGGAATATAAATAATAGTGAAAGGGAATATAAGGGAAGGGAGAATAAATGTGTGGGAAATATCAGAAAGGGAGACAGAACATAAAGACTCCTAACTCTGGGAAACGAACTAGGGGTGGTGGAAGGGGAGGATGGCGGGGGGTGGGGGTGAATGGGTGACGGGCACTGAGGGGGGCACTTGACGGGATGAGCACTGGGTGTTATTCTGTATGCTGGTAAATTGAACACCAATAAAAACTAAATTTATTTTAAAAAAAGAAATCCACTGGATTTAGCAACAAAGAGGTTGTTTGTTGCCAATTTGCAGTGCTAGAGTCAGGAGACTCATTGCAGTGGGTTGAATGGTAACTCAAAGGTAAGTATTTGGCAATAGTAAATACAGGAAAGTGTGTGTGTGATTGTGTGTGTGAGCATGTGTGTTTTAGGAGCTTCAGAGTAAAAAAAATAAGTAGAGCAATATAGAGAGAGATGTGAAGGTCAAAGGGAAAGTTGTTTTGTTTGGGGATTTTTCTTTTTTATATGAAAGAAATGTATTCATCATTATAGGCTGAGAAGAAACTACTAGAAAAAAAAGAAATTGAAAGATCAGACACAGGAAAAAGAGAAAACAGAGTTGCACAGGAGACAGGCAGAAGGTGGACCAATAGCACAAGCCAAAGTCTGCCTAAATCGGGCTGCCCAATGGCAGGGTGGCCACACCACCCTGTCCAGTAGCCACTAGCCATATGTGGCTACTGAGCACTCTGGATGTAACTAGTACAACTGAGGAACTGGATTTTAAATTTTGACTAATTTAGATTTAAATAGCTATACATGATGACCACTGGCTACAGCATTGAGCAGTCAGCTCTACACTAAAGGAATGGCCATGAGGCTGAAGACCTATCCTTCTTGAGAAGGTGCTTGAGTTGATCATGCCTGATAGTCTCATGGGGGAAGGAGGGCTGCTCTGCTGAGAGGTGGGGCAGGGTAGGACCCTTGAGGGAAAAGGTTTGGAGGTGAGATAAAGGAAAAGATGGGAAAGAGCTGACCAGAACAACAAAAAGCAGAACACAGCAGAACTGAGGGCCAAACTGAGACTGAAAACCACAACTGTATGGCAGGCAGTATGAGAACAAATAAGGCACGGAGCTGGCTTGATAAAAGGTTGGGAGGCCGAAAACCACAGGTGCTAACAAGAGACTGTTGACATAAAACATGGCGCCATGGACAGGTAAAAAAGTAGCCAGAAGAAAAGGAAGGGGCAAGAGATCAAGCTTTCAGTTGGGTCAAGTGACAGTAAGTGAGTAGGAGAGAACAGGAAAGGACAGATGGTTTAGGACCCAAGGGGATGGAGTTCTACGTAACATGAGGGCTTGAGGCAAGTCCTGGTTGGCTTAAAAGAAGCAAGCAGCAAGAACATAGAGGTAAGTTTGGATGGTTGTTCTGGTAAGTACTAGGGGGCATTATATGATGGTGGCAGGGGCTGGGGTTCAAGGAAAGAACATGAGCCAAGTACAAAGTCCCCAACAATTCAGAAAATCAGAATGATATACTGACACATATGAAGAAATTCTGTAAGAATAAGAATTTTTAGGACAGGCTTTCTGCAGAACACTGCAACAAATGAGAGGGAAAGGGAGGATGAATGTGGGAAATGTGGTCTCAACTGTGGCTTATCAGGAAGTCCTGAAAAAGGACTTTCTGGGAGAAGCAGAGAGATAGAAGGAGGATCGACCAACCATCTGCAAAGATGATTATGTCCAAACAGGGAGGGTTCGTGTTGGTACCATAAACAACCTGCGCAACTCATAAGTTTCTCTATTCTCCTTTCCTAGGACTTTGGTGCACTTCACTTTTCTTCAAAGAGGCAGAGGAAGTAAGCACATTTTTGGCTATTACTATTATAAAGTCAAGTCACAATTTTTGCAGCTATTTTTTTAAAGATTTATTTATTTATTCATGAGAGACACAAAGAGATAGACAGAGAGAGAGAGGCAGAGCCACAGGCAGAGGGAGAAGCAGGCTCCACGCAGAGAGCCTGATGTGGGACTCGATCCAGGGTCTCCAGGATCACACCTTCAGGCGACGCTAAACTGTTGAGCCACCCAGGCTGCCCCAATTTTTGCAGCTATTAAATGCATTTGTAAAATTGAAAGAGTTACTTCACTTTTCACTTGTGTAGCTTTTTTGTTTGTTTGTTTTTTATTTTTTTTATTTATGATAGTCACAGAGAGAGAGAGAGGCAGAGACACAGGCGGAGGGAGAAGCAGGCTCCATGCACCGGGAGCCGGATATGGGATTCGATCCCCGGTCTCCAGGATCGCGCCCTGGGCCAAAGGCAGGCGCCAAACCGCTGCGCCACCCAGCGATCCCTCACTTGTGTAGTTCTATTTTGGAATTACCTAGCTGTTGAACTTCACAAGGTTCAATTTCTCCATATGTACACAGTGGGTCCAATATCATCCATATTGTAAAGCTGTCATATTCTTGCATCCAAGTCATTCTCATCCTTATTTATTTATTATTATTAACATTTACTCTGGTTCTTTCTCTCCCTCTGCCTCTTTCGTTTCATGACTCGGCGAAAGCTAGAAACTTTCTCCCGTCTCCTATAGTGCCAATAATGTCCAGATGCAGGCAGTGCACGCATGCACACACACACACACACACACACACCCATTCACCTCTTCATGTCACCGAGAGACATTTTCCAGATACTATTTTTACAACTAAAACAAAATTATTAAATCTAAGATTGAACAGTTGTCTAATTTGTTATTTTATCATATATCTATTTTCTTAAGGGTATTAATATCATCTGTTTAGCTGTTTTTAGATATGGCCATTTTTAGTAATAATTGGTATCAAATTCCTTAAACTGTGTTATTTGCTTCTTTCAAGAACTTATACTCCCCCCTGTGGCAATTTGATGGAAAAAAAAAAACAAAACAAAACAGAAAACAGGATCCTAAGGACAGATCACAATTCATAAGTCATTCACAAGTGATATAACAATGATAAGTGCCTTGCTAGAAAAAGGCTGTCAACAGAAAGTCACAACATTCTTTTCATCGTGTAATCTGCATAATACATGACCCCAAAACCTACTGGGCTCAGGGCTAATTTTTGCCAAGTGCTAAGGCAGAAATTTAGTGTCTGAAAGTATTTAGATATGAGCTAAAAGGAAAGTTCTATTTTACTTTAGCAAACATTTTTTTCGAGTGTTTACTCTGTGACAAGCACTCTGTTGAGTGCATTACACGATGTTTGGTATTTAATCCTTACAAATTATCACACCCATTTTAGGAGGTGGATATTGCTAGTATCTCCAAGTTAAAGGAGCCAATTGAGGCTTAGATGAAGTAGTTTGCCTGATGTCACACATTTAGTAAACACAGCTAAATAACGAAACAAAGAAGAAGAAAGCAATCAAGCAAGCAAGAAAGAAAGAAAAAAAGAAACTCTCTCCTGAAATAGAGAAATACAAAGTCCAGCAAATTCTATATTCAGGTCAATGCTATGTTACCTCTGTTAATAAACATTTGAAATCAAGATAATAAGAAGTTGGTCTAGCTAAATCCAAAATAGTGCCTACTTTTATGAAATGCTTTAAACTACAGAATCAACTTACCTTAAGTATTAAAGTTTCACACTGGAATATCAAACTAGTACTGTTGATAATCTTGCTTAATTAAATATAAATCAAGCTTATTTTGCCAGGCTCTATTCTTGAGAGCTCAAAAAAAAAAATATCTAAGGTGTTTTGTTTTGTTTTGTTTTGTCTAAATGAGCTATGAGTGTCTTTTTTTCATCTGTTTTTCTAGCCCTAGCCTAATTGAATATTGGGCTGTCTCGTAAAACAGTATTTCCCTACCACCACCAGTGCCAGGAAAGATAAGAAATCCCAAGCAAAGTGACGCTATGCAGTGCTTCCCTGAAGGATGCCAGGTGATGCACCTGTCAATGTTTTTGGGACATTGTTGCTGCCTTGGGTCACCTGCCCTCACATTAGTCTAACAGTATGCTTTTTTTTTAAAGATTTTTTTTTATTTATTCATGAGAGACACAGAGACACAGTGAAGCCAAGACACAGGCAGAGGGAGAAGCAGGCTCCCTGCAGGGAGCCCGATGTGGGACTCAATCCAGGGACTCCAGGATCACGCCCTGAGCCAAAGCAAATGCTCAACCACTGAGCCACCCAGGTGTCCCAGTCTAACAGTCTACTTATTGTAAACAAAGTAGGTTCCAGATTATCCTTCATATGTGACATAGTCATTTTCCCTTCTTAAAAAGCTGGATGGGATGCATTAGAAACATAGGAGATTTTTTTTTTTTTAAGATTTCATTTATTTATTCATGAGAGACACAGAAAGAGAGGCAGAGACACAGGCAGACGGAGAAGCAGGCTCCCTGGGGGGACCTGATCCCAGGACCCCAGGACTCCAGGATCATGCTCTGAGAGAAGGCAGACCCTCAGCCACTGAGCCACCTAAGCGTCCTGGAAATATAAGAGTTAAGAGTTGGGGTGAATGGGTGATGGGCACTGAGGGGGGCACTTGACGGGATGAGCACTGGGTGTTGTTCTGTATGTTGGCAAATTGAACACCAATAAAAAAAAATTATTATTAAAAAAAAAGAAAGAGTTCCTAAGCCCTCTTTAGATTTAGGCCAGGCTTCAGCTGAGTGAGGTGAGAACATCAGAGAAGCAGAAGAGGCATCACCATGCTGTGGACTCCCCTTGCCCCGGCAGCTCCTTCAGGAGCTAGCTGGGAAAAATCTGCTTGACTGGGGAGGGAGATGCCTGCCTGGAAAATAGTCAAAGCCAACAGGGAATACTTTGGCTGTTGCAGTGCCCAGCCCTACTGCAAAGTAAAATAGGTTCAAAGTCTAGCTGAAGCTAGACCGGAAGTTTGTTTGCTCACCTACAGAGCTGAAAACAAACAGAGTCTCAAGAATCAACCATATATGGAAATGGCAAGGCTAAACACATGAGCAAGAAGAATAAACAGAGAGCGGTTAGAAATGATGAAAGTCACCACAAAAAATTCATTTGGACAAGATCAACTTTCATCATCTCTATGCGAGAAATAGCTTAACAGTGAAATATTTTGGGACATTAGCAAGTCTATGGTTACATGAAACTTTTTCCTATAGTTGTTAATTTTCACATACATGCACAGGTCAATAAGAAAAGTCTCTCGTTCTAAACCTTCCAGTCCTAGATAACACTCTTAACTGCTGCTCTGTGTAGTTATGACATAGATGTCATGCCATTAACAACATGAAATTAGTCATGATTCAAATCACATTATTTCACTGTGAAAGCAGAGAAGGGATAAGTCATAAGCCTTAAATATGAACTGTATTCAGTTTAAGGAAAGTCCATTTTCACTCAAGATGCAGCTCACAAAATAAGCATTATTTCAACAGCCTGCTGGAACATGTCTATTAAAGGATACTTATAAAGAATCTATGTGTAGTGTAGATACTGCTTCAAAGCCAATGGCCTAAAAAAACAAACAAACAAAAACAAAGCCAATGGCCTGAGGCTCCATCGTGACATTTAATCGTAAGGGTAACTAATCAGTGAATGATGCAATTATTCAAGAAGACTTTCTTTTTTTTTTTTTTTCAAGAAGACTTTCATGATGCCTGTGGTTGGTCTGAGACTCAGTCTAAACAAGATTGCACTGAGTTACAGACATCTTCATTGTGGGCTGAAGCTAACGTCACACTGGTACACACCCCGATATTAAGCCTTCCAAAGCATACCCCTCATCTTGGTTCATTCTTCCTTTTTCAGCTACATCAGTTCATCAGCAGACAACAAACTGCACAGGTGTCTATACAGCAAGATCACAAAAATCTTAACTGTCAAAAAAAACAAAAACAAAAAAAAACAAAAAAAAACCTTTGTCTAAGCCCATGCAGACCATAATTGTTACCTTTCTACTTCACGCTTCTCTCAGATCACAGAATAATCCTGACTTTGCCAATTAACCCACAGTGTTTTATTTTATATGCTTTCTAGGGTGTGTGATTTCAGAGTTTGAGGAAAATTAGAGATAACTCCCTTAAGAACATGCAGTGTTCAGAGACCCCTGTATATACAGAATATGAAAAAAAGAAGCAGCGGAGTTTGGAAGAGTCAAGGATGTTCCCTTGAGAAGAACTGAATTGAAATTTACATGTCCCTGCTCCACTTCTGACCAAGCTTGTGTTGTGTCACATAGCCATCTTTGACCTCACTTTTCTCACCTGCAAAATGGGAGAACAATACCTCACAGAGTTGTTGTGAAGCTCAAGTGACACACTGTATGTTAGAAGGCTCTTTAAATTTAACATCTCTGGATAAATGGAAGGTGATACAGCCATACACGTATCCATTTCAGGCACCCAGACAAAGCTCTAAGTAGCGTTCCTGTTAAATGGATCAGACAAAATCAGAATTGTACATTCCACCATTAAATTAAACAATGCATTCGTTCACTTTGACTTCAAATCTGATGATTTCAAGAGTTTAGAGTGTGCTTTTCTTCTACATGTGTGGTGAAAGCTCTGACTTGGGAGGTAAAGCCTTATCCATGTGTTCAGATATTCATATATGATTCCTATAGGCATAGTTATTTAAAAAGCCATACACAGGAAAACATCTTAGAAAGTCTTTGGACAATTTGAACAACTTTAGAATGTACTGGCTACCAGTTTCCATTTAATTTGAAAACTCACTTGTCAATATCATGGTGCCATAGTTCATGGTACAAAATGAAATGAAAGAAAAGTATCAACTCAAATATATATTGAGTGTAAAAATGTCTATGGCATTATGTTAAGCAAAGGAATACTATCTTGGTTTCTTCTTTTTTTTTCTTAACGATTTTACTTATTCATGAGAGACACACAGAGAGAGGCAGAGACATAGGCAGAGGGAGAAGCAGGCTCCCTGCAAGGAGCCTGATGCAGGCATCGATCCCAAGACCCTGGGATCACACCCTGAGCCAAGGGCAGATGCTCAACCACTGAGCCACCCAGGTGTCCCACTATCTCGGTTTCTGAGAAAGAAATAATCTAAAGAAAACATGAACACAGGCACCAATAGACATTTTGTTCTTTCTTTAGTATTCACACATTGTATTTTTACCTAAGGATTAGGGGTAGCTTACATGCTTTTCATTGAAGAAAGGACTCTTTGAACGTCTCTTCTTCCATGAAAAAAATGGAATAAATGATAACATGCAAATGAAGGAAGCAGATGCCATCATATGACTAAAATAAGCTAAGTACAGAATTTCATTTTATGTATCCTGACAACTATGATTAAAAGAGAAATATACTGTGATAATTCTTCCATACAGATGACATGTAAGCGCATAAGACAAAAACTGAGGTGGGCACTTGACGGGATGAGCATTGGGTATTATTCTGTACGTTGGCAAATTGAACACCAATAAAAAATAAATTTATTAAAAAAACCCGTTTTCTTTATGAAGTATCACCCATGTTGGGTATAGAGATTACTTGAATAAATAAATATTAAAAAAAAAAAAAACACGCCACACTCCAGGGAGCCCTGGAGTTGTGAGAAGGGGCTCAGGCCTGTTGGTAGGAGGTGGGAACACATTTCAAGGGGTGAGCTGACGGTGCCTGTCTTAGTTTGCTCCACCTCCCGATACATCGGCAGAATCTCTGGGGAGATTCACATCATGTCGATTTTATAGTCGTCCTTTCAAAATATTTATCCTTTACTCCTATTCTTTGAAATAAGTCATCTAGTATTGATTCTCTATTCCTCTTCAACCTATTGATTTGGTTTCCCCAAACCACACATTTGACCGACTCTTCCCATCTAAGATGATCAAACGAAGTGCTGTAAAGACTTGTTGCTAAGCTAGTAAATCTAAGTTGCTAATATGTCAGGAAAAGTGTTAGAGACACATCTCTACCTATAGTAGCATCCATGTTTTCCAGCACCACCTCAGATCAATGCGAGCAGACTAGAGGCAGCACAGTATTGTAATTAAACTAATAAAATACATGAGACAAGTAGTAAACCGAAGAAAATGTCATTTAAAAAAAAAAAATTCCAAAAAAAAAAAAAAATTCCTTTGCTTTCTCACTCTAGCGATCAACTGCTTCTACAAGGAAGTAAATGAACAGGCAAACATAAACCCAGACCACATGGAACAGCCTTGACTACTTTCTGACAAACACCTTTGCATCACATAATATCCCAAGAAAGTCAGAGAACTAATTATAAGGAGGCAAGAGCAGGGAGGAAATGAATGTAATTTAGATAGTAAACATCTGCACTTCTTTCCCACCTCTGAACTCCCACGGAGTACGCCCTCTCTCTAACCTTCATCTTAAGCAAATATAAGACAAGGTAAACTAAGCCAGAGTCCCTGAAGATTTTATGATGGTATTTATTATATTTTTTCCCCAAAAAGCTGGCATATCATTTTTAGGGGTGGAATTCATTTACTTGATTGAATTTGAGGCATTTGAAGCCCACGCCCAAGCCACCATAACAACAAACTGCTCACTGTCCAGATACACTTATATGGCCAGATTTCCTATAAATCTGACAGCTCAGTGTATGTATTGCGTATGGGTCTTGGCACTGAGTCACATTCCTCTGGTATGTTTCCCTGGGAGCTCTGATTTCCGTTTTCAGGGCTGGCACAGACGCCTACTTGCTCTTATAAGAAAATGTCTATGACCGAAAGCTGAAAATGTGAAAGATTCCTTCTTTAAGTACACAAACACTCCAAAGTCTGGCCACTTTCCTGTAGTCCTGCCAGGTTTTCTCTATGTCTGATACCTGATCAAATAACTATCTTTTTAATAGGGAAAAACAACAAAAAACCTAAGAGAAGGAATGTAGTACATACACAGCTGAACATCTTATAAGACTTAACCAAACGACCTGTACAAGTGATGCCTGAGTAGACACACACGTACCTTATATAGCTCTGTAAACAGGACTCAGTGGCCAGCTTAATGAATTCCTCATTTAAAAAAAAAAAACTCTCTAAAAAGCATTTGCTAGATAAACACTTGCTTACAAGACAAAATTAGTGCATCTTAACCATTTTGCACACAAATTCAAAGACCTTTTTCTCCCAGTTCGAACCTGCTGTTAGTCGCAAGCGTTGGGAGAAGTCAGAGGTGGACAAAATTATAAGAAGCCACTATTCCCACTACCGCCCAGGTGCACACAAACATTTGCTGAGTCATTTATAATAGTACAAGAATTCAGATCCCATGGCATGAGTTAAGGATGGAGTGTCAGCCTTTCCCTTTGAGTTTCCTGGCACTTGAAGGTCCCCATAATACAATATGAACATATTTTGAGTCTGTGAATGTCTTGGGTGTCTTCTCTTCTCTGTCTCTCTGTGTCTCTCTCTATGTCTCTCTCTCTTTCTTTCACTTTCTTAATAATAATCTTTTATTTTAAACTCTTCAAAGGACTTTTGATCATAAAGCCTCACCCTAACTGTATAATGCACACCTCTTTTTCTATGCTGAGATTCCATGTTCTGTATATATCAGTATAAGTATTTTCTCTTAGCCAATATCAAAACCATCCATTTGGAGCTAACAATTAGCTTTTTTAGACTTTGAGGTACCATGTGAATTTTATAGTAAAACCAAGTTCTTTTTATGATATGTCTTGTTATTTTTAAAAACCTGGCAGAATGTAGTATGCATGCTATACATGCAGAGAAAAAGAAAATCAAAAAAGATGGGGGGGCACCAACTCCCTAAGAATTTTAATCCAATTAATCATCATTAAATCCTACGAAATAAAGTATCATCAACATTTTCATAATGTCAACTTGGAAATATGGCTCTTACTTCTCTAAGATTTGTGAATGGCAGCTCTAAGAATATAAACCAGGTCATGTGGTCCAGCAATTTATCCCTTCCATGAATGAAAGTCTCCACTTTGCTGTACATATGTGAGGCTATTGGTGGTGGTTCTCAGGCTCTCCAGAGCATTCGAAACTTCCCAACCATTCTCCCATCGACCTCACCCTTGCAAGCCACTAGAGATGACCACCTAGCCCACATCCCATCTTAGGTGAGGCTCCAGCTTCACATCCCTACCCTTCCCCCTCTACCACACCTTCCCAACCATTAGTGGTAGACATAATTCGGGGTTTAGGTCTTGAAAGATTTCACTGTGGCTTCCCACATATTTTGGACTTTTAAAATCATCCATGAGGGAAGAAAAAGCTGGGGGCCCAGTTGCCTTTAATATACATGTGGCTATGAACATAACGTGGAATGTTCCGTCCTTAAATAGGAAATTTTAGGCCTCTTCTCTTTGAGGAATGCTTGGAAAGAACATTAAATAACAATGTTGAAAATTCTTCCTGAGCTTCAGAGCCACCCCCCTCCCTGCTGGCCACTCACACTGTTGACAGGCAAGTTCACTGTGTAACATGTGGACTGCTTAGGGAGGTAATTGTGTACAGATGATGTGGTCTATGCTGAAGTTGGAGTGTTTTCTTTTCTTCTTGGCTCTTTTCTTTTTCAATAGAGCGAATTGAAACGTGTAAAAAAATGCGGCTGTTTAAACTGTTTAAACATAGGCTGTTTTCAAATTATAAATCTATAGAGTTGTTTCTGAATGCTCTTCTTTGCGTCAGACACAGGCATGTTTATCTTAAATCAACAACTGAAAAAAAAAAAAACTGAAATGAGTTTGTCACTGGTAACAAGTGTCAAATGATGTGGCATCACAATACAAGAAAATGGCCCAGCTCTGGAATCACTCACTTTACACAAAATGGTAACTGGAAACATTAACAAAAAAACAAAGCAGTTAAACAGTAGATTCTAAGTGAAAGCATGGCTAATTAATTAAGTACTTAGTGCAGCTAACTGGCAATATTAAGAAATGGAAATGTGCTTGGACTTATTGGCCATATTTGACATCTGTGCACAAGCAGAGAGAATAAAACCCGTTGTTTCCTTGACCTGATCTCACTCCACTTAGGCTGCAGGCTCCTTGGACAGTAAGAAGTCACAATCACTATTCATAGCAGTGTGAAGAGTTATTACTAAACTGTATTATTCACTGACACTCTTAGTTTATAACCAGAAATAAAAGGGTACACTGTTCTTGCTAAATTATCAGGCTTTTTTTACTGTGAGACAAACCAAGTCCAATCCACATTCAAAGATTACAGGTTTTAGCATTTTGAAAAATCACTCATTTCTCAAAGACCCAAACTGTATTTAGAACACCCCAAGTAAACCCTAAGATCCCTATACTCCCAACAATAAAACTGTTACATATATTAAGAGAAAAACAGGGCAAGTGTGCTGGAACACACACCCCCACCCACCCGCAAAAACTGCATCCACACTCTTGACTTGACCCCTGGCTTTGTTCTCTTTCTTGTCCAGGTATGAGGCATCCAAACCGTTATGTCAAGTGAGGAAGAATCAAATTCCTCCATCTCCAACATGGAACGTAAGATTTGCAGGTAGACTTCTTGGGGATTTCAGCTGGTTAAAAGCAACTACTTTTCTGCTGTCTGAGGAGTTTCAAAGACAGCCTCCGAAATTAAAATAGTACAAATAATAGTACAAAAAAATAAAGAGGAAACCCTTCCGAATTTTTTAGGAATCCTTGCCTCCTAGGATACCTAAGAGGTATCCTCTTAAAAAACATGTAAGTCAGTGGGTAGGGCGGGTACAACTATTAGAAACAGAAGTGAGGGATCCCTGGGTGGTGCAGCGGTTTGGCGCCTGCCTTTGGCCCAGGGCGCGATCCTGGAGACCCGGGATCGAATCCCACGTCGGGCTCCCGGTGCATGGAGCCTGCTTCTCCCTCTGCCTGTGTCTCTGCCTCTCTCTCTATCTCTCTGTGACTATCATAAATAAATAAAAATTAAAAAAAAAAAAGAAAAAAGAAACAGAAGTGAGGGGCACCTGGGTGGCTCAGTGGTCGAGCGTCTGCCTTCGTCCCAGGGCATGATCGCGGGGTCGCGGGGTCGAGTCCCGCGTCAGCCTGTCTCTCTCTGTCTCTCTCTCATGAATGAATAAATAAAATATGGAAAGAAAGAAAAGTGAGTGTATGACAAATAGTAGTAATTGATGTGTTCATCCATGATGTAAGTCAGGAGCGGTGCGAAGAAGCAAGAGGGGAAAAATCCTATTCGGTGCTGGAAGTGCTGAGCCTGGGGGGGGGGGGGGGGGGGGCGGTGAGCCGCAGCGCGCCAGCTTTTTCAGACGGGAAGAATGCGGAGTGTCAAGGGGTCAGGATCAATCCGGTGTGAGTTGATGAGGCAGGAAGGTGGGGAGGAATGCAAGGAATGTCCCTGTTTGTGTGGGACTCCATTCAGCTCATTGGAGCGCCGGGCCGCCCGGAACGTATAAAAGCCGCGGGCCGCCCGCCTCGGCCCCACACAACAGCTCTTCCCGCAGAGGAGGCCGCGCTGCGACTGCGGCCCGCGACCGCCCGAGCGCCGGCCCCGGGACCTCGGCCCCCGCGCCCCCCGAGCCTGAGCCCGAGCCCCCCGAGCCCCAGCGCCCGCCGGCCCCCGCGCCCCCGAGCCCGACCCGGCACCCAGCGCGCACCATGTCTGCAGCCGGCCTCGGCCCAGTCCGCGGCGCCTTCCTGCTCCTGCTCGCCCTCTGCGGCCGGGTAAGCCGGGAGCCCCGCGGCGGCCGGGGCGGGCGGGCGGGGCGCGGGGCGCCGGGGGGGTCTCCATCCGCTGACCGCCGCCCCCCCTCCCGCAGCCCGCGGCCGGCCAGGACTGCGGCGGCCAGTGCCCGTGTGCGGCCGCGCCCGCGCCCAGGTGCCCGGCCGGCGTGAGCCTGGTGCTGGACGGCTGCGGCTGCTGCCGCGTGTGCGCCAAGCAGCTGGGCGAGCTGTGCTCGGAGCGCGACCCCTGCGACCCGCACAAGGGCCTCTTCTGCGACTTCGGCGCCCCGGCCAACCGCAAGATCGGCGTGTGCACCGGTAAGAGCCGCGGCCGGCGCTGCGGTCCCGCCCCGCCCCGCCCCGCCCCGCCCCCGGGAGCCCCCCGGGAGCCCCGCGCCCCGCGCCCGCACCCCGGGAGCCCCGCGCCCCCGCCCCCGCCCCGCCTCCTGCCGCCCCCCGCGCCTGACCCTGGCGTCCCCCCCCCCGTTCCCTCCCTGCCCTCCCCTGCAGCCAAAGACGGGGCCCCCTGCGTCTTCGGAGGCACAGTGCGCCGGAGCGGAGAGTCCTTCCAGAGCAGCTGCAAGTACCAGTGCACCTGCCTGGACGGCGCGGTGGGCTGCGTGCCCCTGTGCGGCATGGACGTCCGCCTGCCCAGCCCCGACTGCCCCTTCCCGCGCAGGGTCAAGCTGCCCGGGAAATGCTGCGAGGAGTGGGTGTGCGACGAGCCCAAGGACCGCACAGCGGTTGGCCCTGCCCTGGCCGGTGCGTTGAACCTTCCTCCGGCGCCTTGCGAGCCTCCCCCAGGGGCTGACTCCTCGCTTCGCCGAGGGAGCGGGGAAGCGTCTCATCCTGGCGCCTCCCTCAGTGTCTGTGTGCTCTGCTCCACAGCTTACCGGCTGGAAGACACGTTTGGCCCAGACCCAACCATGATCCGGGCCAACTGCCTGGTCCAGACCACAGAGTGGAGCGCCTGTTCCAGGACCTGCGGGATGGGCGTCTCCACCCGCGTCACCAACGACAACGCCTTCTGCAGGCTGGAGAAGCAGAGCCGCCTCTGCGTGGTCAGGCCCTGCGAGGCTGACCTGGAGGAGAACATTAAGGTACACTTTCTGCTCTTGCTAACTGATTTCCTTGCAATGGTAATGAATAGGACCAAAGTTGGGTCTCACCACCCTTGTTATTAGAGACGTTTTATCTCCAAAAATATCTGACCATTGAGCCGTTTTGCTGGAATGAGATGTTGTGTAATAGGAGCCACCAGCTTTCCACTATGAAATTCTCCACACTGTTAATTCCAGACATCCCAAGAGAGGCCATGTCTATTTTTGGAAGGCTGGCAAATGAGACTCAAACTTCCACTCCTCAAAATATAAACAAAAGTCAGACAACCTAAGACTAAAACACACACGACTTGAAGAAAGCCACTCCCCTGATAGAGCCATTGATTTTTTTTTCCTTCTGCTTTGTCTTCCTTAGAAGGGCAAAAAGTGCATCCGTACCCCCAAAATCGCCAAGCCTGTCAAGTTTGAGCTTTCTGGTTGTACCAGCGTGAAGACATACCGGGCTAAGTTCTGTGGAGTGTGCACAGATGGCCGTTGCTGCACTCCCCACAGAACCACCACGCTTCCCGTAGAGTTCAAGTGCCCTGACGGAGAGGTCATGAAGAAGAATATGATGTTCATCAAGACCTGTGCCTGCCATTATAACTGTCCTGGAGACAATGACATCTTTGAGTCACTGTACTACAGGAAGATGTATGGAGACATGGCATAAAGCCAGAGAGTGTGAGAGGCATTAACTCATGAGGCTATAACTTGAACTGATTCACATCTCATTTTTTTGTGTAAACATGATTTCAGTAGTACAAGTTACTTTAAATCTGTTTTTCTAACTGGGGGAAAGAAAAAGTGCCGCCAAATTCAAAATATTGTGCCATGTGACCTTCAAATAGTCTATCAACCTAGACACTGGTTTGAAGAAAGTAAGACTTGACAGTGGGACTGCGTTAGCACATAGCACCAGAGTATACCAAGGTGTGACTTTAGGAACAGTGGGAGAGCACCTGTGGAAAGGATTGTCATCCTAAAGTAGAATGTGCCTCCTCTTTGGAGTGTAAATGGGAAGGAGAATTTTAGCATGCTCACTGACCTACCTGCAGCTCCAGCGACAGCTAGGATGTGTGTTCTCCAGCCTTCTTCATGAGGCTGGGTCAAGTTCTTTTTAAGTCAGAACAGCAGATTTAGCTCTGACATTCTGATTTGAATGATAATGTTCAGGAATCAGAATCCTGTCTATTAGACTGGACAGCTTGTGGCAAGCTAATTTGCCTGTAATAAGCCAGAATTATTTTTTTTTATTGATACTGTAAATATTGTGTGTGTGTGTGTGTGTATATATATACACGTATATATATATATATATTTGTACAGTTATCTAAGTTAATTTAAAGTTGTTTGTGCCTTTTTGTTTTTAATGCTTTGATGTTTCAAATGTTAGCCTCAATTCTGAACACCATAGATAGGTAGGACGTAAAGCTTGTCTGATAATTCAAAGCATGAAATGGATATTCAAATGGAAATTCTGCTCAGAATGACAGTCCATCAGAACAGATTGTTTGCTGAATATGAGGTGATGATGTCCTTGGGAGTCTGATTTGTCAGTTGGAAATGTGGTAGCCTCACTTTTAATGAACAAATTGCCTTTGTTAAAACATGAGTGGCTCTGTATAGCTGATCAGTTTTTCCACCTGGAAGCATTTGTTTCTACTTTGACTATGACTGTTTTTTGGACAGTTTACTTGTTGAGAATGTGACCAAAAGTTACATGTTTGCACCTTTCTAGTTGAAAATAAAGTATATATTTTTTCTATAAAAAAAATGTGGATATTCACTTTTCTAAACATTTCTGAGTTTTCTTGAATATATATGGGAAGCTTTTGTCTTAAAACAAGTTATCTGTAATTTTCTAAATCTGTTATCATATCTGCTGATGAATTGGTTAATCAGTTCAATAGAATTTTCCATAAACCTATTTCACGCTGAATTAAGTGTCACAAACTTACAGGCATGCATAGTGTGTATATAGACACAGTACATATGTGTGTGTGTGTATGTGTTTGTGTACAGGCATTTTTTGTTAACTTCACAGTACTTTATAGATCCTTAGGTTCAGTTCTCTCTAGGTAACTTAAATCTCCATGATCCCTATTGGTTACATTTGATCTTGTTTACATTTAATACCTCACTGGCCATTGTAGGCATTTAATTTACAAACTTTCCCATCACAAAATACTCTCTGTTCTACATAGTAAAGGTTTTAACTATTTTTTGAGTTTGTGTACTCTACTATAGATCTATTTCTGAACTTCAATAATCTTACTGTTAAATCTGCAAATTTTAAAATCTGCATTTAAATGGAACCATCTAATAAGTTGCATTTTTGCATAGTTCTGTTTTCAGTTGCCATGATAACCAATCACAAATAGATGATGGTCTAAGTAGAAAAGGAGCATAATTTCTATTAACATTAATAGAAATTTGTCTTAAGTTAAAAGCAATTCCTCCATTGCCCCAAGCTTTTGACTATCAGATTTCAAGATCAATAGTTTACCAAGCAGTTGGTAAGTGACAAAATGAAATTGTTCAAGAAGCCTACAAATGATTCTGGAATCTATCCAGGCCTCTACCAAAACGTGAATTGAAGTAAGTGGCAAACAAAAATATTCCAAAGACAGCTAAAAGCACAGTTTTCTCCAGATCAGTATAGCTGTGGATTTTAGGGGGGGCATAGTTGCAGACAAACTAACCCATCACAGGGTAATCAGCAGTGTTGTAATGCCAGCGTCATTCCAAAAGACAAAATTACATCTGAAAATAAACACTAGTTCTACCAACAGTGCCGATGCCACAAACCAAAGGGAAAACTTGCCATGTTCAAAATGTGCAAAGTATTTTTGGTCAAAACATTGGACTTTTAGGATATGCCCATATATATGTATATGGTAACACTGTCAGCAGCTATACTCCACTTCCCCAAATAAACCCACACACACACACACACACACACACACAGTACATTGTCTAATCCACATGGTCTTTCTGTCAATATACTCCTAGATGCAAAGATGAAGAGCCATGGTAAATGAGCCTGAGTGTTTTAAAAGGAATTTGAGAATTCTGGGAAGATTGAAATACAAACAGAGGCATAGATTTTAGACTTCAATCTTCCACATAAAAACAGAGTAACTATATTGCAAAATCAAAATCCCATGAGCAATATTTATAACAAAACTAGGTAGTAAGGCATCCCTTCAATCTCAAAATGTTAGGACGAGAAAATCATCAACCACATAAGACGTGCACTGTGTCAGCATATGTGTGGGAACAAACAGAGATGTGATAGGATATCTGATGCTTCTGAGAAGAGAACTCCAAAATAGCCAACAGTGAAGTATAGGAGACCAATCTGAGGGCAGGGGTTCTGCCCAAATAAATCTTAACAAAAGAGCTCTCTCCCACGGGAGGACTCCATGCTTGTGGGAATGAAATAAAAATTGAGCAGGTCAGAGACAACAGAGACATTGAATGAGAAGGCCTAGGTAAAAACGAGAGAAACAAAGGTTCAAAATCTGAGGAGGTAAACTGCCATATTTATAAAACCACATGAAAACAATACAAGATCTCTGTGAAGTTCAAAAATCTGTCCAAACCAAGTGTCCTTACTGAACAAAGTTCAAGAAAACTAATTTCACGTAAAAGAAAGGAAAACAAAATTATCAAAGCTAAATCCCATACAATATTATTATATGAAAATAATAAAAAGCAGAAACAAAAGCATGTCATAAATACATGCCCAGAAAACACAAAGAAATTATATTATTTCAAAAGAACATTAAGAAAATGAGAGTAGACATAAATAATAAAAAGGAAACAACTAATGACACAAAATAGCAACACAAATCACAGTTAGTAAAACTTAGAAATATGTTGATAAAACCCAGAAAAGAATTGGAAATAAAAGAAAGATATCAAACAAGAAGGAACAAAAGAGTGAACAACCAGAACTATTATTCCTTAAGAAGAATAGATGGTAAGGAGGAGGGAAATTAAAAAAAAAAAAAAAGTATGATAATGTTTCTAGAAAAATTGATAAATACATAGATAGGCAAAGAAAATCTAAGATATGGACAGTAGGAGGTCCTAGAGAAGAAGACAAGAAATAAATCAAGAAAACTTTACTGAAATAAAAAGTAATTTGAAAGCACATATTGAAAGAATATAGCACATACCTGATAAAATCGACCAACACCAAGACATATTCTAGTAAAATTACTGAAATAGAAAGAAAAGGAAAAACCATCAGAACATCTAGGCAAAGAACATGAATCTCTTAAGTAAAAGAAAATTAACTCATCATCAGACTTTTTGACAGTAACATATTTATTTATGCATGCATGCATGCATGCAACACTTTAAACCAAAATACTGGATTAACATTTAGGATACTCAAAGAAAGAAAATGTGAATTTAAGAATTTTTATCCTCCAGAACGGACATTCAAAAATAAAAGACACAGAGAAACTGCCAAAAACATGCAAGAATTGGGGTGCCTGAGTCACTTACTCAATTAGTTAACTCGATTTCAGCTCAGGTCATGATCTCAAGGTTGTGAGATGAGCCCCACATCTGGGTATGGAACCTGCTTAAGATTCTTTCCCTCTCCCTCTGCTCCTCCCCTGCTCTTGCCCTCTCTCTAAAAAAAAAAAAAAATATATATATATATATATATATATATATATATATATATACACAATAAAAATAACATGTATGAATTTCAGCATATTGTTCCTATGGGCCCTTTCTGAAAAACTCTATTAGAGAAAAATCTCAGAAAACAAAAATGTCTGCGAGATATTAATATAAAAACTAGTATATGAGCATTAAGTATAGTTTATCTTTAGGACTAAGATTATGAAGGTTAAAGAGGAGAACATATAGTGTACAGTGGCTATACAGTATGTTCTGACAGTGTAGAATGCAACCATATATTCCATATAGGGTGGAGGAGAATGGACATAGCAGATGCCTCCCCTCAAATACTTAACTGCTTTCATGGTGGTGGTATTATTATTTGGAGACTATGGGGTGTATAATACAGATAAAGCAGGCGAGCCATTATGGATATTCTATCACTAGTGTTCGTGAGTACTAGGATTCCTACTGAGGAGGTCACAAATACAGATATAAAAGAAGTTAAATTCTGTATTTCTGAATTCGAATTAAAAATATCAGCGTAACTTATAATGTATTTTATCTCTTAACACACGCATAAATTTTTTCCTATATCTGCTCAATGAAAAGGCTTAGGTACAATGACAACTCAAGAGAATAAGCATTCCTATGTGCTCTTGAAATACTATTTTCCACTGAAAGAAACTAAGGCTTCTTGGAGAATGGCTTATTGAGGCCTAAGCACAAGGAATGTGTAAAATAAATACATTTATTCAGCGACAAGCTTTCATATTGTATAATAATGAAGTTAACAAGGACAGTTAAGACCTATCAAAAAGGTTCAGGAGGGGAATCCTTGGGTGGCTCAGTGGTTTAGCGCCTGTCTTTGGCCCACAGCATGATCCTGAAGTCCCGGAATCGAGTCCCACATCAGGCTACCTGCATGGAGCCTGCTTCTCCCTCTGCCTGTGTGTGTCTCTGTCTCTCTCTCTCCCTCTCTCTGTGTATCTCATGAATAAATGAACAAAAAAATCTTAAAAAAAAAAAAAGTTCAGGAGGCAAATTTAAAAGATTCCTATTAAAGGTTGGAGAAATTGAGCCTCTAGAAGGATAAGAACTGCAGTGCATTAAGACCATTAACTGTCCTTTAACTGTCCTTAAATTTTTAGTTCATTTTGATAGTTACAGAAACACACATAATTGGTGACCTGAGAATGACAGAGAAACTATTCATCATACATAAGCTCTCTGATGATTTTAGTATCAGATTTTTGGTACTCTACACATTTTACAGTGCCTCAGAAGCACTAAGCACAATCTGTACCAATCCCAGACATAATTCCAAGATGACTTTTAAAATAAACAAAGCTTTAAATTTATGGTATTCATCACATGATGGTTAGCTTAAAGTAATTTTATATTTTTTCAAAATAGTCTTCTGTATTTTTCCAAATTCTCAGAAATGAATATGCATTATTTTATAATTAGGAAAAGGTTTTTAAAATAAATCTTTCAAAAAATAAAATAAAATAAATCTTTCATCTCCTTACTAAAAAATAGAGAATATGCCAAAACGTGTTTGAGGTTTTCATGATTTTGGATTTAATGAACTATTCACAACAGATAAATAAATAAATAAATGGCTTAGCTATTCAAGCCACTATTCCTTTATTAGCCCTGTGCCTAGGAGCATGTGCAACACATGCATAGCCTTTAGTGAAATCACATATATTCATACACATCAGTGTATTTTCATACCTCATTCTCCCATGCCATAAATGAAATCATGAAGATTCTCCTTTGTAAGTTTTTAATAACTGTTCTTTACCTCATGAATCATACCGATTATATAGACTGTTGCCAAGACTAAGAATAAACAGTGTAAAATATATCCTTAAAATACTAAGTCAGATTCCAAATCCAGATATAGCTTCCAAAGACATCAACGTGAAGACCCATCTTCTATATCAGATGTTTAACCATAATGAAAAAAGAGGAAGAAGTGTTGAGTTAATAAGAAATATTATTGATTAGTTAGAATTTATATCTCAAGAATATAAAGCATATGAAGACTTGCATTAGTTCAACAAATTCTAACAATTTTTGTCAGCACAGTTAGCATATGTAACTTAGGCCAATATAATAACTGAAAGATTGTATGCCAGTATCTACCTAAGCCAAATATATAACTACCTATGACACAGTAAACTTTCACTCTTAAGTATAGATCCAAGAGAAATGAACAAAATACATAAACAAAATCCTCAAAGCAGCTCTATCCATCCCAAAACTTAAAAGAATTCAAATGTATATCAACAAGAAAATGGATAGAATGTAGAATATTTATACAGTGGAATAATATACATCAATACAAAAAGAATCACTAACATTATGCTGAATGAAAGAAGCCAGATACAAAAGTATATGCACTGTATGATTTCATCTATATGACATTTAAGAATAGGCAACCACTAATTAATGGTGATAGAATTCAAAACAATTTTTACTTCAGAGGAGGGCATGAGAACATTTGTTATACATTTATTGATGTGTATTTCAATTTTAATTGATCTAAAAATTAAGTAAATTCAAGCACCTTTTTAAAGGAATACTGTCAAAACATTAAAAAGGATTATCTGAGAGTTATTTTTCCACCTTTATAGTATTCTAGATTTTCAACATTGTTTACAAAGAATAATTATTACTTTATAAACAGGAAAAACATTAACTTATTTTTAATATTTCAGATGATAAGCTTCTGAAAAATAGCACAGTTCATATAACATGCTTCACTGCACACTATTATGGCATCATGGATGAAAAAGGAGGTTGAGAATTTAATGGAGGTAGAAACTCATAGCTAGAAGAAGAAAGTTCTCCAAAATGCACAAATATTTTAGGGAGGCATTGGATTTTTCTTTTAACATCAAAGGGACTAGCACCAATTTTCAATTTAAATCTCAGAGGACCAAGTTGATCTCTTCCAACATTTATTTTTTTATTAGCTTATCAGCAGGCTTATTCCTTAAAACATAATTCCAGAATGAAACTGATGAACAGAAATCATGAAACTATATATTTGATGTATATTTAGTGAAACTCAATAAACATCATTTAATCTAAGAGCACAAGATTCTAAGGTATCTAGAGTCCCATGTGGAAAGTAACACCTCACTATGTAAGTTCCACCTTAACAATAAGAGTTACCAACACTTTACATTATGTATATGTACATTTCAATAGGATAGAGGCAAGCAAATGGATATAAAATACTGTTTTATGAAAAACAAAAACTACTCTTATCCACACCACCCTTACCTAATTAAAACAAACAAAACCAAAAAACTGGAGATACCAGTTCATGAAGCATCCTGGGGCAGAGCAGAAGAAACCAAAAGAAGAGAGGAGGAGGTAATACTTTCAGTAAGTTTTACTCATACATGAATAAAGAAAAATTTCAAACCAAGTCTATTTTTTTTAAATCGTTACTCTTCATCGACTCAGTTTCATACAAGAAACCAGGCTTTAAAGCACTTAAAGGTCTCAGAGTCCTTTCCCAGAAAGCTGGGCTATAAAATAAATACTACAGTAATGAAATATTTAGTCTAAGATGTAATAAAGACAAAGAGAATAATAATACCCTGAATCTAATTGGTTGAGAAACAAGGTGTTTCTAAAAGTCTCAAGTGACTTCTAGTCAATCATCATCATCATGAAAATAATATACAAAACACATGAAGTATCCAAATCTAAATGCTGATGTGATGGGTGCTACACAAAATGTTAGAATTTAGGAAACAAATTTAACACAAAACCATATATAATCTAAAATTCAGTAATTTTTTAAAAGATTTTATTTATTTATTCATGAGAGACACGGAGAGAGAGACAGAGAGGCAGAGACACAGGCAGAGCGAGAAGCAGGCTCCATGCAGGGAGCCAACGTGGGACTTATCCCGGGTCTCCAGGATCACGCCCTGGGCGGAAGGCGGCGCTGAACTGCTGAGCCACGAGGGCTGCCCACAGTAAAGTAATTTGAATTGATAAATTGGGATCAAAATTTTGAAGAAAAAAAAAAATTTTTGAATTTAATTACTCATGAAAAAATTTTAATTTATACGTTTCATTCGCTAATAGTTTCTCAATCCAGTTTATACTGATTTATTCTGTTTGCGATTGAAGTCCTTTAAAATGAAAACCCTTAACACTGAAAATAATAAAAGATAAACTTATTCTTTCCATATTTTTAAAATGTTCTTTTATATCATTTCAGAGGATTGTCTTAAAATGAAAAACCCAACTCTGTTTTTTTTTTTCTTTTTCCCAGACTGAAATCCTCTCTAGCTAAATTTTTCTGATCTGTGGTTAGTATTTCTTATACTCTTCCTAGTAATGCATTATGAAGTCCTGAAAATGACATTAAATCCAAGGGTTAAGGAAAATGTGTCTACAACATGACTGCTTTTTGTTTTTTGCGTTTTATTTATTTGTTGATTTTTAAACTTTACCCATAATTTGAGCTGATGAATCCCAATGTGACGATTATTTCATATCATTCATAATTTTTAACTCTAGGGTTGCTAGGCAAGTTTGCATACTAATGTTAAGAAACTCTAAAAGGAGACACCTGGGTGGCTCAGCTGTTGAGCTTCTACATGGTCCCAGAGTCCTGGGATCGAGTCCCACATCAGGCTCCCTGCATGGAGCCTGCTTCTCCCTCTGCCTATGTCTCTGCCTCTCTCTCTATCTCTCATGAATAAATAAATAAAAATATTTTAAAAAAAGAAAAGAAAAGAAAAGAAACTCTAAAAGTTCTGGGGCAAGTTCCAGGATGGTGTTTGCATAGGTCCCTTAATGTAGAGATGTGGTAGGAGAAGGGATGCATGTGGGGCATGAACTGGACACTGTAGTTCCATGGACTTTGGGACGAAGGTACGGGCTTTATGGTGTGACCTTCAGGAGGTAACCTTCTAGGGAAGAGAGAAGCTTTGCTGAAGTTCTAGGAAAGTCAGTTCATGTGTTCTGCCTCAGTAACTAGCAAAGAAAGTGAGAAAAGCAGCAGAAACAGCATTCTGAGTGCTGTTATACACTCTCTTAGTTCACTCCTACAATTTTGGTGGCTTTCATTGTTTTCCGTATGAGTCTTTGCCAATTTTCTACTATCTGTTGTGGTAGTCTTTGTGTCACACTATTCCAAACATGGTATGATTGTCTTGTGACCTTCTAGGAACACAGATTGTTCAGCTAACATAGAGGACCCCACAATAAGAAAACATGCACCAGTCTTTCAAGCCAAAAGCCCAGCATCTCCATCTGTGGGATTCTTCTACCAGAGGTATATAGAGGAACCATTAGAAATACAAAGAACTTTGAAAGAACAGTGTGGCATTATAACTACACCTAACAGCTTAATAGGAAGCCTGTTGAGAGCTGGCCCTGAGGAATGATGCTGAAAGTCCCAGTAGCCACTGAGGGAAACCAGATTTTTTTTTTTTTTTTTTAGTTTTTTGGGATTCCAGTCCTTTAAAATTTAACTTTTTAGATTTTAGTGGGATTCCAAGGCAATGGAAGCCAGGAGCCACTGGCAATCACTTGGAGCAGTGTTCACCAGCAGGAAGATCTGCTGGAAGGTGTTGCCACTGGTTAGGACCTGTGACAATATGGGTTGTTATTGGAAGCTGCTGCTATGGAAACTCATGCTAACCACTGTTGGAAATAGTGGCCAGTGGAAACTGCCAATGCCAAGAACAAGAGCCAAGAGGCTCTAATGGGATATGTTGACTGGAATCACCATTTGGTGTCTCTAATAGAAAGCTGTGTCTGGGACCATCTATCTGAGTTTGGGGATAGGAAGTAACTTGTTTTTTTTAAACACACATAGCTAAATCATTCTTTATATTAGGGGGGGAAAGAAGTACAATCAGTCTTATTGTGCTACAAACCAAAAGCATCATAATTTCCCTCAAAACCAGCTTCTCCATGTGATTATGTATTTCTTTTAATAACACTATTAATCTACTTGTTTTCCAGGTGAAAACACTCTACTATCATGGAATCCTCCACTTCTCTTTTACCCACACTCAAATATTTTAACTTCTATTTATAAATCCATTTATAGGGAAAGTAGTCTCAGACCCAATCACAGTGGGCTCAATGCTCTGGTGACTTTCACCTCCAAGAAGTCTGCGAATATTGAAGAAAAATTCCCTCTTGCTTCTTTAAGAGGAAAGAGAAAATTAACCATTTTTTAAAACACCAAAGCACTCTGTTCTTCTTAACAAGGCCAGCCCTCTGAAGAAACTATTTTGCCAGAGCCTAGCCTATTAGGGTTTTCTCTACCCTACCTAGAGAAAGGGAAATACCTTTTGCCTAATTCCAGCATCCTCTAGCTATGTGGTCACAACTAAGAAGTGAAAAAAATACTTACAAGTATTGGTGAAGTTCACAGGGGCACAAGCTCACCAAAGGACTGAGACCTAATCACAAAACTATAGAATGCTTCCCCCTCCCCCAACACCCTACTACTGTTACTAAAGGCCTATTTACTATAGTTCCTTTTATTCAGTACATCATGTGTACCTTTGAACAAAAAATTACAAAGCACACTAAAAGGCACAAAACACAGTTTGAAGAGACTGAAGAAGCATCAGGACCAAAGTCAGATATGGGAACTTAAAGAAATAATATATGTATATGTTATGTATATTATTTTTACATATTCAAAATCTATGTATATATTATATATATAATATATAATAAGGAGTTTAATGGGAAAAAAATGGACAACATGCAAGAATGAATAGATAATGTGAGCAGAGGATAAAATTCTAATAAAATATTAAAAAATGCTAAAGATAAAAAAAGACTAATAGAAATGCAGAATGCACTTGATGAGTGCATTAGTAAACTGGATACAGCTGAGGTTGATATGACACTAGCTACTTCCAAAACTGAAAAGCAAAGAGGAAAAAAGACTGAAAAAAAATTAGAATATCCAAAGACTCTGGGACAATGACAAAAGGCGTAGCATACACATAATGGGAATGCCAGAAGGAGGAGAAAGAGAAAAGAACAGAAGAAGTATTTGAAGCCATAATGACTGAGATTTTCCCCTAAATTAACACAGATCCAGGAAGCTCAAAAACCATCGAGCTGCAAAAAAGCTACATGTAGCTTTTCATATTTAACTTGAGAAAACCAAAGACAGAGAAGCCAGAGAGAAGGGTAAAGTACCTTACCTTGAAACAAGCAGAAATAAGAATTATGTCAATTTCTTCTCAGAAATGATGCAAATAAGAACAGAGTTGGAGTGAAATAATTAATGTATTAAGAGAAAAAGCCCATCAGCCTAGAATTATCTACCTTGTGAAACTCCCTACATAAAAAAAAAAGAATATATCAGAAAAGGAATAAGTAAAGGTAAAATAAAAACTTTTCTTGTTTTAGTTGATCTAAAAAAATCTATTCAAGATAGTAGTAGCAACAATGTATTCAATTATATGTATTCATATGTAAGTGAAATCAATGACAATAATGATACAAAAGACTGGAGGGAGGAATTAGGATTGTTTTGTTATTATAAAATACTTTCACTACCTGAAAACTGATATGGTATTACTTGAAAGTGGACTTGGATAAGTTATAGATGTACCATGCAAACTCTAGGGCGACTACTAAAAACAATTTAAAAGGGGTATAATTGATATGCTAAGAAAGGTGAGAAAATAAAATCATATAAGATCCTCAATCCAACTATATTAATAGTCACTTTAAATGTCAATGTTTAAAATACACCAGTAAGGGGTGTCTGAGTGGCTCAGTCAGTTAAGCATCTGCCTTTAGGTCAGGTCATGATCCCAGGGTCCCAGGATTGAGCCCCACACCACATTCCCTGCTCAGCAGGGAGTTTGCTTCTTCCTCCTCCTCTCCCCTTCCCCTGCTTGTGCTAGCTCTCTCTCTCAAATAAATACATAAAATATTTTTTAAATACACCAATTAAAAAACATTGCCAGAATGGATCAAAAAAACAGGATCCAACTATAGGTTGTCTACAATACACTCACCTTACAGAGGTGGAGTACACCTGAAACTAATGTAACATAGTGCATCAACCATACCTCAAAAAAAAGAGTAAAGGGATGAAGAAAGATATATCATGCTAATAACAATCAAAAGAAAGCAGGAGTAAGCTACATTAATTTCACACAGAGCAGACTTTAACTATACAGAAGGGCATTGCATAATGATAAGGGGTCAATACTCCAAAAAGACGTAACAATCCTTAATGTGTATACACCTAACGACACATTAGGATCAAACTACATGATGCAAAACCTAATGCAACACAAGAAGAAGCAGATGAATCCTTCAATACACATGGAGAACTTGACACGTCTCTATCAGAAATGAACAAATCCAGCGAGCAGAAAATCAGCAAGGACAGAATTGAACTGAGGAGCACCATCAAACAACTGGATACAATTGATATATATAGATTATTTCATCCAACAACAGCAGATCGCACTTTCTTCTCAGGTTCACATAGAACACAGTCTGACTATATTCTGGGCCATAAAATACACTTTATCAAGTTTGAAATAACAGAAATCATAAAACATCTGCTCTCAGGGGTGACTGGCTGGCTCAGTTGGTTAAGTGTCTGCCTTTGGCTAAGGTCATCTCAGGGTCCAGGCATCAAGCCCCACGTCAGGCTCTCTGCCTAGTGGGGGGTCCACTTCTCCCTTTCACTCTCCCTTTATGTTCTTTGTCTCCTTCTCTCTCTCTCTCTCAAATAAATACATAAATCTTAAAAAAAAACTACAAAAAAAACACAATATCTGCTCTCAGTCAGACTACAATGAACTAAACTAGAAATCAGTAACAGAAAGCTAGCTAGAACATTCCCAAGTACCTGTACGTAGGTACACACAGGATAATACTAGTGTCAACTGTAGGATTTAGTGATTCATCATTTACATACAACACTCAGTGCTCATCACAACGCATATCCTCCTTAATATCCACCCCCATTTAACCCATATATTTATATATAAATACATTTACACATATACACTCATACATTTATATAAAAGTCAACCCTATGCACCTTTTCAGGTCTTCCCAGAAGTCAGTTCCATGAATCCTCTCACCTGAAATGCCCCCTTTTCCTTTAAATGCTCTATCAAACACTCTGTTAATAACTGTCACTTATGTCAGTTTTACCCATATTCTAGTTCTTTGCTGTCCAGATGTTAGCCATAGACATCACTAAATGTGTCTATGGCTACTAAATTTGAGTAAGTTAAAATTACATAAAATGTGAAATTCAGGTTCTTTGTCACACTAGCAATACATCAAATGCCCAGCAACAACATGTGGCTAGTGGCTTCCATATTGGATGATACAGATGTAGAACACTTTGATCATCTGTGAGTGCAGTCACCTTTACTCAAAGCACCTAGGCTAAAAGCTGGGGTATGATGGTTCTACCAATGAAAGGAGCAGAAATATTTTTCTGTAAAAAGGTCCAATACTAAATTCTTTACCCTTTGTGGGCCATAGAGTTTCTGTCTATTCAACTCTGCCATTGTATCTTAAAAAGTAGTCATGGATATTACATCAATAAATAGGGATGGCTATGTACCAGTAAAGCTTTCTTTACAAAATAGGCCAGATTTTGCCTAAAGGCCATGGTTTGCCAACTCCTGCCCTAGAGAGAAACTGAATACAATTATCAGGATAGAAGTCAGGAAAAAAAAAAAAAAAGGATAGAAGTCAGGCAACGAAAACAAATACCAAAAATGAATGTCTACTGCACACATAGTATAGTATAGATATGCCTGTTTTTCTGGGTCTTTGAACCAACTCCTCCTTTATAATGAGAATCTTAACAAATGACTTTTAGGAGGCTACTTTTTATTCCTAGTTTACCTGGCCCTGATTAAAATGGTCTACTGAGTGTCCAGGTGGCAGTGCAAACCTTGGAACCCAGGAGAAAAAGTAACAGTCATCACAGTAACAAGCCTGTGGACAGTCACAGCTCCAGCAAAAAAATAACTTGCCTCTAGTGATTTTATTTCATTTCATTTTATTTTATTTTACATGATTTTTGTATATTTTTATTGGAGTTTGATTTACCAACATATAGCATAACACCCAGTGCTCATCCCATCAGATGCCTCCCTCAGTGCCCATCACCCAGTCACTGAAATCCCCGCCCACCTCCCTTTCCACTACCCCCTTGATCATTTCCGAGAGTTAGGAGTCTCTCATGTTCTATCACCCACTCTAAATATTTCCCACTCATTTTCTCTCTTTTCCCCTTTAAACCCTTTCACTATTTTTTGTATTCCCTGAAAGAATGAAACCATATAATGTTTGTCCTTCTCTAATTGATTTACTTCCTCAGAATAATACCCTCCACTTCTATCTATGTTGAAGCAAATGGTGGGTATTAGTCGTTTCTAATGGCTGAGGAATATTCCATTATATACATAGACCACATCTTCTTTATCCCTTCATCTTTCGATGGACACTGAGGCTCCTTCCACAGTTTAGCTATTGTGAACATTGCTGCTATAAACATTCCGGTGCAGGTGTGTTGGTCTTTCACTGCATCTGTATCTTTGAGGTAAATCCCCAGCAATGCAATTGCTGTGTCATAGGACAGCTCTATTTTTAACTCTTAGAGGAACCTCTAGACAGTTTTCCAGAGTAGCTCTACCAGTTCACATTCCCACCAACAGTGCAAGAGGGTTCCCCTTTCTCCACATCCTCTCCAACACTTCTTATTTCCTGTCTTGTTAATTTTCCCCATTCTCAATGGTGTGAGGTGGTATCTCATTGTGGTTTTGATTTGTATTTCCCTGATGGCAAGTGATGTGGAGCATTTTCTCATGTGCTTGTTGGCCATGTCTATGTCTTCTTTGTTGAAATTTTGGTTCATATCTTTTGCCTATTTCATGATTGGATCGTTTGTCTCTTTGCTGTTGAGTTTAATAAGTTCTTTATAGACCTTGGATACTAGCCCTTTATCTGATATGCCATTTCCAACTATCTTCTCCCATTCTGTAGGATGTATTTTTTAGTTTGTTGACCGTTTCTTTTGCTGTGCAGAAGCTTTTGGTCTTGATGAAGTCCCAAAAGTTCATTTTTGCCTTTGTTTCCCTAGCCTTCATAGATGTATCTTGCAAGAAATAGCTGTGACCACGTTATAAAAGAAAAGGGTGTTGCCTGTGTTCTCTTCTAGGATTTTGATGGATTCTAGTCTCACATTTAGATCTTTCATCCATTTTGAGTTTATCTTTGTGTATGGTGTAACAGAATGGTCTAGTTTCATTCTTCTGTCCAATTTTCCCAGCACCATGTATTAAAGAGACTATCTTTGTTACAGTGGATAGTCTTTCCTGCTTTGTCGAATATTAGTTGACCATAGAGTTGAGGGTCCACTTCTGGACTCTCTCTTCTGTTCCATTGATCTATATGTCTGTTTTTGTGCCAGTACCTCACTGTATTGATGATCACATCTTTGTAGTACAACTTGAAATCCGGAATTGTGATCCACCCGGCTCTGGGTTTCCTTTTCAATATTCCCTGGCTGTTCAGGGTCTTTTCTGATTCCCCACAAATCGTAAGATGACTTATCCCAACTCTCTAAAGAAAGCCCATGGTATTTTGATAGGGATTGCATTAAACGTATAAATTGCCCTGGGTATAATTGACATTTTCACAATATTAATTCTTACAAACCATGGGCATGGAATATTTTTCCATCTCTTTGTGTCTTCCTCAGTTTCTTTCAGAAGTGTTCTATAGTTTTTAGGGTATAGATCCTTTACCTCTTTGGTTAGGTTTATTCCTAGGTATCTTATGCTTTTGGGTGTAAATGTAAATGGGATTGGTTCCCTAATTTCTCTTTCTTCAGTCTCATTGTTAGTGTATAGAAAGGCCACCAATTTCTGGGCATTGATTTTGTATCCTGCCAATTGCCTAATTATTGTATGAGTTCTAGCAATCTTGGGGTGGAGTCTTTTGGGTTTTCTTAGTACAGTATCAGGTCATCTGCGAATAGAAAGAGTTTGACTTCTTTGCCAATTTGAGCCTTTTATTTCTTTTTGTTGTCTTATTGCTGAGGCTAGAACTTCTAGTACGATGTTGAATAGCAGTGGTGAGAGTGGACATCCCTGTCGTGTTCCTGATCTTAGTAGAAAGGCTTTCAGTGTTTCCTCATTGAGAATGATATTTGCTGTGGGCTTTTAGTAGATGGCTTTTAAGATGCTGAGGAATGTTCCCTCCATCCTGACACTCTGAGGAGTTTTGATCAGGAATGGATGCTGTATTTTGTCCAATGCTTTCTCTGCATCTATTGAGAGGATCATATGGTTCTTGGTTTTTCTCTTGTTGATATGATCTATCATGTTCATTGTTTTACCAGTGTTGAACTAACCTTGCATTCTGGGGATAAATCCCACTTGGTCATGATGAATAAACTTCTTAATGTACTGTTGGATCCTATTGGCTAGTATCTTGTTGAGAATTTGTGTATCTGTGTTCATGAGGGACATTGGTCTATAATTCTCCTTTATGTGGGTTATTGTCTAGTTTTGAAATTAAAGTGATGCTGGCCTCATAGAACAAGTTTGGAAGTATTCCATCCCTTTCTATCTTTCAGAATAGCATTAGTAGAATAAGTATGGTTTATTCTTTAAACGTTTGATAGAATGCCCCTGGGAAGCCATCTGGCCCTGGACTTTTGTGTCTTGGGAGGTTTGTGATGACTGCTTCAATTTCCTCCCTGGTTATTGGCCTGTTCATGTTTTCCATTTCTTCCTGTTCCAGTTTTGGTAATTTGTGTTTTTCCAGAAATGCGTCCATTTCTTCTAGATTGTCTAATTTGTTGGCATATAGCTGTTCATAATATGTTTTTTTCAATTGTTTGTATTTCCTTGGTATTGGTTGTGATCTCTCCTTTTCCATTCGTGATTCTATTAATTTAGTCTTTTCTCTATAATAAGGCTGGGCTGGCAATGGTTTATCTATCTTATGAATTCTTTCAAAGAACCAACTCCTGGTTTTGTTGATCTGTTCCACAGCTCTTGTGGTCTCTATTTCATTGAGTTCTGCTCAAATCATTATTAACTCTCTACTGCTTGGTGTAGGTTTTATTTGCTGTTCTTTCCAGTTCCTTTAAGTGTGAGGTTAGCTTGTGTATTTGAGTTTTTTACAATTTTGTGAGGGATGCTTGCATTGAGATGCATTTCCCTCTTAGGGCTGCTTTTGCTGTATCCCAAAGATTTTGAACAGTTGTATCTTCATTTTCATTAGTTTCCATGAATCTTTTCAATTCTTCTCTAATTTTCTGGTTGACACAGTCATATTTTAGTAGGATGCTCTTTAACCTCCACGTGTTTGAGTTTCTTCCTAATTTCTTCTTGTGATTGAGTTGTAGTTTCAAAGCATTGTGGTCTGAAAATAGGCAGGGGACAATCCCAATCTTTTGGTATTGGCTGAAACCTGATTTGTGACTCAGTATGTGGTCTATTCTGGAGAAAGTTCCATGTGCACTTGAGAAGAATGTCAATGCAGTTGCATTCAAATGCAAAATTCTGTATATATCTGTGAAATCCATCTGGTCCAGTGTATCATTAAAGCCCTTGTTTCTTTGGTGATGTGCTTAGAAGATGTGTCATTTGCAGAAAGTGCTGTGTTGGAGTCTCCTACTATTAATGTATTATTATCTAAGTATATCTTAACTTTGTTATTAATTGATTGATATACTTGGTAGCTCCCACATTAGGAGCATAAATATTCATGATTGTTAGGTCTTCTTGCTGGATAGACCCTTTTTTTTTAAGATTTTATTTATTTATTCATGAGAGACACAGAGAGGGAGAGAGGAAGAGAGGCAGAAACACAGGCCAAGGGAGAAGCAGGCTCCATGCAGGGAGCCCGATGTGGGACTCGATCCAGGGACTCCAGGATCACTCCCTGCACCGAAGGCAGGAGCTAAACCACTGAGCCACCCAGGGATCCCCTTGAATAGACCCTTTAAGTATGATATAGTGTCCCTATTCATCTCTTACTACAGTCTTTGCAGTAAACTTTAATTTATCTGACTTGATGATTGCTACCCCAGCTTTCTTTTGAGGACCATTTGAATGGCAAATGGTTCTGCAGCCTTTCATTTTCAGGTTGTAGGTGTCCTTAGGTCTAAATGAGTCTCTTTTAGACAGCAAATAGATGGGTCTCGCTTTTTATCCAGTCTGATACCCTGTGTCTTTTGATGGGATCATTTGGCCCATTCATGTTCAGAGTAACTATTGAAAGATAAGAATTAGCATCATCGTATTACCTATTCAGTCCCTGCTTATGTAGATTGTTTCTTTGGGCTCCCTCTTTCTTTCACAGGGTCCCCCTTAATATTTCTTGCAGAGCTGGTTTGGTGATCACATATTCTTTCCATTTCTGCCTACCTTGGAAGCTCTTTATCTCTCCTTCTATTCTGAATGAGAGCCTTGCTGGATAGAGTATTCTTGGCTGCATGTTCATCTCATTTAGGACCCTGAGTATATCCTGCCAGCCCTTTCTGGCCTGCCAGGTCTGTGCTGAGAGGTCTGCTGTTACATAACAATTCTCCCCATATAAGTTTGGGATCTCTTTTCTCTCTTTGCTCAAAAGACATGAACAGAAATCTCACAGAGAAATACATAGACATGGCCAACAAGCAATGAGGAAATGCTCCGCATCACTTGCCATCAGGGAAATACAAATCAAAACCACAATGAGATACCACCTCACACCAGTGAGAATGGGGAAAATTAACAAAACAGGAAACCACAAATGTTGGAGAGGATGTGGAGAAAGGGGAACCCTCCTGCACTGTTGGTGGGAATGTGAACTGGTGCAGCCACTCTGGAAAACTGTGTGGAGGTTCCTCAAAGAGTTAAAAATAGACCTGCCCTACGACCCAGCAATTGCACTGTTGGGGATTTACCCCAAAGATTCAGATGCAATGAAACCCCGGGACATCTGCACCCAGATGTTTATAGCAGCAATGTCCACAATAGCCAAACTGTGGAAGGAGCCTCGGTGTCCATCGAAAGATGAATGGATAAAGAAGATGTGGTTTATGTATACAATGGAATATTCCTCAGCCATTAGAAATGACAAATACCCACCATTTGCTTCGACGCGGATGAAACTGGAGGGTATTATGTTGAGTGAAATAAGTCAATCAGAGAAGGACATTATATGGGGGACCATATATGAATGAATGAGAATTCATTTGGGAAATATAAAAAATAGTGAAAGGGAATAAAGGGGAAAGGAGAAAAAAATGAGTGGGAAATATCAGAAAAGGAGACAGAACATGAAAGTCTCCTAAATCTGGGAAACGAACTAGGGGTGGTGGAAGGGGAAGTGGGCAGGGGGTAGGGGTGACTGGGTGATGAGCACTGAGGTGGGCACTTGACGGGATGAGCACTGGGTGTTATTCTATATGTTGGCAAATTGAACACCAATAAAAACTAAATTCATAAAAAAATCAAAATAAAAATAAAGATTTTCTCTTTTTCTTTGGAATTTGCAAGTTTCACAATTAAATGTCAAGGTGTTGGATGATTTTTATTGATTTGGGGAGTGACCTATTTCCTGGATCTGAATGCCTGTTTCCCTTCCTAAATTAGGGAAGTTCTCAGCTATGTTATGCTCCAATATGCTTTCTGGCCCTCTGGCCCTCTTGGTGCTCTCTGGAACCCCAATTACACTATATTTTTCCTTCTGAGGCTATCATTTATTTCCCTTAACCTTTCCTCATAGTCTTTTAGTTGTTTTTCTCTTTTTTCCTCAGCTTCCTTCCTTGCCGTCAACTTATCTTTTATGTCACTCACTCTTCTACCTCATTAACCCTCATCAGTAGTACCTCCAGTTTAGATTGTATCTCATTTAATTGATTTTTAATTTCAGCCTTATTAGATCTATATTCTGCAGTCATGAAAGTCTCATGAATCCTTTGTGCTTTTTTTTAGATTTTATTTATTTATTCATGAGAGACAGAGAGAGAGAGAGAGAGAGGCAGAGATACAGGCAGAGGGAGAAGCAGACTCCATGCAAGGAGCCCGACGTGGACTTGATCCCAGGTCTTCAGGATCACACCCTGGGCTGAAGGCAGATGATCAACTGCTGAGCCACTAGGGCTGCCCTCCTTTGTGCTTTTTACCAGAGCCACTGGTAGCTTTATAATTGTGCTCTGAATTGGCTTTCTGACATCGAATTGTAATCCAAATTCTGTAACTCTGTGGGAGAGAGTACTGTTTCTGATTCTTTCTTTTGTGGTGAGTTCATCTTTCTACTAAATAGGCAAAATATGCTCAGGGCAGAGTGGCTGTATGAGCAGGCTGAGTCAAGAATATCAACCACAACCTAAGTAAATTTCACCCTAGATGAATCTGCTGAGGTCAGAGACCAGAAATTGAAAACAAAGATGAGAATGAAATACAACAAAAGGACCACTAAAGTGGGAATCAAATTTTAAAGCAAAATAGTAAAAAATAAAAGGCCAATAATCCCAAAGAAGAAGAGGGAAAAAAAATAAAAGAGAAAATAAGAAGAGAAAAAAGAAAAAGTAAAGAGGAAAAAAAAGAAAAAAATAGGAAAAGACAAAAAAGTGGGGGACGAGAGATGGTGGTGATGATGAAGTTGTAGTGGAGGGAGAATTTTGTCTACCTCAGGAAGTCCTAGAGGTTTATCGTCTTGGTTCTGAGTATATTAAGTTCTGTATGTTAGAAGATGCTCAGTCCCAAATTTATATAAACCAGAATTACTTGTAGAAGGCCCCACCATTGACCACCAAAGCATAAATGAGATAAAAGAGGGGGACAGAATGGGAATGAAGTATCTCACGGAATGAACCAGCACAATATACCACTTGGTTCTGGTGCATACTGATCATGTGTTAGAAGGTATTAACTTCCACCATTGTAGAACAAAATGAGGCAGAGAAAACAAAAACACAAAACAAAAAGTTGTATCTCGTATATCTCCCAAAATTAAGTTGGGAAAGCATAGGTGGTGGTCTTATTTTCATCAGCACCTCCTAGTGTCAGGTCTGTGCTTATGTGGGTGCTAAGATCTCAGATGTTTGGTTACTGGGACTGGAAACCCTCTTCCCTCCCAAGGTAGTCTCCATATTATTTTGCACTCATAGCTTTAGGTTTTTAATCTCTTATAATTTGAAGGCCCTATAAAATTCCCTTTTTTTTCCTCAGGAGCTCAACAATGCATTTTAAAGAATGTTGGTTACACTTTACCCAGAATTTCTAACTTTGTAGTGGGAGAATTTTCAAGTTCTCTACTCTCCAAAACCAGAAATCTATTAGCAAATCCTTAATACCTAGTAACATTCAAGCAATCCTTGTAATCTGTACACACATGTGACAACAGAGTGGAACCTGTGACAGCTGCTCCTTGTCTGATTATTTGGATCTTTCCATGTCTAGATATAGAAGACCAAGTCCTGCTGATTCTCCCCATGGCAGAAACAAATGATATATCTTAGGCATGAATCAAACCACCAATTTTTAGTGTACAAATATAATCACTTTTATTTTTCTGTGTAATCACTTTAAATCCCTTATTAAAAGAGTCCAAAACCTCTCTTTTGAGGTCACACTCTCTCCAGCAAATTATTCAAGAACTTCTAGGGATTATTTAGCACAAAGGGAGGCAGACCTCTTCCAAGCCCTGGACACAGTGAACTGTTCTGTCCCTCAGCACAGCTTTTGTCACATGGTGCTACTATTGAACATTGGTCCTGCTGGGTCCAGGGTCAGTTGTTTATGGCTACAATTTCTTCCTTGCTGGTACTCTTATTTGGAAAGCAAGGTTAGAGCTCTTTTAGTTCATTCCCAGATTTTCAGCAACTGCTCCCCAAAGCTGTGACACAATAGGGCCTTTGAGCCTCAGCCAACCACTGTGCCAAACCAGTTCTTTCTCATCCAGATTTAACCTGCCCTTCTGTTTTGCAATAGTGTTTAGATTGCATATATTCTTCCAAGGATATAAAGGTGTCCAGTCTTTTCATTTCCAATACTAATAAAAAAATAACTTTCATTGATATAGTGCCTTCCTATTTCAGAATTCACTGACACTCAACACCCACTCTATGCAGGCATCTTGGAAGCCCAGAGAGAAGAGACTTTCCCAAGAGACTTCTACTGGAACTCTACTTGTCCTTGTTCCAACATCAAATGTCTTTCAGACACAAACTCCTACCATATAGCAAACAATCTGATGTGAAAACCAGATATCCTCTGTAAGTCCACGCACATCCTTGCATATATAAGTGTAGTTCCCCTCACTAAGGGTTTGTTTGACAAGATCTGGATTCTAGTAGATTCTCAAAGGGTGGTCCCTAGACCAGGAGTATCAGCATCATCAGGGAACATGTTAGAAATGCAAAATTCAGATCCCATCTTAAACCTATTGAGTCAAAAATTCTGAAGGTGGGGACCAGCAGTTTTTACAGGGATTTTTTTTTTGCATTTAATCATGTATTGTAATTGTGTTACTCTACCTTTTTGCATCAGAGACAGATGTACAATGAACATTCAGTGATCACAGATTGCACACTAGATAGTAATTCTTCAGGCCTTTTACATAACCACCACAAAGAACAGATATTGGATTCTGCAGTATAGTACAAACGTCCACAATCAATCCAGTCTTAGCCAGTATCTTCAGTTTACTTCTGTTGCTGTACAAATAATTGGCCATTACTAGGGCTTACAAGTTAATAACAGGACAAAAAATATATACATTGCACTGACACAAAAAGTCAGCTGTGTTAATAGTCATGCAACAAGTAACCAAACTTGCTGAAATTAAAAATACTTTCTAAAAACAGTTTTAACAGCATAAATATTTTATACACAGTTCATTTACCAAAACAAAATGTATTTAAATGATACAAAGCAAAAATAAGTTTCTACAAACTTTATACATAAGAAAGTGCAAAATAACTTATCTAGAGTGTTTTGCTATTATCCAGACAGATGGCTGCTATGCACAGCTATTTTCCCCTTCGGAAGCATGACATTACGGTTGCATGCTACACACAAATGTTAGAATAAGTGGATGAATGAACAAAGGAACTACAAAGGTCAGGCAGGAGCCCTGTGAGGTACTCTCAGAGAAAGAATACAGACCACACAAAGGTGGATGTACATGCTGAGAATATATGTTGGTAAACAAATTTACATGGAACATAGAAAAACATCCAGAGAAACAATTAGTTTATGTATGTGAGTGTACTTGCATGTGTCAGTGATTTGTGATTTCTACATTAGAAAGCAAAAAGAAAAGAAATCCCACTGAATAAAACAGTTGCCCACAGCACCAGCTGCCAGAGGAAATACTATCATGAGGGTTTTGGTTTCCACCTTCTAGTTATGGAAGTTGTGTTGGAAAGTTTGAAGTATGAGAAGTCCTGCCTTAGAACACATTACAGGCTCTTATCTGTTAGATATTCTAGATGCAACACTTGCCCAGGGACAAAAAGTTTTGCAGGCCAACAAAATGGTTGTAGTTTGAAAACTAAGTTTTATTTCCATGCCGGAAGAAGAAAATACCAAACTGTAAATTAGATTTAACAAGTAGTTCATTAACTATCCATAACACAAAACAAAATGCCAGTTAGCCAGCTAATTTCAATTCTTATAATTATCTATGTAATATGTGTAATTAAGAATGTGGGTGCATTTTAATATGTTTGATATGATGTGTAATAAAGCCTAAAGAATAAGTGTATACCTCAATTTTGTTTTGTTACTTAATTCTTTTTTTTGTTACTAATTTTTTTGCTTTGTTTTGTTTTATAAATTTATTTTTTATTGGTGTTCAATTATCCAACATACTAATTCTTGAACGTAGAATTATCATGTGGTATCTTTGCAGATTAAGATTTAATATATGGAAATGATAATTGTCAATTTCCAGACATGTGTTTAGAAACAATAAATATCAGTATAATTGAGGAAAGAGCAAATGACTATATTTCAGTGGACTTCCACTAAAGCATCTTTTAAAACTAAATTATTATAAGCAAGTAAAATGAGGGAAAAAATCCAAACTATATATAGTCCTATTAGTATATACGGCAAGGCATTGTGCTTTATTTCAATTTCCTTCTTATTTCTGTTCTTTTGTGTATGTATTCTCTAATCAGATTAGATGTTTAAGTAACATGAGGTGGAAGAAGAGAATATTTACTGATTGGTTATTATATATATCAGCTACTGTGTGCCTAGCACATAGTAAGTGCTTAAGAGAATTCATTGAATGCAATACTAAATTTGATATTCATATTAAAGTACAAGGCATTTATTATTACTTCTTTTTACAGATGGGAAAACTGAGGTTTAAGTAGCTTTAATTACATTCTAAGGTCACAGAACCAGTAACTGCGCATCTAGGATTTAAACGCCAACCTTTGAGACACTAGAAACTCATGATTTTCTCACACTACCGTGCTACCTCTCTGAAAAGTAGAATAGATAGTGAATATTGTTTCTGAACAGTTTTTACTGTGTGAGAAATATTGGTGCCATTAATTATTACTTTGGGACCTGGAAATTTGTGAAGTAATTAAGTCTTTCTATGTCAGTATATGTAGGCATATGTACAAAATAATTATTCCTTATGAATGAGAAGTCCAGGTTTGCTATATTTGAGTTGAACTTCAGAAGCTGACATTTAAGGGGAAAGTTCTGAACAAGAAAGCCTACTTTGAGACTTTATTACTCCCTGTTCTCTTATAATTCTCTAAAGGTCTCATCGATCTGTTTTGTATTGGTTGCTTAGAGGCAGTCTGTGACTATTGCAGGATTTGTCAACTCTACAGTCACCTCCTAAAAATAGTGTTATTACTTGATCATAAGCCTGTGCGAGAGAATAGTCCAGAGCTACTACTGACAAACAATATTGTTACTGCAACTAGGGTAAATGTCAAGGTTTAGCTCATAAATATTCCTTTCATCCACGGCTATACTCTGATTCCGGGAAACCCATCTCATTGAATGGTCCAGAGCTCTGCTACCTGTTAGCTCTCCACCCTCAATATTTTAGGGAAAAGTCTAATTTAAGAAATGAAGATTCAACTCATATAGTCTTCTCAGAGAGATCATGCCAATAAATAAGGATCTCTCATTTATTTTAGTCCAGATGAGGTTGCAGATGATATTTATTCATAGGACAAGATGTTCTTGGCATGTTGGGAAGTAGAAAAGTGGTATTAAATTGTTCACTTAGTAATTTACCATTAAAAATTAGAATTTTAAACAATCTAGAAGATATATATGAATATGTGATGGAGAAGCGCTGTTCAATAGAACAAAAGCCACATGTAATTTTCAATTTTCTAGAAGTCACATTTAAAAAGAAAAGCAAGAAAAATGAATTGTAATGACATATTAATTTATTCTAAAATACATTAATTTTGCATATATAATTATATACAAAATATATTATAAAATATATAAATGTTTGACATTTATATTTAAGTATATATTAAGTTAATATATTAATACATTTTAACAATACATTAATCTTTGATTTTAATTAAGGTAATTTTTAATAATTAATAACATATTTTATTTAACACAATAGAGTATTTTAACATGATATTAATATAAAATGATTGATATATTTTACATTTCTTTCATTCTTAGTCTGTGAAATCTGGTGTGTATTTTGCACTTATAGCCCATCTCAATTTGTACATTAAATTTTGGGGAGAAATATGTGATGTGTTTAGAAGGCATAAGTTTATAGCTGAAAAAAATTCATATACCCAAGTTATTCCAGTCACATGAAATTTTCCAACAACTGCATTGGGTATCAATTTTAAATTAATTAAAATTAGGTAAGTTTAAAAATTAGTTCCTCAGTTACACTAGACACATTTCACGTGCTCAACAACTGCCATTCTGGACATTGCAGTAGTGAAGTTATTTACATCAAGTCTCAAACTCCAGACATGCCAGTATAGCTTTTCCTGTTCTAAAACCCAGGACAGCTGAGGCTCTGCCCCCTGCTGGCTCTTCCTACTTCCAACACCATTTCTTTTTGCTGAGTTCCCTTTGTCAAATCCAGTGTTCAATTACACAGACCACACACCGGTGAAATTCCAAGGGATACCACTGACACTGTAGTGCACAGCTAGTGGCCTTCAATGATACTGTCAGGTCAGATGCCTCCTTACCTGGAGCCTGGCAGAATGGGTTGGAGCATCCAGGGCACCCTCAGCTCCAGATTCTCCCTCCAACAGTTGCCTTTATGATATGTCTTGCTCGTCTCCTCAACCTCCCTCCAAACCTGCCCAGGATTTGTGGCAGACAGCCATGTTGTCTCTGATGATATTTCTCTTCAGAAGAGCTTATACCATGGACAGATGGTTTCATAATGGCTCCAGGATCAGAGACAGCTTGAGAAAATATCTTATCCTCATCTTCCATGATGAAGAAGGGATGAGATTAGACCTGAAGTCAGACTCATAATCTTGGTCCTCATCCATCAATCAGGGTATCATTACTAAAGGTGGAAAACAATTTTGGTTTAAAAAAAAAAGAAAAAAAAAACAATTATGTTCCAGGAATTCTTTTGCAGGGATTAGGTAAACAGATCATTGATTTTACCATTAGGGAGAAGCTATGAAAACAATTTTTGGATATCAATCATCTCAGTTTCAAAATCAAATGAAAATCTAATGGTCTTCTTCAGACTGGAAACATGAATTTAGTGAGAAATAGGGAAAGTTAGAGGGCTGAGCTGTTACAACACAGGCAGAGAAACCCTTTAATCATTGAGGCCACATGGCTCTGTAAGTTAAAGTATAAGGGAGTGAGAGTGGATGTGGAAATCACTTTGAATCTTGGGAGCAGAAGTCAGCTTCACTGACAGAAGAAATCTGCCCCAGCAACTGAACAATTTCCATTGGACAAGTCCAATCAAGAATAAAGAAACAAATCCGGAAAGAGACAGTCTTTTCCGGGGTCAGAGTCAATGGTCCTTCATTCAAACTTCAGGACAGCCTGGAAAGGAAGCTACAGATCTCAGAAAACTTAGGAGGGTAAGAACAGTGTCAGTGCAGGTGTCATTTTTTGCCCCAAATCAACCACAAAAATACAGTATTCTTAAATACCAGGTTTTTAGCAGCTCCCACCTCTATAGAAGTCACAGAGCCACCAGTGCCTACAGGTGATCTCACTGCTTAAATACCCATTTCCCCTTTCCTCCCATGCACTCCCATTCTTTTTAAAAAAAAATATTTTATTTATTTCTTTAATTTATTCATGAGAGATGCACAGAGAGAGAGAGAGAGAGGGGGGGGGGGGGCAGATACACAGACAGAGGGTGAAGCAGGCTCCATGCAGGGAGCCCGATGCGGGACTCAATCCCGAGAATCCAGGATCACACCTGGGCCGAAGGCAGGCGCTAAACCACTGAGCCACTCAGGGATCCCCCTCACTCCCGTTCTTCAGGTTTAATTTCACATTTCTTTTTTTTAATTTATTTATTCATGAGAGACACACAGAGAGAGGTAGAGACATAGACAGAAGGAGAAGCAGGCTCCCTGCAGGGAGCCATATGTGGGACTCCATCCCAGGACCCCAGGATCACTCCCTGAGCTGAAGCCAGATGCTCAACAACTGGGCCACTCAGGCATCCCCTATTCTCACATTTCTTCCTTTTGTCCTGTTGTTGTCTCACACATAAATTTTATTTTTTTCATCTTTGGACAATATTTGACTTTTTGTTTTAGTTTCCTCTCAAGGCTCTGTCTTGGGCTCCATGTTTTGAGGATGAATTTTTCCTCATCCAGAATAATTCTGGAAGAATCATCTTCAGGGTTATTTAATCCATTGGGCAACATAGGCACAAATCCTGGAGCCTACAAGCTTTTCTGAGGCTGACAAAAATGTTTGAATCCTGAAAAAAAAAATATGTATGGGCCTCAAATAAGGTGAGAAAAAAACTAGAAAGTTGAAAGTAATAAATATGTAATTAAAAATCCATAACTATAACAATATGTCCACTGTCTTGTCAACTTTAGTATTTATACAAATTTCATTGCATTTGAATGTAATTTTGGAAGTTGGCATTTCTTACTTTGAAATATTTCCTGAGTACACCTAGCAATAGCTAACAAATCATAGCCAACCGTAAATCAACCAACTAATTTTAAAAGTAAAATTATAAACATCTTTTCAAAAAATTTATAGCTGAAAATTATATTTAGTGTAGGAAAAGGGTTTGATATGTTTTATATGATGCAGAGTGGAGCCTCCATAGTAAAAGAATTCAGAGCCTACCAACACCTTAAAATGACCCTGGAAACTGCTCTCTGCCCAGACAATACTCAGCCTTTCCATTTCCTAGAAAAAGCAACTTCTTAATTATTTTTCTCTAATGACATCTTTTGGGATTTACTGATGTACGCATTTTACATTTTTCAATTACAAGTGTGAAACATTCTTTGTTGCTAATTTTGCTAGTGTTAGGCATTCTTTGGAAAATTCTTTCTGCATCTCTTAGAAAATCAGCATTAATTAAATCAACTCATTTCCCAATGGCTTAATTTAGCACAGTTCTTATTTCTCTGTGGTATGAAGCTGTTCTTCTCTGAACTCTAGATAAATGAGGGACCTTGACTCAGAAGAACATATCCTTTCATCACTCATAGCAAAGTAGCAACTACTAATATTTTTTGTTATTTCTGTTTTATTTATCAAGTAAAGGCTAGTTTTAAGTTTTCTTAGTGTAAACATCTAACCAGGCAGTGAAATTTTAAACAGAGAGATTGTCTGTCTTTTGGAATTTTGGAATTATGGCACTTATCTGAACTTTTTTTTCCATTATTCCATTGCTTATATATCTGCCCTCATTTGTGTTTTCATATTTTCTTTATTCATTCATTCAGAAAATATTTATTGACTATCTCAAGTACTATTCTGTACCCTACAGATATGGTGGAGAATGAGAAAACACTCTGTTCTACTGAATTTAGAAATTCTTGGGGAAAGGTCTGCCTAGGTGGAGGGAATAGAAAATTCAAAAGCCCTAGGACATGGCTGATCTCGGAGCATTTAAGGAATGCTCAGGAGACAACATCACTGAAATGGAAGAAGACAATGTTGCTGGGAAGGTGAGAAAGACTAGATCATGAAAGCTTTAAGAACTATGCTAAGGAGTTTGGATTTTATTCTAATGAAAAGCCATGGGAATATTTATGTTTGAGAAAGCTCACTCTCACTTCTGAATAGAGAAAGGATAGAAGTACAAGCCGGTAGGAGACCCAAGGGGAGGCTCTTAGAAAAGCCTATGAGAGGGTCTGTGGTGACATGGATGGGAGTTGTGGCAATGAAGGTAAAAAAAGTGGTCAGACTCAATATGCAATTTGGATATAGAACTTGCTGACTGGCTAGTTCTGCAGTGTGAGCAGAAAGCAGTCAGAGGTGACACTTCAGCAGTTGACTTGGATGTTTAGATAAAAAGCAGTAACATTACCTGCCACATAAAATATTGAGAAAGAAACAGATTATCAAGGGGGAGGGCAAGGGGGAGGGCAAGGGGGGAGATATTATATGTCTTAGCAAATAAAACATTTGTAGTTTTAGAGGCAAATTAGGGGGCAAGATGGCAGAGGAGTAGGGTCCTCATCTCACCTGGCCCCACCAACTTACCTAGATAACTTTCAAACCATCTTGAAAATCTATGGATTTGACCTGAGATTTAAAGAGAGAACAGCTGAAACGCTACAGGGAGAAGGGTTTTCACTTCTAACAATGTAGGAAGTAAGAAAAAAATAAAAGAGAATCAAGTGGGGAGGGACCCCATGAGGAGTCGGGCTAAAGCCTCCGGGAGAGGGAAGTCCAGCCCCAGAGAAGCAGGAACTTTAAAAAGTCCGCACCAGATTCTTCCCAGACGGAGAAACCAGGCAGAATCACAGGAGGGGCAGTGGAGCCTCCAGTTTCCAGCAGTCCCTAATGGAGGAAGTGCGCGGGGGAAGAGTGCGCCCCAGGCTGTGGGCCATCACGGCGAAGGGCTGGAGCGCGACCGAGGGGCCTCAGGGAGAAGCCCCGCGGTCCGGTGGTGGCTCCGGGTGGATGGGGCTGTGCCCTGCTGCCTCCGGGAGCCACGGCCCTGGGAGCCTGATTCCAGTGGCATTCGTGGGTCCCAGGGCACTGGGCGGACACAGCCCAGGATCCTACGTTTCCCCTGGGACAGGCAGAATGGGGAGGGCACAGGACAAGGAGGACTCTCCGGCCTCTGGGCGCACACAAACTGTACAGATCAGCGCCCCCACTCCCCCCACCCCTGGGCCCAGGAGCATCTAGGCCAGTGTGGACTAGGAGACTTTTAGTTACCATGGGGAGCTGACTCCAGAGCTGGAGACCTGGCCGCCGACAGTGCTGTTGTTCCTCCTTGTAACACCCAGTGCCAGGGAACAGAGGCCTCACGAGGTAAACAGCTCCTCCCACTGAGAGTCAGCACAGCAGCGCCTTCCCCAGAAGACCAGCTGGAAGGACAGGGGAAGAGCAAGTTCTTGACCAAGCAGTGCTGGAAAGCTCCAGGGGAAGTCCAGGGATTTACAGTATACAGAACCAGAGGATACCCCAGCTTGTCTTTTTTTATTTTTCTTCCTTTTTCCAGTACAACTCATTTTTATAGCAGACTGTAAATTTCCAATTTTTTTTATCATTTCCCACCTTAACAATAATATGTTACCACCTCTTCATTTTTAAGATTCTTCCTTTTTGACTTTCATATTTCTACAATTACAGGTCTTAGATGTATTTTCCACTTCTAGATTCCCTTCAACATACTCAACTTAATTTTGGGAAATACAAGATATGTTATTTTTGTTTTGTTTTGTTTTTGTTTTCTCTGCCTCATTTTGTTCTAAAATGGCAGAGTTAATACCTTCTAAAACATGACCAGCATGCACCCAAAACCAAGTGGCATATCGTGCTGGTTCATTCTGTGAGATTCCTCATTACCATTCTGACCCCTCTTTTATCTCATTTATGCTTTGGTAGTCAATGGTGGGGCTCTCTAAGTATTTATGCTTTATATAAATTTGGGACTGAGCATCTTCTAACATACAGAACTTAATATACTCACAAGCAAGAGGATCACCACTAGAACCCCTCAGGTAGACTACGTTCTCCCTCCACTACAACTTCATCACCACCACCATCTCCCCACTGTTTCTCTTATCCTTTTTTTTTTTTCCTTTTTTCTTTACCTCTCTTCTTCATTGGGATTCTTGGCCTTTTATTTTTTACTACTTTGTTTTATTTTTTAAAGCTTTTTATTTTTATTTTTTTTAAGATTTTATTTATTTATTCATGAGAGACATAGAGAGGGAGAGAGAGGCAGAGACACAGGCAGAGGGAGAAGCAGGCTTCATGCAGGGAGACTGATGTGGGACTCAATCCTGGGTCTCCAGGATCATGCCCTGGACTGAAGGCAACGCTAAACCGCTAGGCAACCAAGCTGACCTACTACTTTGTTTTAAAATTTGTTTATCACTTTACTTGTACTTATGTTTTATTTCATTCTGATCTTTGTTTTCAATTTCTGGTCTCTGACCAAGCAGAATCATCTAGGGTGAAATTTACTTAGGTCGTGGTTGATATTCTTGACTCAGCCCACTCTTCTCACTGTAGCATTCCAGCTGTACTCTCTTTAAATCTCAGGCCGAATTCGTATGTTTTCAGGATGATTTGAAAGATATCTAGGTAAGTTGGTGGGGACAGGTGACTTGAAGATCCTACTCTTCCGCCATCTTGCCCTGCCTCTCAACTCAGCCCACTCTTACAGCCACTCTGCACTGAGCAAAATGAGTAGAAAGATGAACTCACCACAAAAGAAAGAATCAGAAACAGTACTCTCTGTCACAGAGTTACAGAATTTGGAATACAGTTTGATGTCAGATGGCCAATTCAGAAACACTGTTATAAAGCTATTGCTGGTTCTGGAAAAAATGCATAAAGGAATCAAGACACTTCATGACTGCAGAATTCAGATCTAATCCGGCCGAAATTAAAAATCAATTAAATGAGATACAATCCAAACTGGAGGTCCTAATGGTGAGGGTTAATGAGGCAGAAGAAAGAGTGAGTGATGTAGAAGTCAAGTTGATGGCAGAAAGGAAACTAGGGAAAAAGAGAAACACAATTAAAAGATCCTGAGGAAACGGTAAGGGAAATAAGTGATAGCTTTGGAAGGAAAAATCTACGTATAATTGGGGTTCCAGAGAGACAGAGGGCCAGAAAGCATATTAAACAAATCATAGTTGAGAACGCCCCTAATTTGGAGAGGCAAACAGGCATTCAGATCCAGGAGATAGAGAGCCCACAAACCGTTCAACACCTCAACATTTATAGTGAAACTTGCAAATTCCAAAGATAAAGAGAAAATCCTTAAAACAGCAAGAGACAAGAGATCCCTAACTTAAATGGGGAGAAATATTAGATTAACAGCCAACCTCTCCACAGAGACCTGCCTGGCCAGAATGGCTGGCAGAATATATTTAGGGTACTAAATGAGAAGAACATGCAGCCAAGAATACTCTATCCAGCAAGCCTCTCATTCAGAGTGAAAGGAGAGATGAAGAGCTTACAAGATTGGCATAATCTGAAAGAATATGTGACCACCAAACGAGCTATGCAGGAAATATTAAGGGGAAGTAAGTCAATCAGAGAAGGACAAACATTGTATGGTTTCATTCATTTGGGGAATATAAAAAAAATAGTAAATGGTATTAAACGGCAAAGGAGAGAAAATGAGTGGGAAATATAAGAGAGGGTGACAAAACATAAGACTCCTAACTCTCATTAATGATCAAGAGGTAGTAGAAGAGGAGGTGGGTGGGGGAATGGGGTGACTGGGTGACAGGCACTGAGGGGGACACTTGATGAGATGAGCAGTGGGTATTACACTATACATTGGCAAATCAAACTCCAATAAAAAATATACAAAAAAAGAAAGAAATATTAAAGGGGATGCTGTAAAAGAAAGAGAAAGCCCAAAGAAATAAACCACAAAACAGGGACTGAATAGGTATTACAATGACACTAAATTCATATCTTTTAATAATAACTCTGAACATGAATGGGCTAAATGATCCCATCAAAAGACACATGGGGGAAGGGCAAGATGGTGGAAGAGAAGGGTCCCCAAGTCACCTGTCCCCACCAAATTACCTAGATGACCTTCAAATCATCCTGAAAATCTACGAATTCGGCCTGAGATTTAAAGAGAGAACAGGGATCCCTGGGTGGCACAGCGGTTTGGCGCCTGCCTTTGGCCCAGGGCGCGATCCTGGAGACCCTGGATCGAGTCCCACGTCGGGCTCCCAGTGCATGGAGCCTGCTTCTCCCTCTGCCTGTGTCTCTGCCTCTCTCTCTCTCTCTCTCTCTGTAGGACTACATAAATAAATAATAAAAAATAAATAAAGAGAGAACAGCTGGAACGCTACAGTGAGAAGAGTTCGCGCTTCTATCAAGGTAGGAAGATGGGGGGGGGAGAAATAAAGACACAAAAGGCCTCCAAGGGGGAGGGGCCCCGCGAGGAGCCGGGCTGAGGCCGGGGCGAGTGTCCCCAGGACAGGAGAGCCCCGTCCCGGAGAAGCAGGAGCTGCACCAACCTTCCCGGCGGAAAGGGGCTCGCGGGGAGTTGGAGCAGGACCCAGGAGGGCGGGGATGCCCTCGGGCTCCCGGGGACACTAACAGGCACCTGCGCCCCGGGAGATGCGCCGAGCTCCCTAAGGGCGGCAGCGTGCACGGCGGGGCCCGGAGCAGCTCGGAGGGGCTCGGGCGGCGGCTCCGCGGAGGGGGCTGCGGGGCGGGAGCCGAATCCAACAGCGCAGGCTCCGGAGCACAGGGAGCCGGGACACAGCCCAGGATCCAGCCTCCCCCGGGACAGGCAGAGGCCGGGAAGGCCCAGGACAGCGAGGACGCTCCTGCCCCGAGCTGAGCAGATCAGCGCCCCGCCCAGGAGCCTCCAGGCCCTGCAGACGGAGAGCCCCGGAGCTACTGTGGGAGCTGACTCCAGGGCTGCAGAGCTGGCCCCGCCACTGCGGTTGTTCCTCCTGGGGCCTCACAGGGTGAACAACCCCCACTGAGCCCTGCACCAGGCAGGGGCAGAGCAGCTCCCCCAAGTGCTGACACCTGAGAATCAGCACAGCAGGCCCCTCCCCCAGAAGACCAGCTAGAAGGACAAGTTCCAGGGAAGTCAAGGGACTTAAAGCATAAAGAATCAGAAGATACTCCCCCGTGGGTTTTTTTTTTTTCCTTGCTTTTTGATTTCTGTTTGCTTCCCCCAACCTTTTTTTCTTTCTCTTTTTCTTCTCTTTTTTTCTTTTTCTTCCTTTTTTCCTTTTTCTTTTTCTCTTTTCTTTTCTTCTTTCTCTCCTCTCTTTTTCTCCTTTTCCCAATACAACTTGTTTTTGGCCACTCTGCACTGAGCAAAATGACTAGAAGGAAAACCTCACCTCAAAAGAAAGAATCAAAAACAGTCCTCTTCCCACAGAGTTACACAATTTGGATTAGAATTCAATGTCAGAAAGCCAATTCAGAAGCACTATTATACAGCTACTGGTGGCTCTAGAAAAAAACATAAAGGACTCAAGTGACTTCATGACTGCAGAATTTAGATCTAATCAGGCAGAAATTAAAAACCAATTGAATGAGATGCAATCCAAACTAGAAGTCCTAACGATGAGGCTTAACGAGGTGGAAGACCGAGTGAGTGACATAGAAGACAAGTTGATGGCAAAGAGGGAAACTGAGGAAAAAAGACACAAACAATTAAAAGACCATGAGGATAGGTTAAAGGAAATAAATGATACCCTGAGGAAGAAAAACCTACATTTAATTGGGGTTCCCTAGGGCGCTGAAAGGGACAGAGGGCCAGAATATGTATTTGAACAAATCCTAGCTGAAACCTTTCCTAATCTGGGAAGGGAAACAGGCATTCAGATCCAGGACAGAGAGATCCCCCCTAAAATCAATAAAAACCGTTCAACACCTCGACATTTAATAGTGAAGCTTGCAAATTCCAAAGATAAAGAGAAGATCCTTAAAGCAGCAAGAGACAAAAAGTCCCTGACTTTGATGGGGAGGAGTATTAGGGTAACAGCAGACCTCTCCACAGAGACCTGGCAGGCCAGAAAGGGCTGGCAGGATATATTCAGGGTCCTAAATGAGAAGAACATGCAACCAAGAATACTTTATCCAGCAAGGATCTCATTCAGAATGGAAGGAGAGATACAGAGCTTCCAAGACTGGCAGGAACTGAAAGAATATGTGACCTCCAAAGCAGCTCTGCAAGAAATGTTAAGGGGGACTCTTAAAATTCCCCTTTAAGAAGAAGTTCAGTGGAAAAATCCACAAAAACAAGGACTGAATAGATATCATGATGACAAAAAACTCATATCTGTCAATAGTAATTCTGATCGTGAACGGGATTAATGACCCCATCAAAAGGCACAGAGTTTCAGACTGGATAAAAAAGCAGGACCCATCTATTTGCTGTCTACAAGAGACTCATTTTAGACAAAAGGACACCTACAGCCTGAAAATAAAAGGTTGGAGAACCATTCACCATTCAAATGGTCCTCAAAAGAAAGCAGGGGTACCATCCTTATATCAGATAAACCCCAAAGACTGTAATGAGAGATGAAGAGGGACACCATATCATACGTAAAGGATCTATCCAACAAGAGGACCTAACAATCCTCAATATATATGCCCCGAGTGTGGGAGCTTCCAAATATATCAATCAATTAATAACCAAAGTTAAGACATACTTAGATAATAATACACTTATACTTGGTGAAATCTAGAGCTTTCTACACTTGATAGGTCTTCTAAACATAACATCCCCAAAGAAATGAGAGCTTTAAATGATACACTGGACCAGATGGATTTCACAGATATCTACAGAACTTTACATCCAAACTCAACTGAATACACATTCTTCTCAAGTGCACATGGAACTTTCTCCAGAATAGACAGACCACATACTGGGTCACAAATAGGGTCTGAATCGATACCAAAAGGTCGGGATCGTCACCTGCATATTCTCAGACCATAATGCCTTGAAATTAGAACTAAATCACAAGAAGTTTGGAAGGACCTCAAACACGTGGAGGTTAAGGATCATCCTGCTAAAAGATGAAAGGGTCAACCAGGAAATTAAGGAAGAATTAAAAATATTCATGGAAGCTAATGAGAATGAAGATACAACCGTTCAAAATCTTTGGGATGCAGCAAAAGCAGTCCTAAGGGGGAAATACATCGCAATACAAGCATCCATTCAAAAACGGGAAAGAACTCAAATACAAAAGCTCACCTTACACATAAAGGAGCTAAAGAAAAAACAGCAAATAGATCCTACACCCAGCAGAAGAAGAGAGTTAATAAAGATTCGAGCAGAACTCAATGAAATCAAGACCAGAAGAACAGATCAACAAAACCAGGAGTTGGTTCTTTGAAAGAATTAACAAGATAGATAAACCATTAGCCAACCTTATTAAAAAGAAGAGAAAGAAGACGCAAATTAATAAAATCATGAATGAGAAAGGAGAGATCACTACCAACACCAAGGAAATACAAACGATTTTAAAAACATAATATGAACAGCTATACGCCAATAAATTAGGCAATCTAGAAGAAATGGACGCATTTCTGTAAAGCCACAAACTACCAAAACTGGAACAGGAAGAAATAGAAAACCTTAACAGGCCAATAACCAGGGAGGAAATTGAAGCAGTCATCACAAACCTACCAAGACACAAAAGTCCAGGGCCAGATGGCTTCCCAAGGGAATCCTATCAAACGTTTAAAGAAGAAACCATACCTATTCCACTAAAGCTGTTTGGAAAAATAGAAAGAGATGGAATACTTCCAAATTTGTTCTATGAGGCCAGCATCACCTTAATTCCAAAACCAAAGACCCCACCAAAAAGGAGAATTATAGACCAATATCCCTGATGAGCACAGCTGCAAAAATTCTCAACAAGATATTAGCCATTAGGATCCAACAGTACATTATGAAAATTATTCACCATGACCAAGTAGGATTTATTCCCAGGACACAAGGCTGGTTCAACACTCATAAAACAATCAATGTGATTCATCATATCAGCAAGAGAAAAACCAAGAACCATATGATCCTCTCATTAGATGCAGAGAAAGCATTTGACAAAATACAGCATCCATTCCTGATCAAAACTCTTCAGGGATCCCTGGGTGGCGCAGCGGTTTGGCGCCTGCCTTTGGCCCAGGGCGCGATCCTGGAGACCCGGGATCGAATCCCACGTCGGGCTCCCGGTGCATGGAGCCTGCTTCTCCCTCTGCCTGTATCTCTGCCTCTCTCTCTCTCTCTCTGTATGACTATCAAAAATAAATAATTAAAAAAAAAACTCTTCAGAGTGTAGGGATAGAGTGTAGGACAGAGTGAACATTCCTCAATATCTTAAAAGCCATCTACGAAAAGCCCACAGCAAATATCATTCTCAATGGGGAAGCACTGGGAGCCTTTCCCCTAAGATCAGGAACAAGACAGGGATGTCCACTCTCACCACTGCTATTCAACATAGTACTGGAAGTCCTAGCCTCAGCAATCAGACAACAAAAAAGAAATAAAAGGCATTCAAATTGGCAAATAAGAAGTCAAACTCTCCCTCTTCGCCAATGACATGATACTGTGCATAGAAAACCCAAAAGCCTCCACTCCAAGATGGCTAGAACTCATACAGCAATTTGGCAGTGTGGCAGGATACAAAATCAATGTCCAGAAATCAGTGGCATTTCTATACACTAACAATGAGACTGAAGAAAGAGAAATTAGGAAATCAATCCCATTTACAATTGCACCCAAAAGCATAAGATAACCTAGGAAGTAACCTAACCAAAGAGGTAAAGGATCTATACCCTAAAAACTACAGAACACTTCTGAAAGTAATTGAGGAAGACACAAAGAGATGGAAAAATATTCCATGCTCATGGATTGGAAGAATTAATATTGTGAAAATGGCAGTGCTACCCAGGGCAATGTACACATTCAATGCAAACCCTACCAAAATACCATGGACTTTCTTCAGAGAGCTGGGATAAATCATCTTAAGATTTGTGTGGAATCAGAAAAGACCCCGAATAGCCAGGGTATTGTTGAAAAAGAAAACCAGAGCTGGGGTGGGGGGGCATCACAAGGCTGGATTTCAAGTTGTACTACAAAGCTGTGGTCATCAAGATAGTGTGGTACTGGCACAAAAACAGACACATAGATCAATGGAACAGAAGACAGAACCCAGAAATGGGCCCTCAACTCTATGGTCAACTCATATTCGATAAAGGAGGAAAGACTATCCACTGGAAAAAAGGCAGTCTCTTCAATTAATGGTGCTGGGAAAATTGGACAGCCACGTTCAGAAGAATGAAACTAGACCACTCTCTTACACCAGACACAAAGATAAACTCAAAATGGATGAAAGATCTAAATGTGAGACAAGAATCTATCAAAATCCTAGAGAACACTGGAAACACCCTTTTTGAACTTGGCCACACCACCTTCTTGCAAGATACAACTATGAAGGCAAGGGAAACAAAGGCAAATGAACTATTGGGACTTCATCAAGATCAAAAGATTCTGCACAGCAAAAGAAACAGTCAACAAAACTCAAAGACAACCTACAGAATGGGAGAAGATATTTGCAAATGACATATCAGATAAAGGGCTAGTATCCAAGATCTATAAAGAACTTATTAAACTCAACAGCAAACAAACAAACAATCCAATCATGAAATGGGCAAAAGATATTAACAGAAATGTCACCAAAGAAGACAGACATGGCCAACAAGCACATGAGATCATGCTCTGCATCACTTGTCATCAGGGAAATACAAATCAATACCACAATGAGATACCACCTCACACCAGTGAGAATGGGGAAAATTAACAAGGCAGGGAACAAGAAGTGTTGGAGAGGATTTGGAAAAGGGTGGCCCTCTTCCACTCCTGGTGGGATTGTTAACTGGTACAGCCACTCTGGAAAACTCCGTGAAGTTTCCTCAATGAGTTAAAAATAGACCTGCCCTACAACCCAGCAATTACACTGCTGGGGATTTACCCCAAAGATACAGATGCAGTGAAACGCCAGAACACCTGCACACCAATGTTTCTAGCAGCAATGTCCACAATAGCCAAACTGTGGAAGGAGCCTCAGTGTCCATCGAAATATGATGGATAAAGAAGATGTGGTTTATGTGTACAATGGAATATTACTCAGCAATTAGAAACGACAAATACCCACCATTTGCTTCGACGTGGATGCAACTGGAGGATATTATGCCGAGTGAAATACGTCAATCGGAGAAGGACAAACATTATATGGTTTCATTCATTTGGGGAATATAAAAAATAGTGAAAGAGAATAAAGGGAATAGGAGAGAAAATGAGTGAGAGTATCAGTGAGGGTGACAGAACATGAGAGACTCCTAACTCTGGGAAACAAACAGGGGGTAGTGAAAGGGGAGGTGGGTGGGGGGATGGGGTCACTGGGTGACAGGCACTGAGGGGGGCACTTGACAGGATGAGCACTGGGTGATATGCTATATGTTGGCAAATTGAACTCCAATTTAAAAAATAAATAAATAAAGGGATTAAAGGGGAAAGTAGAGAAAATGAGTGGGAAATATCAGAGAGGGAGACAGAACATGAGAGACTCCTAACTCTGGGAAATGAACAAGGGGTAGTGGAAGGGGAGGTGGGTGGGAGGACGGGTGACTGGATGACTGGCACCAAGGGGGGCACCTCATGAGATGAGAACTGGGTGTTATACTATATGTTAACAAATCAACCTGAAATTACAAAAAATGCTTAAAAATAAAATTAATTTTTCTTTAAAAAGCAGCAATCAGCCCAAAAAGAACCGTCCCAATGGGGCACAGGAAGACAGCAAATGAAATGGTGAATAGAAGAACTGCCTTATAGGCCATGTGAAAAGCCAATATTTTTACTCCTCAAAGTATTTTCCACTTCAGAATTGTTGACTTTTCTTCCTTGATCTATCTCTTATTTCCCAGGTAAGTTTCAGGCTTGCTTTCTTCCAGTTTCATACCAAAATCACCTCCCCAGATATAGCTCTCCAAACATGGTTTTATGAAGAAGGCTAACAGACCTGGATTGTGTGGGGGTTACAAGCACCTCTGATATGGGTGAAAGCAAAACAGCCTTCTTGCCTCCAGGGAGGGCTGCCAGACAGGCTGTCACTCTAAATAGACAGTACTCAAGCCTCTCCAGCCTTGCTCTCCTCCTGTTCATCATGCCCTATATCCAAAATCTCTGTCCGTCATTCACACTCCTGTTGGTCTGGACAAGTGAGGGACTTTGGCAAGGCTCTGAGAATACTCCTCATGACCTCTGGCATTCCTCTTTGTGGTCTAGCCAACCACAGTGGATTAGTTCTTTTTCCCATTTTAACAGATTTTAGGAGTTAGTGGACCAATTTCAAGATTCCTGTGTTAAGAGGTCAGAATACTGAGAGTGGCAGAATCCAAAGGATAGGGAGAGAAAAGCTCCATTGGAAAAAAATGGCATTTGGAACGCCTGTGTAGCTCAGCGGTTGAGCATCTGTCTTTGGCTCAGATCAAGATCCTGGGGTCCTGGGATCAACTCCCACATCCAGCTTCCTCAGAGGAGCTTGTTTCTCCCTCTCCCTATGTCTCTGCCTCTCTCTGTGTCTCTCATGAATAAAAAAATAAAATCTTTTAAAAAAAAGAAAAAGAAAAAATGACATTTGAGCAATGGCTTAAAGGAAATCGGGAAGACACTCCATGGGGACAGGAAAAAGCAGAACCTCCATGAGGACAAGGATAAACAGAGCCTCATGGGGAAAGAGATGAGCAGAGCCTCCATGAGGACAGGGAAAGTAGGGCTTCCATGGGGACAGGAATAAGCAGAGCCTCCATGGGGACAGAGATAAACAGATCTTCCTTGAGGATAGGGAAAACAGAGTCTCCATGAGGACAGGGAAAACAGAGCTTCCATGAGGACAGGGATAAGCAGAGTCTCCATGGAGACAAGGAAAGCAGAGCCTCAGGAAGACAGGAATAAGCAGAGACTCTATGGGGACAGGGAAAAGAAGAGCCTCTACGGGGACAAGGATATGCAGAGATTTCATGAAGACAAGGAAAGTGAGCCTCAATGAGGACAGGGTTAAAAAAAAAAAGACTCCATGAAGACAGGGAAATTATAGGCTCCATGGGGACAGGCATAAGCAGAGGATCTTTGGGGACAGGAAAAGCAGAGCCTCCATAAGAACAGGGAGGCAAAGCCTCCATGAAGAGAGGGATAAGCAGAGCCCCATGGGGACAGGGATAAGCAGATCCCCATGGGGAAAGGGAAAGCAGAGCCACCACAGGGACAGAGATAAACAGAGCCACCATGAATACAAAAAGAAGCATTTCTTCCTTGAGGACAGAGATAAGCAGAGGCCTCAAGGGGACAGGGATAAGCAGAGCCTCCATGGGGACAGGGATAAATTGAGCCTTTATGGGGAAAAGGATACGCAGAACCTCCTTGGGGACAAAAATAAGCAGGAAATCTATGGGGACATGGATAAACAAAACCTCCATGAGGATAGAGATAAGGAGAGCCTCAATGAGGACATGAATAAGCAGAGCCTCCATGGGGAAAGGAATAAGGAGAGCCTCCATGGGGACATGGATAAGCAGATCCACCATGGGGACAGAGATAAGCATAACCTCCAAGGGTACAGGGATAAGCAGAGCCTCCATGGAACAGGGTTAAGCATGGACTCCATGAGGACATGGATAAGCAGAGTCGCCATTGGGAGAAGGATAAGCGGACCCACAATGGAACAAGGATAAGCTAACCTCCATGAAGAGAGGGATAGGCAGAGCCTCCATGGGTACAGGAAAAGCAGAGCTTCCCTGGGACAGGTAAGGGCTGAGCCCCATGAGGACAGGGATTAGCATACCCTCCTTGGAGAGAAGGATAAGCAGAGCCTCTTGTGTAGAGGATTAAGCTGAGCCTCCATGGGGAATTGGATAAGCAGAGCTTCCATAGAGACAGTGATCAGCAGAGCCTCCATGAGGATAGGGATAATAAGCAGAAACTCCATGGGGAAAGGGATAATCAAAGCCTCCATGGGAAATGGATAAACAGAGCCTCCATGGGGATAGGGAAAGCAGACCCCATCTTGGGGACGGGGATAAGCAGAGCCTCCACAAGGACAGGTATAAGCATAGCCTCCGTGAGGACAGGGATAAGGAGAGCTTCCATGGGGACAGAGATAAACAGAGCCTCCATGGGGCCAGGCAAAACAGAGCTTCCATGGGGAAAGGAGTGAGCAGAGTCTCCTGGGGTCAGGGAAATCAGAGCCTCCCTGGGGAAAGGGATAAGCAGACTCAAAGATGGAGAAGGTAGGAGGTGGCTATGGACATACCATCGTCCTTAGTTGAATAAAATGGGACATATAACAGGATCAATGAAGATGCAGAATAAAAATAGTGTTAATATGTTTATTGGGGTCAGAGATGAGTGTAAAAGAAGCACAAGGTTATTTTGTGGCCTTCCACAAAACCACAACCATTTTCCTATCTACCCTGTGTCAAGGTCTACCATAGCCACTGAGGTCACCACAATGTCTCAGCCACATTCCTCAAAATCCCCTGGAGGAATTCTGTAGCTGCAGGTTGAGGTGAATTTTGTTCTGGCTTTTACATTTTGACCACCTTCACTCATTTTTCCTACCCCACCAATGTTTCTAGAAATATTCAGTATTTTTAGATTTCACATGTAAGTGAGATCATACAGTATTTGTCTTTCTCTGCCTGACTTATTTCTCTTCTTATAATGGCCTCAATGTCCTTCCATGTTGTTGCCAATGGCAAGTTTTCTTTCTTTTTTATGGCTCAGTAATATTTCATTGCATATAAATACCATGTTTTCTTTATCCATTTACCCATCAGTGGACACTTAGGTTGTTTCCATGTCTTGGCTGTTGTAAATAATGCTGCCCTAAACATGGGGGTACAGATCTCTCTTCAAGGTAGTGTTTTTGTTTCCTTGGGCCGTATACCCAGAAGTGGGATTGCTGGTTCATATGACAGCTCTATTTTTAATTTTATTTTTTTTAAGAAACCTCCATGCTGTTTTCCATCATGGCTGTACCAACTTACATTTCCATCTGTTGGTACACAAATTTTCCCTTTCTCCACATGTCTGATGGTAGCCTTCTAACAGTTGTAAGGTTTTTGTGTTGTTTGTGCTTTTGATTTGCATTTTCCTGATGATTAGTGACATTGAGCACCTTTTCATGTACCTCTTGAATGACTTCTTTGGAAAAATGTTTACTCAGTTACTTTGCCCATTTTAACACTCAATGATTATTATTATTGCTATTAAGTTGGTATTTTATTTATATATATATATATATTTAAAGATTTTATTTATTCATGAGAGACACAAAGAGAGAGAGAGAGGCAGAGACACAGGCAGAGGGAGAAGCAGGCTCCATGCAGGGAGCCTGATTGAGTCCCAAGACTCCAGGATCACACCCTGGGCCAAAAGCAGGTGCTAAACTGCTGAGCTACCCAGGGATCCCTAAAGTTGGGACTTTAAAAAAATTTTTATTTATTTGAGAGAGAGAAAGCACAAGCAGGGGGAGGGGCAAAGGAAGAGGGAGAAGCAGGCTCCCCTCTGAGCAGGGAGCTCAATGTCAGGGTCCATCCCAAGACTCTGAGATCATGACCTGAGCTAAAAGCAGACATTTAACTGACTGAGCCACTCAGATGCCCCTGCTATTAAGTTTTATGAGTTCATTATGTATTTTAGATATTAATCCCTTTTAGACATATGGTTTGCAAATATGTGAGATCCTTATTTATTTTGGATATTGAGCCTTTACCAAATACATGGTTTGCAAACAGTTTTTCATATTCTGTATGTTGCCTTTTTATTTTAACGATCATTTCTTTTGCTGTGCAGAAACTTTGTAGCTTGATGTAGTCCCACTTGCTTATTTTTGCTTTTGTTGCTTTGTGTTTTAGGCGTCATATCCAAAAAATCATTGCCAAGACCTATGTCAAGAAGGTGTTTCCCTATGTTTTCTCCTAGGCGTTTAATGGTGTCAGGTCTTACATTTAAGTTTTTAAATGCTTTTGAATTTATTTTTGTGAGTGGTGTAAAATCCAGTGTCATTCTTTTATATGGAATTATCCCATTTTCTCAATACTATTTATTAAAAAGACTGTCCTTTTGCCATTGAATATCCTTGGATAATACTAGTTGACCATGGGAGGAGATGAATTTGAACTGGGCATTGAAGAGTGAGACAATCAGAAGTTTGGGAATTAACAGACACACATGAGCAGAAGGGATATGGTTAAGAGAGCAACTATGTTTGAATCAGTGGAATATTGGTAAATATTTAACAACCAGCTGTTCACGTTGCCCCCAACAGTGCAAGAGGGTTCTCCTTTCTCCACATCCTCTCCAACATTTGTTGTTCCTGTCTTCTTAATTTTCCCCATTCTCACTGCTGTGAGGTGGTATCTTATTGTGGTTTTGATTTGTATTTCCCTGATGGCAAGTGATGCGGAGCATTTATTATGTGCTTGTTGGCCGTGTGTATATCTTCTTTGGTGAAATTTCTGTTCATGTCTTTTGCCCATTTCATGATTGGATTGTTTGTTTCTTTGCTGTTGAGTTTAATAAGTTCTTAAAGGGGCGGGGCAAGATGGCAGAGGAGTAGGGTCCTCAACTCACCTGGCCCCACCAACATACCTAGATTACTTTCAAACCATCCTGAAAACCTACAAATTCGACCTGAGATTTAAAGGGAGAACAGCTGGAATGCTACAGAGAGAAGGGTTTTTGCTTCTAACAAGGTAGGAAGGCAGAAAAGAAAAAATTCAAAAAAAAAAATCAAGTGGGGGAGTGCCCCACTAGGAGCCAGGCTAAAGCCCGTGGGCGAAAGCCTCAGAGGAGGAAAGTCCAACCCGGAGAAACAGGAACTTTAAAAATTCTGCACCAGATTCTTCCCAGACAGAAAGGCCTCAGCTGGGAACTCAGGCAGAACCGCAGGAGGGGCGGTGGGGCCTCCAGTCTCCTGGGGTCACTAACAGGGGGGGCCCGGGGGAGAGCACCGCACACACCGGCCGAGCGGGGTAAGGGCTGCAGCGCGCGGCGGGGCCTCGGGGAGAAGCCGAGGGGGGTGGGGGGCTCCGGGGGTGGGGGGCTCCGGGCAGAGGGGGCTGCGCCTGCTGCCTTCGGGAGCCCCGCCTGGGAGCGCAATTCTAGCAGCAGAGGCCCCGGATCCCAGGGCACTGAGTGCACACAGCCTAGGATCCTGAGTTCCCCACAGGACAGGCGGGAAGTGGGAAGGGCACAGGACAGAAAGGACTCTCCTGCCGCCAAGTGTCCCCTAGTTGTGCAGGTCAGCGCCCCCCACCCCATGCCCAGAGCATCCAGGCCAGTGCGGTCTAGGAGACTGCGGTAGTTACTGTGGGACCTGACTCCAGAGCTGGAGAGCTGGCCCCGGCAGTGTTGTTGTTCCTCCTGGTGTCACCCTGTGCCTGGGAAGGGCGGGGCTACCAGGAAACAGAGGCCTCATGGAGTAAACAGCTCCCACTGAGCCCGGCACCCAGCGGGGGGCGGGGAAGGTCCCCCAGGTGCACACACCTGAGATTCAGCACAGCAGCCCCTCCCCCAGAAGACCAGCTAGAAGGACAGGGGAAGAGCAAGTTCTTGACCCAGCAGCACTGAAAAGCTCCAGGAGAAGTCCAGGGATTTACAGTATATAGAACCAGAGGGTATCCATCCTATTTTTTTCTTCCTTTTTCCAGTACAACTCGTTTTTATATCAGACTGTAAATTTCCATTTTTTTCTCTTTTCTCACCTTAACTACAATACTTTACCACCTCTTCATTTTTAAGTTTCTTCCTTTTTGACCGTCATAGTTCTACAATTACAGGTCCTAGATATATTTTCCACTTCTAGATTCCCTTCAACATTCTCACCTTGGGAAATATACAAGATATGTTTTTTTGTTTTGTTTTGTGTTTTTTGTATTCTCTGCCTCATTTTGTTCTACAATGGAAGGAGTTAATACCTTCTAAAACATGACCAGAATGCACCCAGAACCAAGTGGTATACCATGCTGCTTCACTCAGTGAGATTCCTCATTCCCATTCTGTCCCCCTCTTTTATTTTTATTTTTTAAAAATAGTTCACTTATTTATTCATGAGAGACACACACACACAGAGAGAGAGAGAGAGAGAGGCAGAGACACAGGCAGAGGGATAAGCAGGCTCCATGCAGGGACCCTGACATGGGACTTGATTGCCAGTCTCCAGAATCACACCCTGGCCTGAAGGCAGCACTAAACCGCTGAGCCACCTGGGCTGCCCTGCCCCCCTCTTTTATCTCATTTATGTTTTGGTGGTCAATGTTGGGGCCTCTACAAGTATTTCTGCTTTATATAAATTTGGGACCAAGCATCTTATAACATACAGAACGTAACATACTCAGAACCAAGAGGATCACCCTCTAGAACCCCTCAGGTAGATTACATTCTCCCTACACTACAACTCCATCACCACCGCCATATCCAAGTCCCCCAACCTTTTTCTCTCTTTTCTTTTCTTCCCCCTTTTTTTTTTCTCTTCTTCTTTGGGATTCTAGGCCTTTTATTTTTTACTAGTGTTTTTAAAAGATTTTATTAATATATTTATTCATGAGAGACAGATAGAGAGACAGGGAGAGAGGCAGAGATACAGGCAGAGGGAGAAGCAGGCTCCATGCAGGGACCCTGACATGGGACTTGATCGCCAGTCTCCAGGATCACACCCTGGGCTGAAGGTGGCGCTAAACCACTGAGCCCTATTTTTACTACTTAGTTTTAAAATTTGCTTTTCACAGGCAGCCCTCTGCCCCTCTCTCTCTCATGAATAAATAAATAAAACCTTTTTTAAAATTTGCTTTTTACTTTAGTGGTCCTTTTGTTTTATTTCGTTCTGATCTTTGTTTTCAGTTTCTGGTCTCTGACCAAGCAGAATCATCTAGGGTGAAATTTATTTAGGTCGTGGTTGATATTCCTGACTCAGCCTGCTCATACAGCCACTCTGCACTGAGCAAAATGAGTAGAAGGAAGAACTCACCACAAAAGAAAGAATCAGAAACAGTCCTCTCTGCCACAGAGTTACAGAATTTGGATTACAATTAGATGTCAGAAAGCCAATTCAGAAGCACAATTATAAAGCTACTTATGGTTCTGGAAAAGAGCATAAAGGAATCAAGACACTTCATGACTGCAGAATTTAGATGTAATCAGGCCGAAATTACAAATCGATTAAATGAGATACAAATCACAATGTAGGTCCTAACAACAAGGGTTAATGAGGTAGAAGAAAGAGTGAGCAACATAAAAGACAAGTTGATGGCAAGAAAGGAAGCTGAGGGAAAAAGAGAAAAACAATTAAAAGACCATGAAGAAAGGTTAAGGGAAATAAATGATAGCCTCAGAAGGAAAAATCTAAATATAATTGGGGTTCCAGAGAGCGCTGAGAGGGACAGAGGGCCATAAAATATGTTGGAACAACTCATAGCTGAGAATTTCCCTAATTTGGGGAGGGAAACAGGCATTCATATCCAGGAGATAGATACTCCCCAAAATCATTAAAAACCATTCAACACTTCGACATTTAATAATGAAACTTGCAAATTCCAAAGATAAAGAGAAGATCCTGAAAGCAGCAAGAGATAAGAAATCCTTAACCTTTATGGGGATAAGTATTAGGTTAACAGCAGACCTCTCCACAGAGACCTGGCAGGCCAGTAAGGGCTGGCAGGATATATTTAGGGTACTAAATGAGAAGAACACACAGTCAAGAATACTATATCCAGCAAGTCTCTCGTTCAAAATAGAAGGAGGGAATAAAAGCTTCCAAGATAGGCAGAAACTGAGAGAATATGTGGCCACCAAACCAGCTCTGCAAGAAATATTAAGGGGGACCCTGTAAAAGAAAGAGAAAGCCCAAAGAAATAATCCACAAAAACAGGGACTGAATAGATATTACAATGACACTAAATTCATATCTTTCAATAGTAACTCTGAACGTGAATGGCCTAATGATCCCATCAAAACATGCAGGGGTTCAGACTGGATACAAAAGCAAGACCCAACTATTTGCTGTCTACAAGAGACTCATTTAGACCTAAGTACACCTCCAGCCTGAAAACGAAAGGTTGCAGAACAATTTACCATTCAAATGGTCCTCATAAGAAAGCTGAGTAGCAATCTTCATCAGATAAATTAAAGTTTATCCTAAAGGCTGTAGTAAGAGATGAAGAGGGACACTATGGCATACTTAAAGGGTGTATCCAACAAGAAGACCTAATAATCACATTTATGCCCCTAATGTGGGAGCTGCCAAGTAAATCAATTAAATAATGAAAGTGAAGAGATACCTAGAGAATAATACAGTAATAGTAGGCGACATCAACATGGCACTTTCTGCAAATTACAGATATTCTAAACACAACACCATCAAAGAAATAAGAGCTTTAAATGATATGCTGGACCAGATGGATTTCACAGATATATACAGAACTTTGTATCGAACAAAACTGGATACACATTCCTTTCAACTGCACATGAAACTTTCCCCAGAATACAACAGATACTGGGTCACAAATCAGGCTCAAGTGATACCAAAAGATTGGGATTGTTCCCAGAATTTTTCAGACCACAATGCTTTGAAACTAGAACGCAATCACAAGAAGAAATTTGGAAGAAATTCAAACACGAGGAGGTTAAAGAGCATCCTGCTAAAAAATGAATGGGTCAACCAGAAAATTAGAGAAGAATTAAAAAGATTCATGGAAACTAATGAAAATGAAGATACAATCATTCAAAATCTTTGGGATACAGCAGAAGCAGTCGTAAGGGGGAGATACATCACAATACAAGCATCCCTCAAAAAATTGGAAAAAAACTCAAATACACGAGATAACCTCACACCTAAAGGAACTGGAGAAAGAACAGCAAATAAAACCTACACCAAACAGAAGAGACTTAATAAAGATTCTAGCAGAACTCAATGAAATAGAGACCAGAAAACTGTAGAACAGATCAACAAAACCAGAGTTGGTTCTTTGAAAGAATTCATAAAATAGATAGCCAGCCTTATTTAAAATAAAAGAGAGAGATTCAAATTAATAAAATCACAAATGATTTTGGATCGGAAGAATTAATATTATGAAAATGGCAATGTTACCCAGGGCAATTTACACATTCAATGCAATCCCTATCAAAATACCATGGACTTTCTTCAGAGAGTTGGAACAAATCATCTTAAGATTTGTGTGGAATCAGAAAAGACCCTAAATAGCCAGGGGAATATTGAAAAAGAAAACCAGAGCCAGGGGAATCACAAGGCCGGATTTCAAGTTGTACTACAAAGCTGTGATCATCAAGACAGTGTGGTACTGGCACAAAAACAGACACATAGATCAATGGAACAGAAGATAGAACCTAGAAATGGGCCCTGAACTCTATGGTCAACTAATATTAGACAAAGCAGAAAAGACTATCCACTGGAAAAAGGACAGTCTCTTCAATAAATGGTGCTGGGAAAATTGGACAGAAGAATGAAACTAGACCATTCTCTTACACCAGACACAAAGATAAACTCAAAATGGATGAAACATCTAAATTTGAGACAAGAATCCATCAAAATCCTAGAGGAGATCACAGGCAACACCCTTTTTGAACTAGGCCACAGCAACTTCTAGCAAGATACAGCTATGAAGGCAAGGGAAACAAAAGGAAAAATGAACTATTGGGACTTCATCAAGATAAAAAGCTTCTGCACAGCAAAAGAAACAGTCAACAAAACTAAAAGACAACCTACAGAATGGGAGAAGATGGTTGCTAATGACCTATCAGATAAAGGACTAGTACCCAAGATCTATAAAGAACTTGTTAAACTCAAGAGCAAAAAAACAAACTATCCAATCATGAAATGGGCAAAAGACATGAAGAGAAATCTCACGAAAGAAGACACAGACATGGCCAATAAGTACATGAGAAAATGCTCCGCATCACTTGCCATCAGGGAAATACAAATCAAAACCACAATGAGATACCACCTCACACCAGTGAGAATGGTAAAAATTAGGAAGACAGGAAACCACAAATGTTGGAGAGGATGTGGAGAAAGGGGAACCCTCTTGCACTGTTGGTAGGTATGTGAACTGGTACAGCCACTCTGGAAAACTGTGTGGAGTTTTCTCAAAGAGTTAAAAATAGACCTGCCCTACGACCCAGCAATTGCACTGCTGGGGATTTACCCCACAGATACAGATGCAGTGAAACAGCAGGACACCTGCACCCCAATGTTTATAGCAGCAATGTCCACAATAGCCAACTACAGAAGGAGCTTCGATGTCCTTCAAAAGATGAATGGATAAAGAAGATATTGTGTGTGTGTGTGTGTGTGTGTGTGTGTGTGTGTGTGTGTATAGTGGAATATTACTCAGCCATTAGAAACGATGAATACACACCATTTGTCTCAACATGGATAGAACTGGAGGGTATTATGCTGAGTGAAGTAAGTCAATCAGAGAAGGACAAACATTATATGGTTTCATTCATACTGGGAATATAAAAAATAGTGAAAGGAATTAAAGGGGAAAGGAGGGAAAATGAGTGGGAAATATCAGAGAGGGTGACAGGATATGAGAGACTCCTAACTCTGGGAAATGAGTAAGGGGTAGTGGAATGGGAAGCCGGTGGGGGATGTGGTGACTGGGTGAGGGGCACTGAGGAGAGCACTTGATGGGATATATGTTGTCAAACTGAACTCCAATAAAAAATAAAAAATAACAAAAAGATAAAAACAACCAGCTAGAGGAGATGGAAGTTCCTGGTTTATAGAAATAGAAAATTTTTACTGTAAATGCTTCCATGATAGCCAATTTCAAACTACCGATGTGAAGTCCCTCAGCTTGCAAAATCTCTGACAATTATCAGTTGCCCTAGAGGCTGTCCCCAAGGGACCTCTGCCTAGTTTGAACATGTTGAATTGAGCTGATCTTCAGACATCTAAATGAAGATGTCTAGTAAGAATTACAAGTCTGAGAGTTGAGCAAAGCAAGGTCTTCAAAGTCTCAAAGGTCTACTATTTGGGGAAATGTCACTGAGAAGTCAAGTTCTAGGTTTCACACCTCTACTCAACGAAAGTAGATGTTATAAATATTTTATGTGAAAACAGGAGGTACCACTTCACCAATTTAGAGGCACCAGATAAAACAGTAGTTCAGGTTACATTCACATTAAAAGCTAACTGCAGATCCCCATGATGTCCAACATGCCCTTGGAATTGCCTTTCCAAACAGCCCTGGGCTCCTTGGAAGCCTGTTACAGATTTTCCATAATCACTTACTGCCACCTGCTGGGTGAAGAGGTGCAGCACTCGAGGTCAAGGAACCACCTGAACTCTACATAGCTAAGACTTCTGGGCTATTTGCAGCCTAGTGTCATTGTTACTGTTAAAGCAAAAGCCATTTGAAAAGACAGTCCACCCAGTTTAGAGAAATGTGCCCAGTGTCATATCCAGTCATTGCTGGCAATTCGCAGAGCTTCAACATGACTGCTGGAGATCTCTGCTGATTTGCCCAGGCTTCAGTGACCTTTGAGATGCAAAGGAAGGCACTTCTCACATACGATGCTCCTGTAAATAGATCCTCTTAGTGTTCAGTGCTCTGGATGGATACTCAGACAGGTAGACCATGGTTCCCAAGGAACTCCTATGGCATCTGTACATTGAATTCCTATGCTCCTAGTATTCCTAAACTGAAGATATCCTATAGTGATACGTCACTGTGATCTAATAATATTTCTAACGTTCATATCATCCACTTTATCCTGTAAGTAAGCTGAGACTTTGTTTGGCAAAGTCATTGTGCCAAAAAATTACTAGTTCTACATAAACATAATTACAAGGGCCAACTAAACAGTTGCTGACTTATTTTATTTTCTTTAATTCAGAAGGATGAGAACTTCTTATGAAAGGGGGGAAAAAACAAGAGAAGACACAAAATATATTTCAGATTAATTGGTTAGGTAACTATTAATGTGATCATTGCTTTTCATATAATTACTACAAAGTGGAACTTAAAATTATTTATGAATACATCCTCATAGTTACTATAAAATTCTACTAAGAATGCAAGTTTTTGGTATTATTTTTGTTTCTAAATATTTATTTTAAAAACTGAGCATTTTGTACAAAACAATGGACACTCATAAACATAGCAACTAATGTTCATATTTAATTTGGGAATAATAATAAAACAGCATATCTTGCACCTTAGAGTGGTGGGATTGGGAAGAAGGTAAAAATTCCACTCACCACTGCTATTCAAAATGATATTGTAAGAAAAAAAATGATATTGTAATTTCTAGGATGGAAATAGAACAATAAAAAAGGGAATAAAAGAAAGATAGGTAGGATAGATTAAAACTGTCCTCATTTGCAGATGCTTTGATTGCCTACATAAAAAGTCCCAAGGAATATACAAAAAAAAGTTAGAATCACATATTTCTGTAAAGTCCTACTGACTGTGCCTGCCTCTCCTGCCTCTCCTTCTGCTTGCTCCTTCTCTTTTGCCTCTGCCACCCTGAGTCAGTAGGACCATACTTCCACTTCTTCCTTATGATGATCCATTTCCACTTATTGAACAGTAAATAATCATCACACCATATAGTTAATCAACCTGTTGTGTATGTGTGTCTTCATGTGACAATCTAATAACTAGGGCAAGAACCATATGAGACATTTCTGTGTCTTCTTCATTATCAACTAAGTATTCATGATATAGAGCATTGTGTGTAAGACTCGTATAGAAGTGGATAACCTATGTTCACACAGGCATAAGGGGAGTAATATTTAATATAAAATTAATATTGTCAGTTTTCTGTTTTATAACTTCTCTTTTAGAGAATTATATTATCATATAGTACACCTCTCTCATGATTGGAGAAACAGGGTGTCAGCCTATCATCACACAAAAATGATTTCTTAAAAAGACCATAACAATGTTTCCAAAGTTGTATTGTAAACATGACTGTAATATTGTATGCCATGAAATTTTGTGATGATCCACTAGTCTATAAACTAAGCTACTGCAAAGCAAAGCAATGACATTGATTGTACGAGGCTCCCAGAAAACAATCATATTGCTACTTCATTGTCACTTCATGAGTCATTATACCTGTAAATAAATGGGAATTTCTTTTTCATTTTTCGTTTTCCTTTTTTATGTGTAGTGTTAGTAATATGTGTAACATCAACAATGTTGTATCATATTAGATAATATCTATGTAGGTTCTACAGAGATTTCATTTTGTAAACAGATGACATGACTTTGCAGTATGGATAAATGCTATACTATAAGTGTATTTTCTCTTCCTTATTATTTTATCAATGACATTTTCTTTTCTCTAGCTTACTTTATTGTAATAACACAGTGTACAAGATATGTAACATAGAAAGCATGTTAACTCTGTTATCAGTTAGGCTTCTGGTCAACAGCAGGCTACTCATAGGTAAGTTTTGGGGGAGTAAAAACTTATACGAGGATTTTTTACTTCATTGAGGTTGGCACCACTAATAATATTCAAGGGTCAACTGTAATTATTTAAAAATAATAAGCTGCTTAAAAATACAACCAGAAAAAAATGCTCATTGACAATATCTGTGTACCTACCTATGATTAGATAACCTCTTATTGCTGAATACTAAGGGCAAGAATCCAATGTACTGATTATACCTCTGCTGAACTGCTTTACTACCTTATTTATGCCCCAGTTCTTACATGTCACTACATGTGATTTCTATCAACTCATAATTCCTTCCTGCATTTGATTTAATAATTCACATGTGTATATCATACTATTATATGTCAAACCCAATGTCATCTTTGAAACCTCAGTGTTTATTACAATGCCTGGCACATTATAGAAAGGCCAGTGAATGAATGAGCTATATCCAAATAAACAGTATGTTACTTTTAAGAAATGGAAGAACAAATGAATGAGTAATTGCAGATAATGGCTACAAGAGTTTTCAGGAAACATTTTTGTGAATAAAAAGGTCTGTATTTTCATGGCAGGAAAAATCTTGTAAGGAATGTTCTCACTCTCGCTGTCCTGGTTTTCGCCTAAAAACATTTCAAGATGGCCAGCAGGGGGAGAATTACTCCTTACTTTAGAGTTGGGATCCAAACTAGGTACAGGCATCTTCTGCTTTTTGAAAGTTTGTGCTAGGCCACTTTGCTTTTACACACACACAAAAAAAATCCTACATTATTAGTACCTAGTTTTGCTAACCAAGAGAAGAGGATTTTTGCCTTTACAAAAAAACCCCAAAAACTCAAAAGGCAAAAGTAGCATTCAGCACTTGCTTTGCAGTGAGCCTTTACCCAGGCAGTGTGCACCTCCTGCCGCAAGAAGGGCTCCACCAGGCTCCTTCCTGAGAGAACTACATGGCATCTCAGCATCAAGCCACCAGAGCTTTGAACTGTCTGTGAGCATCTGTGCTTTATCTCAATTTATTTGGTGTCTTTGTTAGCAAGATATGCCCTAAGGTACCAAAAAAGCCTATGAGAAGATATTGTTTCATCTGGGAACACTCAAAACAATTTCCACATACACTAATGGTAATTGCTTCTTCGCTCTATACCATTTCTACTTAGCAAAAGGTTCATAGGAACGCTCTATTTTCAGATAGTGGGGGGAAATTGTATTTGTGGCTCTCGTAGTTTCCTCTGTTCAATTTTATTTCAATGCCAGCATTTATGGAGCTAAACAATATTTCTAAAGTGAGGATTGTCTTTCGGTATTTTTACTGCTGTTATATTTATTATTGCTGTGAAGCATACTTGTAAACTTGCAGATTACTATCTACCATCAGGATAGATCTATTCTGTCACCCTGTCCTCTCCCTCCTCATTTTTTGGTAAATTATTGTAAAACTGACAAATAAAATCATATAACACAAAATTTGCCATCTTAGCCATTTTAAGTGTACAGTTTCATAGCAGTAAGTATATTAATACTGTTGTACAACAGATTTTCAGAAAATTACCATCTTTCAAAATTGAAGCTCTGTATTATTACATAACTCATATATCCTTCCTCTCCAACCCCTGGTAACTAACTACCTGGTAACCTTTTGCTTCTATGACTGACTCCTTTAGATAGTTCATACATAAGTAGGACTGTACAATATTGGCTTTTTGTGTCTGGCTTATTTCACTTAATGTTCTCAAGGTTCATCTCTGTTGTAGCATCTGATATATTTTTTCTTTCATTTTAAGGCTGAATAATATTTTATTGTTTGTAGATAACATATTTTATTTATCGATTCTTCTGTCAATGTACATTTAAGTTGCTTCCACCACTTGGCTATTGTGAATAGTTCTGCTACAAACATGATATGCATCAATATGGCCTTTTTAAAATTTTTTTATTGGAGTTCAATTTGCCAACATATAGCATAACACCCAGTGCTCATCCTGCCAAGTGCCCCCCTCAGTGCCCATCACCCAGTCACCCCCACCCCCTGCCCACCTCCCCTTTCACTACCCCTTGTTCATTTCCCAAAGTTAGGTGTCTCTCATTCAACATGGCCTTTTATTTTTTTTATAAATTTATTTTTTTATTGGTGTTCAATTTGCCAACATATAGAATAACACCCAGTGCTCATCCCATCAAGTGCCCCCCTCAGTGCCCATCACCCAGTCACCACCACCCCTGCCCACCTCCCCTTCCACCACCCCTAGTTCGTTTCTCAGAGTTAGGAGTCTCTCATATTCTGTCTCTGTTTCTGATATTTCCCACTCATTTTTCTCCTTTCCCCTTTATTCCCTTTCACTATTTTTTATATTCCCCAAATGAATGAGACCATATAATGTTTGTCCTTCTCCGATTGACTTACTTCACTCAGCATAATACCTTCCAGTTCCATCCACATGGAAGCAAATGGTGGGTATTTGTCATTTCTAATGGCTGAAGAATATTCCATTGTATACATAGACCACATCTTCTTTATTCATTCATCTTTCGATGGACACTGAGGCTCCTTCCACAGTTTGGCTATTGTGGACATTGCTGCTAGAAACATCGGGGTGCAGGTGTCCCGGCGTTTCACTGCATCTGTATCTTTGGGGTATAAATCCCCAGCAGTGCAATTGCTGGGTCGTAGGGCAGGTCTATTTTTAACTCTTTGAGGAACCTCCACACAGTTTTCCAGAGTGGCTGCACCAGTTCACATTCCCACCAACAGTGCAAGAGGGTTCCCCTTTCTCCATATCCTCTCCAACATCTGGCCTTTTAAATATAAAATCAATACACATACAAATGACTTAGATCTCAATTTGTAACTCAAACTTGTTGCTTTCACAAACAACTGAAGATAGATTTTTGAAGAATGCCAACATTATATACCACATACTACATAGGTAGTCCTTTCTCTGCCTCCCACAATCTCTGTAGCATTTTCCAACGTCTGCCTACTGCCTGGTCCCAAAGTCAATGCTACATGTTTCAGGTTGCATTCAGGGAGGTGGGGCAAGATGGCAGAGGAGTAGGGTCCTCAACTCACCTGGCCTCACCAACTTACCCAGATAACTTTCAAACCATCATGAAAACCTACGAATTCAACCTGAGGTTTAATGAGAGAAAAGCTGGAACACTACAGAGAGAAGGGTTCTTGCTTGTAACAAGGTAGGAAGGCAGAAAAAAATAAAATAAAAAAGACTCAAGTGGGGGAGGGGCCCTGCGAGGAGCCGGGGTAGGCCTGCAGCAAAAGCCTCTGGGACAGGAAAGCCCAGGCCAGGAGAAGCAGGACCTTTAAAAAAATCCGCATCAGATTCTGCTTGGACTGAAAGGTCCTTAGCAGGGAAATCGAACAGAATGGCAGAAGGGGCAGGGAAGCCTCCAGTCTCCCGGAGTCACCAACAGAGGAAGTGTGCCCAGGGGAGAGCATACCACAAACTGTGGGCTGATATCAAAGGGCTGGAGTGCGCAGCCAGTGGGGAATCAGGGAGAAGCCAGTGGGTCAGGTGGGTGGTTCCAGATGGAGGGGTCTGTGCCCTGCTGACTTTGGGAGCCTCGCACCCAGGGAGTGCAATTCCAGTAGCACAGGCCCCGGATCCCAAGGCGCCAAGCGAACACAGCCCAGGATCCTGTATTTCCCCCAGAGAGGCAGAGGAGGGGAGGACACAGGACAGTGAAGACTCTCCTGCCTCTGGGTGCCCCCGAGCTGTGCAGATCAGTGCCACCACCACCACCCCAGAAGCATCTAGGCTAGTGAGGACTGGGAGACTGCAGTAGTTACTGCAGGGAGCTGACTCCAGAGCTGGAGACGTGGCCGTCAACAGTGTTGTTCCTCCTGGTGTCACCTGTGCCTGGGAAGGGCAGGGCTGCCAGGAAACAGAGGCCTCATGGAGTAACCAGCTCCCACTGAGCGCGGCACCCAGCGGGGGGGCGGGGCAGCTCCCCCAGGTGCACACACCTGAGATTCAGCACAGCAGGCCCCTCCCCCAGAAGACCAGCTGGAAGGACAGGGGAAGAGCAAGTTCTTGACCCAGCGGCACTGAAAAGCTCCAGGAGAAGTCCAGGGATTTACAGTATATAGAACCAGAGGGTATCCATCCTATTTTTTTCTTCCTTTTTCCAGTACAACTTGTTTTTATATCAGACTGTAAATTTCCATTTTTTCCTCTTTTCCCACCTTAACTACAATACTTTACCACCTGTTCATTTTTAAGATTCTTCCTTTTTGACTTTCATACTTCTACAATTACAGGTCCTAGATATATTTTCCGCCTCTAGATTCCCTTCAACATTCTCAACTTAATTTTGGGAGATATACAAGATACGATTTTTTTGTTTTGTGTTTTTTGTTTTTTCTGCCTCATTTTGTTCTACAATGGTGGAAGTTAAAACCTTTTAAAACATGAGCAGCCTGTATCCAGAACCAAGTGGTATACTGTGCTGGTTCATTCAATGAGACTCCTCATTCCCATTCTGCCCCCCTCTTTATCTCAATTATGTTTTGGTGGTCAATGTTGGGGCCTCTACAAGTATTTCTGCTTTATATAAATTTGGGACTAAGCATCTTATAACATACAGAACTTACTATACTCATAACCAAGAGCATCTTCCTCTAGAACCGATCAGGTAGACTACATTCTCCCTACACTACAACTCCATCACCACCACCAAATCCCAGCCCCCACTCCTTTTGCTTTCTTTTTTTCTCCTTTTTTTGCTCTTCTTCTTTGAGATTCTTGGCCTATTTTTTTTCTACTTTGTTTTAAATTTTGCTTTTCACTTTAGTGGTCCTTTTGTTTTATTTCATTCTGATCTTTGTTTTCAGTTTCTGGTCTCTGACCAAGCAGAATCATCTAGGGTGAAATTTACTTAGGTCATGGTTGATATTCTTGACTCAGCCTGCTCATACAGCCACTCTGCACTGAGCAAAATGAGTAGAAGGAAGAACTCACCACAAAAGAAAGAATCAGAAACAGTACTCTCTGCCACAGAGTTATAGAGTTCGGATTACAATTAAATGTCAGAAAGTCAATTCAGAAGCACAATTATAAAGCTACTGGTAGTTCTGAAAAAAAGCATAAAGGAATCAAGAGACTTCATGACTGCAGAATTTAGATCTAATCAGGCCGAAATTAAAAATCAACTAGGGATCCCTGAGTGGGTTAGCAGTTTGGCACCTGCCTTTGGCCCAGGACATGATCCTGGAGTCACAGGATCAAGTCCCAAATAGGGCTCCCTGCATGGAGTCTACTTCTCTCTCTACCTGTGTCTTTGCCAATCTCTCTCTCTCTCTCTCTCTCTCTCTCTCTGTGTGTGTGTGTGTGTGTGTATCTCATGAATAAATAAATAAAATTGTTAAAAATTTCAATTAAATGAGATACAATCCACACTGGAGGTCCTAATGATGAGGGTTAATGAGGTAGAAGAAAGAGTAAATGACATAAAAGACAAGTTGATTGCAAGGAAAGCTGAGGAAAAAAGAGAAAAACAATTAAAAGACCATGAGGAAAGGTTAAGGGAAATAAATGATAGCCTCCGAAGGAAAAATCTAAATATAATTGGGGTTCCAGAGAGCACTGAGAAGACAGAGGGCCAGAAAGCATATTGGAAGAAATCATAGCTGAGAAAATCCCTAATTGGGGGAGGGAAACAGGCATTCAAATCCAGAAGATAGAGATACCGCCCCCCAAATCAATAAACACCGTTCAACAGCTTGAAATTTAATAGTCAAACTTGCAAATTACAAAGAAAAAGAGAAAATCCTTAAAGCAACAAGATATAAGAGATCCCAAACTTATATGGGGAGAAATATTAGAGTAATAGCAGACCTCTCCACAGAGACCTGGCAGGCCAGAAAGGGCTGGCAGGACATATTCAGGGTGCTAAATGAGAAGAACATGCAGCCAAGAATACTTTATCCAGCAAGGCTCTCATTCAGAATAGAAGGAGAGATAAAGAGCTTCCAAGACAGGCAGGAACTGAAAGAATATGTGACCTCCAAACCAGCACTGCAAGAAATATTAAGGGGGACCCTGTAAAAGAAAAAGTCCAAAGAAATAATCCACAAAAACAAGGACTGAATAGATATTACAATGACACTAAATTCATATCTTTCAATAGTAACTCTGAACGTGAACGGGCTTAATGACCCCATCAAAACATGCTGGGGTTCAGACTGGATACAAAAGCAAGACCCAACTATTTTCTGTCTACAAGAGACTCATTTAGACCTAAGGACACCTCCAGCCTGAAAATGAAATGGTGAAGAACCATTTCCCATTTAAACGTCCCTCAAGAAAAGCTGGAGTAGAATCATATCAGATAAATTAAAGTTTATCCCAAAGAATGTAGTAAGAGATGAAGAGGGACACTATATCATACTTAAAGGGTCTATCCAACAAGAGGCCCTAACAATCATGAATATTTATGACCCTAATGTGGGAGCTGCCAAGTATATCAATCAAGTAATAACCAAAGTAAAGACACACTTAGTTAATAATGCACGAATACTAGGCGACTTCAACATGGCACTTTCTACTAATGACAGGTCTTATAAACACAACATCTCCAAAGAAACAGAGCTTTATTTTTTTACAATAAATTTATTTTTTATTGGTGTTCAATTTGCCAACATACAGAACAACACCCAGTGCTCATCCCACCAAGTGCCCCCCTCAGTGCCCGTCACCCATTCACCCCCACTCCCCGCCCTCCTCCCCTTCCACCATGCCTAGTTCGTTTCCCAGAGTTGGGAGTCTTTATGTTCTGTCTCCCTTTCTGATATTTCCCACACATTTCTTCTCCCTTCCCTTATATTCCCTTTCACTATTATTTATATTCCCCAAATGAATGAGAACATATAATATTTGCTTTAAATGATACTGGACCAGATGGCATTCACAGATGTATATAGAACTTTGCATCCAAACACAACTGAATACCCATTCTTTCAAGTGCACATGGAACTTTCTCCAGAATAGACCACATACTGGGTCACAAATCAGGTCTCAAGTGATACCAAAAGATTGGGATTGTCCCCTGCAATTTTCAGAGCACAATGCTTTGAAACTAAAACTCAATCACAAGAAGAAATTTGGAAGAAACTCAAACACATGGGGGTTAAAGAGCATCCTGCTAAAAGATGTCTGGGTCAAACAGGAATTTAGAAAAGAATTAAAGAGATTCATGGAAACTAATGAAAATGAAAATACAACCATTCAAAGTCTTTGGGATACAAAAGCAGTCCTAAGAGGGAAATGCATTGCAATACAACCATCCCTCAAAAATTGGAAAAAACTCAAATACACAAGCTAACTTCGCACCTAAAAGAACTGGAGAAAGAAAAGCAAATAAAACCTACACCAAGAAGAAGAGAGTTAATAAAGATTCTAGCAGAACTCAATGAAATAGAGACCAGAAGAATTGTGGAACAGATTAACAAAACCAGGAGTTGGTTCTTTGAAAGAATTCATAAGATAGATAAACCCCTAGCCAGCCTTATTAAAAAGAAAAGAGAAAAGACTCCAATTAATAAAATTATGAATGAAAGAGGAGAGTTCACAACCCATAACAAGGAAATACAAACAATTTTAAAAACGTATTATGAGCATGTATACATCAAAAAATTATACAATCTAGAAGAAATAGACGCATTTCTGGTAAACCACAAATTACCAAAACTGGAACAGGAAGAAATAGAAAACCTGAACAGGCCAATAACCAGGGAGGAATTTGAAGCAGTCATCACAAACCTCCCAAGACACAAAAGTCCAGGGACAGATGGCTTCCCAGGACAATTCTATCAAACATTTAAGAATAAACAACACCTATTTTATTAAAGCTGTTCTGAAAGATAGAAAGGGACAGAATACTTCCAAACTCATTTTATGAGAGCAGCAACACCTTGATTCCAAAACCAAAGACTCCACCAAAAAGGAGAATTATAGACCAATATCCCTGATGAACACAGACGCAAAAATTCTCAACAAGATCCTAGTCAATAGGATCCCACAGTACATTAAGAAGATTATTCACCATGACCAAGTGGGATTTATCCCCAGGATGCAAGGCTGGTTCAACACTCATAAAACAATCAACGGAATAGATCATATTAACAAGAGAAAAAACAAGAACCATATGATTCTCTCAATTGATGCAGAGAAAGCATTGGACAAAATACAGCATCCATTCCTGATCAAAACTCTTCAGAGTGTAGGGATAGAGGGAACATTCCTCAGCATCTTAAAAGACATCTATGAAAAGCCCACAGCAAATATCATTCTCAATGGGGAAACACTGAGAGTCCCCTAAGATCAGGAACACAACAGGGATATCTGCTCTCACCAGTGCTATTCAACATAGTACTGGAAGTCCTAGCCTCAGCAATCAGACAACAAAAAGAAATAAAAGACATTCAAATTGGCAAAGAAGAAGTCAAACTCTCCTTCTTCACATATGACTACTGTACATAGAAAACCCAAAAGACTCCACCCCAAGATTGCTAGAACTGATTCAGCAATGTGGCAGGATACAAAATCAGTGCCCAGAAACCAGTGGCATTTCTATACACTAACAATGAGACTGAAGAAAGAGAAATTAAGGAGTCAATGCCATTTACAATTGCACCCAAAAGCATAAGATACCTAGGAATAAACCTAATCAAAGAGGTGAAGAATCTATACCCTAAAAACTACAGAACACTTCTGAAAGAAATTGAGGAGGACACAAAGAGATGGAAAAGTATTCCATGCTCATGGATTGAATATTGTGAATGAATATTGTGAAAATGTAAATGTTACCCAAGGCATTTTACACATTTAATGCAATACCTATCAAAATACCATGGACTTTCTTCAGAGAGTTGGAACAAATCATCTTAAGATTTGTGTGGAATCAGAAAAGACCCCGAATAGCCAGGGGATTGTTGAAAAAGAAAACCAGAGCCGGGGGCATCACAAGGCTGGATGTACTAAGTTGTACTACAAAGCTGTGGTCATCAAGACAGTGTGGTGCTGGCACAAGAACAGACCCATAGATCAATGGAACAGAAGAAAGACCCAGAAATGGGCCCTCAACTCTATGACCAACTAATATTTGACAAAGCAGGAAAGACCATCTACTGGAAAAAGGACAGTCTCTTCAATAAATGGTGTTGGGAAAATTGGACAGCCACGTTCAGAAGAATGAAACTAGACCATTCTCTTACACCAAACACAATGATAAACTCAAAATGGATGAAAGATTTGTGGAGGCTGAGAAAATTAAGGCCATTTCACCTCAAGTTTAACGTTAGCACAAGTACAGCCATCTCAGGCCCCTGTGAATAAGAGCTGAATTTTACAGGAAAAACCGCAGAATGCCCTTGACAGAAAGTCCCATATCAGAATGAGAACAGAGCTCAGAACGCCCTTGACAGAGACAGAAAGTCCCGTATTGGAATGAAAACGGAGCTTAAGAAATTCCCCCGCCCCTTCTGAAAGTCCCCTAGACCAGCCCATAAAAACCCAACGGTAACCCCCCTCGGGGTCCAAGTCCCTGCCCCGCTGTGTCGGGTATACTTGGACCCAAGCTCGAGCTTGTTAATAAACCCTCGTGTCCTCGTATCAGTGTCAGCTCCTTGGTGGTTTTCTCAGATTCGCAATTTTGGGCACAACATTTAGGGGCTCGTCTGGGATCCGAGAGGCCCCCTGGACCCCATCCGGAGGGTTTCACACCTGGTGAGTACTCAACTTTTTCTACGGGTGTCTTTGTTATTTTCTGAGAGCTCTAAACTGCATTTTTACCTGTAGGAATTCCAATCTGTATTGGGTCGGCATTGGCTTAGGCGGACGCGCTGGCAGGTTGTCGACTGGGGGTCTTGGGAGACGGCCCTTGCCCCCGCCAGGAGGACGAAGTCCTCATTTGAGGGGGTCTTAGGAGATGTTCCTTGCCCCCTCCGGGAGGATGAAGTCGTCATCTGTGAGGAGGACAGGCTGTCATTAGGGACTACCTGCCCTTCGGTTTACTTTGTTTTGTCTCAGCAGTCGCACTGGAACATTTGTCTGTTTTACTGTGTCTTTGTTAATTGTCATAAGCGTCTGTGCTTTGGTGTGGATGGGGACATAATGGGGCAGACACAAACCACCCCCCTGTCTCTTATGCTCTCCCACTTTTCAGACGTTAGGGAAAGAGCTCATAATCTGAGCACAGACATATGGAGAGAAAAATTTCGAGAACTTACTGCATGTCAGAATAGCCAAGCCTTGATGCAGGATGGCCCTGAGAAGGAACTTTCCACCTACCTATTATCTTACAGGTTAGGCCGTGGTCTTCAGGACGGCCACCCTGACCAGGGGCCCTACATCCTGGCCTGGCAGGACATGATCGAGAATCCCCCTCCTTGGCTAAAACTATTCTTACCCCCAAAGCAGGACCTACCAAGACTATAGCCCTGCCAAAGGCCGAGAAGGAGACTGACTCTAAGACCAAAAAGCCCCTTTATCCGGTCTTGCAGGATTCCTCCCCGGAGGACCTGATTCTCCCACCGCCCTACCGGACACCCCCTCGCCCTCTGGGGCTGCAGAAGGGGCGCCACCCCTCCCTGACGAGGGAGTCCCTGTGCACGGTGGCAGCGGGGACACGCGGGCGGCCCCACCGGGCGGCCCCACCCCCTAATGCGGGGCCAGCCAACTCCACCGACCGTCCCCTCCGCCCCATGGGACCCTGAGGGGAGCGGCGGACAGCCAATGTTATATCGGCCCTTCTCCACCAGTGATTTATATCATTGGAAAACCCAGAATGCAAAGTTCTCTGATAACCCGACAGATCTAATCAGGCTTTTAGATGCTGTTCTCTTTACCCACCAACCCACAGCTCTTGCAGGTTCTCTCCACCCCGGAGGAGAGAGAAGGAATTCAGGTGGAAGCCCGAGGTCTCCGGGAGAGGACAGACACCGACTCCAAACCCAGACCTCCTAAACGCTGCCTTCCCCTTATCCCGGCCCCTGGGACCACAACTCGGCTGGGGGTAAGGAGAGGCCCCGGGTCCACCGCCAGACTCTAGGGGCAGGTCTCCAGGCTGCCGGGCACAAGCCGACCGATCTGGCCAAGGTCTATGATGTGAGGGAGGGTGAGGATGAGAGTCCAGCAGCCTTCGTAGAGTCATAGAGGCTTTTAGGCGGTGCCCCCCCTATGAACCCAGAAGCCCCGGAAACAAAGGCCGCAATTATCATGCTTTTGTTAACCAGGCCGCTCCAGACATCGAAAGAAAACAAATCCGGATCTAACCCGGGCACCTGGCTCCAAGGGGACCGCCCAGGAGCCTACTGGGAAGTGGACTTCACTGAAGTAAAACCTGGAAAATACAGGTATAGGTATTTACTAGTATTTGCAGATACTTTTTCAGGATGGACAGAGGCATTTCCCACCAAACATGAAACAGCACAGACTGTGACCAAGAAACTGCTGGAAGACATCTTACCGAGGTATGGTTTTCCTGTTAAGATTGGATCAGACAACAGCCCAGGATTCATCTCTATGGTAACATGGGGAGTGGCACTAGTACTTGGGGCAGATTGGAAATTACATTGTGCATATAGGCCCCAGAGCTCAGGACAGGTAGAGAGGATGAACAGAACATTAAAGGAGACCTTAACTAAATTAGCCCTGGAGACTGGCAGGGACTGGGTGACTCTCCTCCCCTTCGCCCTATATAGGGTACAAAACTCCCCACATAAGATGGGACTTACCCCCTACAAGATCATGTTCGGTCTTCCTCCACCTATTATCTCCAATTTAAAACCTGAGGTGCTCACTGAATTTGATGATCACCAGCTCCTTTTCTCCCTCCAAATGTTACAACAAACTCATGAACAGGTATGGCCTAAGCTGAGGGCCCTTTACAAGACCAGGCCACCCCCAGACCCCCATCAATGTTGGCTGGGTGACTGGGTGTACGTCCAGAGATACCAATACCAGACACTTCAACCTTGCTGGAAGGGACCCTACATCATGAACCTGACCACTCCTACCACTCTCAAAGTCGATGGGATTACTCCCTGGGTCCAGTACACCCACATCCGGCCAGCTGACCCACACACCGTTCTCAAGGACTTTGTTCCAGAATAGAAAATTCAACCAGACAAGGACAATCCCCTAAAGCTAAGACTGCACCGTTCTCACTTACCCTACTAATGTTGCATATGCTATGTCCTCTTCATGCCAGAACCAATCCCCATCAGCCATTTAATCTAACCTGGCAGGGAATAGATGTCTCAAGGGAGAAGTAATCTCACCCAGTCACCTCACTTCCTCCCCTAGCCTACTATGGGGTTTCATCCTGTCGCCCCCTGCTTTGCTTCACACACACACACACACACACACACAAGGACAGGTGGGTACAAGTTCCACTGGAGGAAAAATGGCAAGGACTGACAATTTCCCCTTGTAAAAGGCCTTCATACCAGATAATGAACTCAAAAGACTGCTTTCACTGCGATTGTGCACAGGAGGAACCTGAGCCTTGGGTCTTGCATGTCCCTGGCTCACTCACTGCTGAGGAAGAGGAAGGAGAGCAAGGCTTAAGCTAATGTGTAACTGGTCAGTTGGCAAGTGGCAGAAAGAGCCTACAAGGGAAAATGTGGGGAGCACTATGCAGCAAGGCCCGGCATCCCAGGTGGGCAGCGACAGGTGAGGTGAGAAAGGCAAGAAAGACTATGTTTGGGATGCGATGCAATGAAGGGTATTAAAGGAAATAGTTGTGCTCTGCACTAGAAAATTGGGTTATGTAAATGATGCTATGAATGCTGAGCCAGAGGCGAGATCAGAGAGTTGGTATAAGGTCTGTTTATTAAATGGGTGAGTCTGGTGCCATTTCTTTTAGCGAAGTCGGAGTCGAAATTGAAGAGATCAGACCATGAAAGTCACTGCACTCGTTTACCATCAGGATTAAAAATATGCACCCAATTCAGCCTTACTTTTAAAGTCTTTTAAAGTTTAAAAAGATGGGAGCAGGGATCCCTGGGTGGCGCAGCGGTTTGGCGCCTGCCTTTGGCCCAGGGCACGATCCTGGAGACCCGGGATCAAATCCCACGTCGGGCTCCCGGTGCATGGAGCCTGCTTCTCCCTCTGCCTGTGTCTCTGCCTCTCTCTCTCTCTCTCTCTCTCTCTCTCTCTCTGTGACTATAATAAATAAATAAAAATTTAAAAAAATGGGAGCATCTTAACTATAGAGAGGCTTTTGCAAGCAAGGGGGGCTTAAACCCACAGTATCATGTTTTGCATGAAGAAAATAGACCTTCCCTTGGGTGACTACATTTTAAACATGCAAATCCATATGCTGCCTTTTCTTTACTGACCACTCAGGAATAGTCCAAGAATCTATGGCAAAAGTCAGAGAAAGTTGGCTAGATATAAACGGGAATGAGAACAGCAACAAGGTTGGTTCGAATCCTGGTTCAATCATTCCCACTGGCTCACTCTGAGACCAACCTGGACCTATGATTGGGTCCTTCCTTTGGTTCCTCTTAGAGGGGGAAATGTGGAGGCCAAGAAAATTAAGGCCATTCCACCTCAAATTTAGCATTAGCACAAGTACAGCCATCTCAGGCCCCTGTGAATAAGAGCTGAACTTTACAGGAAAAGCCACAGAACGCCCTTGACAGAAAGTCCCATATCAGAATGAAAACAGAGCTCAGAACGCCCTTGACAGAGAAAGTCCTGTATTGAAATGAAAACAGAGCTTAAGAAATTCCTCCACCCCTTCTGAAAATCCCCTAGACCAGCTCATAAAAACCCAACTGTAACCCCCCTCTGGGTCCAAGTCCCTGCTCCACTGTGTCAGAAATACTTGGACCCAACCTTGAGCTTGTTAATAAACCTTCATGTACCTGCATCAGTGTCAGCTCCTTGGTGGTTTTCTTGGATTCCCAATCTTGGGCCCAACAGATCTAAATGTAAGACAAGAATCCATCAAAATCCTAGAGGAGAATACAGGCAACACCTTTTGAACTTGGCCACAGTAACTTCTTGCAAGATACATCTATGAAGGCAAGGAAACAAAGGGAAAAGTGAACTATTGGGACTTCATCAAGATAAAAAGCTTCTGCACAGCAAAAGAAACAGTCGACAAAACTAAAAGACAACCTACAGAATGGGAGAAGATATTTGCAAATGACCTATCAGATAAAGGACTAGTATCCAAGATCTATAAAGAACTTATTAAACTCAACAGCAAAGAAACAAACAATCCAATCATGAAATGGGCAAAAGACATGAACAGAAATTTCACAGAGGAAGACTTAGACATGGCCAACAAGCACATGAGAAAATGCATCACTTGCCATCAGAGAAATACAAATCAATACCACAATGAGATACCACCTCACACCAGTGAGAATGGTGAAAATTAACAAGACAGGAAACAACAAATGTTGGAGAGGATGTGGAGAAAGGGGAACCTTCTTGCACTGTGGTGGTAATGTGAACTGGTACAGCCACTCTGGAAAACTGTGTGGAGGTTCCTCAAGGAGTTAAAAATAGAGTAACCCTATGACGCAGCAATTGCACTGCCGGTGGTTTACCCCAAAGATACAGGTGCAATGAAAGACCGAGACACCTGCACCCCAATGTTTATAGCAGCAATGTCCACAATACCCAAACTGTGGAAGGATCCTTGGTGTCCATTGAAAGATGAATGGATAAAGATGTGATATATACATATATATACACAATGGCATATTACTCAGCCATTAGGAACAACGAATACCCACCATTTGTCTCAACGTGGATGGAACTGGAGGGTAGTATGCTGAGTGAAGTTAATCGGAGAAGGGGAAACATTATATGGTTTCCTTCATACGAGGAATATAAAAAATAGTGAAAGGGATTAAAGGGGAAAGGAGAAAAAATTAGTGGGAAATATCAGAGAGGGAGACAGAACATGAGAGACTCCTAACTCTGGGAAATTAACAAGGGGTAGTGGAAGGGGAGGTGGGCGGGGGGACGGGGGGACTGAGTGATGGGCACTGAGGGGGGCACTTGATGGGATGAGCACTGGGTGTTATACTATATGGTGTAAATCAAACCCCATTAAAAATATATACAAAAAAAGTTGCACTCAGTACTACCCACTCTCAGGCATCAAATGTATATGATTGCATACAAGCACTCCAATACATAGTAGCTTAAAAGAATGATTTAATAATTCTCATGATTCTATGGTTGTGCTCAGCAGAGTGGTTCTTCTGTTGGTCTCTCTGGGGCCATTCATACCACTGCCGCCATCGGGCAGCTCCATTCACAGTGGAGGGCATAAGATGGCTTTACCCTCTCCTTTGTTGGGGCCTTGTACTGGTTGTGACCTCAGCCTCTCTTCCACACAGTTTCTTGTCATCCATTGCGTTAGCCCTGGATGGTAGGAGTATTTTTCAGAGCCTAAAGCATAAGGTACAAGGACCTTTAAGGATCACCTCATAAGTGAAAAAAATGTCACTTTATGTCAAAGCAAGTCACAAGGCTAGCCCACAATTCAAGGCTGGAGCAACAAAGTCACACTGAAAAGAAGCATGCAGGACAGAAAGAGAGAACAATCTATCTCAATGGTGGAATGGGGGAATATAATGAGAATTATTCTGGGAGAAAACTCAGGGACATAAGGAAAGAGAAAAGGGAGTTGAAAGAGATATGCAATCTCCTGGGTATCCATCAAATTGAGAAAATGAGCCACAGTCCAAGAGTATCGAACACAAGAATTGTTTACTCCCCAGACAACGTGAACATTTGTATGAGACACAAGCTCAGAAGAGGGAAGACCAAATATATAGAAAGTCCAAGACAAACTCAAACTCTCTTTTCTCCCACCACTACTTTATCCCTGGGCTTCAAAAAAGTGGATGGGAGGCAAAATATTTCTACCTGAAACTATAGTTTAAAGGAATAAACAAATGACTCTCAGATACGATTGGAAGATGGTCACCCAGTCCATCTCTGAGTAGAATAGCGCGTCAAACAGGAGGAAGATGAAAAGGAATGGCATTAAACTCAGCAAATATATTGTGGGCTAAGACAAGAGGAAAGAAAGGAGGGAGAGACAGAGGCAGGGAGGCAGAGGGGAGGTGAGGAAGGAAAGCTTACGCCATCTATTCCACCTAGAGGAGAACATAGGTCAAACAATAAGAAGACACATGAATTCAATAAATAAAAATAAGCTCAAAGAAGATATGATAAATAATAAAAGATTTTAAAAGAGCAGATGGCAGGCCCAGAGAAATAATACTACAGAAATAATAAATCACAAATAGCAAAGAAGAGAGTAAACATACTGAAAAATGGATTCAGGGGCATAAAGGGATGCTTGAGATAATTACAGTGATTGGAAATATATCTAAGAAAGCTTAATGCAATAATGGAGAAACTAATGAAGAAGCCAGGATGTGAGTAGATATCTGCATGGGATGATGATTATTTTTCAACTTATACTTTGCAGAATATTGTTACATTTCCAAAATAAAAATGAAATCTGTCAATTAGGAAATCATTGTTCTTTTTTTAAAAGAGCGGTTATGGGAGGTGGGGAGGGCTGGGGAGGTGATCAGAAACCAAATTATTAGAGTTTCAAACAAGGGGAGAAGTTAGTGAGGCAATAAGGTCAGGGGCTATAAGCCAGGCACCTACTGGCCCTGTTTCACTGTTTGAGCTCCAGGGACAGATGCAACAAGGAGGATGCATAGGGAAAAGGAGGGACCAGTACACACAGGTATCTCTCTAGATGACAGCAGCACAGAGGTGGGAATCACAGATGGTGGCTGAGGAAGAAGGGTTAATTAATAACGAAGAAAACAAAGCCCTGGGAGAAGTGAGAACTCAGGTCTGAACAAACAAACAAATCCCATTTTCTCCATGAGAGACTAGAAGTAAGGTGGCAGGCGCCAACACAGAAGCTTGGAAGGGAAAGAAAGAGGACCCAAGACAAATGTTTTGTGTCATATGGTGAAATTCAAGTCCAAGTGAGCTTTTTTGGAAGTATGTGAACATCAGCATGGAGAGTAGCAGAGCAATGAGGGAATATCCCTCATACACTACTAATATGCACCCAAGCAATATCCTAGGTACTGGGTACTGTCTGCTGTTTGGATGCTTATCACCACATATATAGATATGGGTGCAGTCACTTCAAATATTTTCTAAGATTCAAGAGCGCTTTTTGTCTAAACGAATTTTACTGGTGTTTTTTTCCCAGATTATAGAAGAAAGAAATTATAGAAGAACAAGACAGTGAGGATCACCCCAAACCCCCAGCACTCAGTTAAAATCATTGTAAATATTTTACTGTGTACAAGAAAAACAGAAGAAGAAGGGGAGGAAGAAGAGGAAAGGGGATTTTATTTTTCCTTTCACCAAAATGGATACATTATCATATGATATTTTAGAAGTTCATTTTTGATTCCTGTATTGTGAAGTTTTCCACTTTAGTAAATTCAGATAAAGATCACATTTGAGAGAATATTCTATTGTATGAATATACTATAACTATTTCTCTAATAAGAGTCAACAATTTCAATTGAGCATTTTATGTCTTCGTACAATTGTACAATGGCTTCTTCAGAATAATTTGAGGAACTGAAATCTGAGTCATAGTTCATGAACAGTTTTTAGACTTTTGGAATGCAAATTATCAAATTGTGTTCACATGGGCCATAACAATTTGTGCCGCCACCCTCAAGGTGTGACTCCTGCCGATTAACTTCCCAACACTGGAGATCCGCATCTTTTAAAGCTTTTCCCACATGGTAAGCACACAAAGATGTCACTTGTATATCTTTAATTTATGAACTAAAACACTTTTTATGGTTTTGCTTTATTTTACAGCTCTTTTCTTTATGAATGTTTTAATCTAGACTTTTTCAATTTGAGAGTTAACTTTTAATTCTGCTTTTAAGTGCTCTTTTTAAAATAGCGATATTTCATGTTCTTAATACACTATTAATTTAATTCAGAACTGATTCGGAATTCAGCTGCTGATGGAGTAGACCTTGATGAATTTGAACACTTTTAATATTCTCTTCAAGAAGGAGGTGTAACATGCTGTTTAAATATATGAGCTTTATCAAGACGTGGGCTCAAATCCCTGCCAGTGATAACACACTAGCCAGGGTTAGGATTACTATTTTCACATCACAGAGTTGTTGAGAAAATATATGTAAAATGTCATTTAGTACAATGTCTGGAACACAATAAGCACCCAGTAAAGTTAGCCATTATTATAACTATCATAATATTTGATCTAGTTTCAGAGACATCTTTGTTATCATAATGATGAATACTAGGTACACAAATAATCAAACTTGTCTACTATCAACCTTCCATGATGGAAAGGGATGATTTCACATCACTAACATCTCTTAGTTCGTCACTATCTTAGCCAATGCTAGATTCAATTACCCTAAACTTCACAGATAGTGAGAAGATGTAGGAGAATCTCTCGTCTTCAGTAAAATGAAGTTGCCTGAAATGTTTGTTTTAAGGTGCTCCAGCATGGTTCCTACCACCTACTTATTTTTTCCAAGCTGATATGTTTTTCTTCATAGCAAAAGGTGTTACCTGAGGTTGATAGAAGAGATGCTCCCATGCTTTTCCACCTTTGCCACTGAATGCTTACGACAGCACTTTGTTGCTGGAAAAACACTACATGCTTTGTAGAGAGGTTTTCATTTGAGATGTCAAAACTCTGAACAAAGTTCATTCTTTTCCTCTTCAGTTCACCAGGCAACATACCTTCCACAGGATGTAGTCGATGAAACTATGAGTGGCCCTTGAAAGGCATTCTTGATCTTATACTTATTGTATTTTTATTTTTATGTTTGTATTGTATTTATTTTTAAATGATGCCTTGTATACTAGGAAGACATATACAGATGCACTCCTTTTAAAAAAAAGTACCCATCTGGCACATAAAAACCACAGATGCAAAGAATAATTAATGTCACTGTGATGTCCCATAGCTGCATTCTATAACCTGTGATTCCTGAGCTATTTTAAATGAGTGCTTGGGTAGGATTAGCTTATTGGGTTTTATTCATCTGGACTTTTTTTTTCATTATTAATAACCAACGACGATGTACCAGGCACTGTACTAGAAACAGTGGCTATAAAGATTATTTCTATTCTCAATGACAGTTTTGGAGACAAAATGGAGAACTACATGAAAAGGAATTTGTCAATTTAAAAAATATATGCTTAATGTCAAATGAGAGTTACAACCAGTGTGGGGGAAAGTTCCACAGGATTCAGTCGTATTTCTTATGAAACAGCACACTCTTGACATAAATCTCATCAAAGTTATAGTTTTAGAGAAGAAATTCAAAGGGTATATTCTTAGCAAATTTAACAGAAGACCACAGGCTGGAAATACTTAGATAATGCAGCTTCTTGGGACTTCTCAATCTCAAGAGGTTGGTGGAATGTGTTCTCTTTAGGATAAGACCCTGCCAGGTCCCTGAAAGCCCTAGGTGGAAGCTAATACTTCTCTTATACCCATAACCACATCACCCTGAAATTATTTCCTTTTATGGTTGCAGACTACCTTTAACAAGCCACACACTTGGATCTAGTATCAGGGCCTGAGTACAGTTTCCTAGTAAGTCACAGCGCCATCTAGTAACATTAGGTACAGATTATAGGACAATAAAATGCATCACACATGTGCAGTTGGTTACAATGACTAGCCTGAGGACCTGTGGTCTGTCTTCTCTGACGCCTGGGAGGGTCTGATCACATGACCATGCTTTAGGGATAAAGAGAACTGATGTCAAGAGCAAATGGGCCTTGAGCTATATCTTGAAATCAAGGTGAAATGTTGGTAAGTATCACGAGGGCAGGCATCCCATCTGTTCTGTTCCCCAATTTATTCCTAATGCCTATTTCCTTGACACAGAGTAAACACAGCTTTGAAATCTGTTGTCAGTCTTGATCTAATTGAATTTAATCTAGTTGAAGGCAGCAAAGCATCCTATTGAGTTAAACAGTGATGAGATCTTGAAAACACACAAGAACATAAAAATGACCTCACGGGCTAACCACTGTTTCTGTTTGGACCTTCATAAAAGTGAGTAACTCTTCAAAACAGTGAAATTGTGTCAAGATCTAGAATAGTTTATGAATGCAAAATTGTAGATTTTGATCTCAGATTTTTTAAATTGTAAAAATTTGAGCAATGAGATCCATTCATTGAACTGAGAAAATACTAGTCTCATTTATTTAAAATAATCTCCAGTCTCTATTAATTTATAAACCTTCAGTTCTGACAGGTTTATATTACACTTATTACAATGTCATCTAATTGTAGGCATAAAAAATTTTGATAGTGAGAAATACCTGGATGTCCTGGGGCAAAATTATTAAGAGATATAAAAACTCATTTCCTGGATATTTATTAAATTGTTTTGTGTCTCTATCTGTGAAAGCTGAAATCTATCCTAATTCTGAGTTCTGAATTTGTTGCAATGAAATTCTATGAGAGTTTTAAATGAATGGGTTATTTTTAATAAAATCCTGCCCCCTGAGTTGAAGTTTTATGGGCAAGTACGAAATCAAATTTAAAACGATGACTTTGGGGTAGAATGAAAGGCACATTTTTTTTTCTGTTGCTTCCTTTCATATCTCAGGAAGAGATTCTTTCATTTCTAGCAGACTAAGACTAATTTTATGCATCTATAGTTTCTGCTATAGCTATAAATTCGAGTAAATATTTTTCCTTCAATTGCTGGTTATACACAATGGAAAGGAGAAGTACAAAAATTTCATACTAAAAAATTCTATGGAAGTTACAAATTGGATACTTTCCCTCTGGCTTCAGACCATTCTAAATATTGGAAGGATGTTTATACATGCCAGTCTTTTGTTTTTACCTACAAGTATGATTGCAAATAATTAAAAACCAAAAACAAGAATAATAAGTCACAGATCAGAAATTCATGTTTACTCTGTGAACCTGAAATGAACTTTGGATCTTTTCTCCCCTACCATCAATACAACTGTGGCTGTCTACAATCCTTGCATGCAGTACAAGGAAAAAATCACCATCCCATTCCCTGTCCCCGCCCTCCACACACAGGAAAGCAGCCACACTTCTGCATATATCACTTTTATTGGTAAATCCACATTTCTTAGCTTAGACATATTCTGTAGATTATTCCCCTCCCCCTTTCAATATCTAGACTGCCAAAAATCAAGGAAAATGCCACTGGACTGCAGTCATGTTAAAATTTTACCAAATGCTTATTACGAAAGCACCAACACACCGGATTCCTGTGATAGGCTTTGGCATGAAGTGTAATCACATTTAGTTTCAAAGTTCAAATGCCTGTTCCTGTTATACATAAGCAGGTACCCACAAGGCAAGGCAGGACAGTTACTGTAGCTAATGAAAGAAAAAAGTCAGAGTGAGGAGAAGTAACAGCCTTTCCTGGAGGAGTGGGTGGTCTCCGCTACAATCTCGTCTGCCTCCTCTCCTCAAACAGGACTGGGCCAACTGGTCTAATGGTCCTTTACACATTGATCTACTGTGCTGGAACATTTGCCTTCAGCCCCCTAAGGTTTGCCCTCTTTTCTCTGAAACTTCTAGGTATTTTTAAGTTCCAGCTGGTTCTCTGCCCTGCCATGATCGAGCTGACTGAGCTATAAAATCTTATACGGAAGTTACTTACATCATTTAAGAAGTACTAATCAGAGGCATTGCAATAAAATGAGGGAAAAGTAAAGGTTTTGCTTTGCATATGAAAAGCAAAGACCAGCCTTTACTGTAGAGAGTAGGATAAAGACATTTTCATATATAGTCTTGTGAATTTACCATTCAAATTGAGAGAGTGAAGGCCAGTCACTTGTCTTAAATTGATAATATGTCAAAGGAGAGATCTCTTTCGAGACAAAACAAGAAAAAGAACACTGTAAGAGGAACTGAAAAAACAAGCTCAGTAGGAATAGATGTGGGTGCCCTTTAAAGAGTCAGCATAGCATTTATAGTCTGACTTTTAAGAATAGATTATTATAACAAAGCAGAAAAAATAAAGTGGTTGTACATCATAAGTTGGTCATAGCAACACTCGTAGGAAATATCAGAAGTAAAAGAGTAAATGGGAAGAGGCCAAGGATGTATTCGTCCAACGGATATTAAAATGTCCTTTCCTGGAATGCCTGGGTGGCTCAGCAGTTTAGCACCTGCTTTTGGCTCAGGGCATGATCCTAGAGTCCCGGGATCAAGTCCCAGATTGGGCTCCCTGCATGGAGCCTACTTCTCCCTCTGCCTGTGTCTCTGCCTCTTTCTTTCTGTGTGTCTCTCATGAATAAATGGATGAAATCTTAAAAAAAATTTAAAAATAAATAAATTTGAAAAATGTCCTTTCCTTACCTGTTCACCTGAAGAGTTCCACTTCACACCAAGTTCCAGTCCAAATGTCACCATCCATGGGAAGTCACTGATAAGACTACCGCGTACCACCCAGTGTCTCTTCTCTCCTCCCTGGCACCCTGCCTGGCTCCATTAAAACAATTACCACCCTTTTGGGATCATCTACACTTCTGCTATGTCCTCTCCCTCCCTAAAACTGTAAGGATTATTACTTGTCCTTCTTTGTATCCCTGGTGACTGGCAAAAGGGAGAGACATCTATCCATTTAATTAAGATCTGCTAAGATACTTTACATAGAGGCAATCATGTGTCTGCATGTGTTTTGAAGAATATATAAAAATCAATGAGACACTTCTATAAAGAAGTAGATATTCTTCTGCTAAGTGCAGATAAAAAGCTTAGATATTACATATAAAACAAAAATAGGAAGATTCTGACAGGTGGAGAGAAGGAGGCAAACAGACTAGGGACCTTGGGACCCAAAAGACAAAGCTGTGATAAGTTCCCCTGAGTTTGCTTTTTAGTTCATATGTCCCAGACTTGGAGCGAAAGAAGTCACAACCTGTACATGCCAACAGAGTGGGCAGAAAAATGTCGGAAGAAAGGCCTACTCTCTAGCCAAAGGACTGGAAAAGTAGCCTAGCAAGAGAGAAAAGAGTAATGGCTCCACTCCAGGAAACACCACTGAAAAGACCATGGCCCTACCCATGCCAGCAAAGGCCAAGTGGGGAGCCTAGACTTCCAGCCTCAACAGGTTGTAATGAAGTATCCTAACTCCCCTGAAATTGCAGTGTCTGAGAAGGTTGAGTAGGCAACTGGCCATTTCATCCCCACTTGGGTCATAATAATGCTTTCCCAGCATTCCTGCCCAGTGTCAGTGGATACCACATGGGAGCAAGGACAAGGCCCACTGCACACCCTAGCCAGGAATGCACTCAATGGAGGCCCAGTGGAGAGCTGACCTCCCACCCTACACAGCAGCGACAAGGGTCTCATCTCGCCCCAACCATCACTGGCAGCTGAGTGGGAAACCTGGACTCATAGCCACGTGTGGAAATAACTAGACAGTGCTTCTAATTCGCCCACTGAGCTGATGTCAGAGAAAGTCTGCTAAAACAGATGGTTTCAAAAAAGATCTATACTCACATAATACCTAAATTATTCAGTTTTCCACTGAAAATCATTCATCATGCCCAGGACCAGGAAAATCTCTTTCAATTTGAAAAGAGAGAGCATATGCCAACCTTTAGATGACACAGATGCTGGCATTATTTGAAAAGAATTTTGCAGCAGCCATCACCAAATGCTTCAGTGGGAAGTATGAAGTGCAATGGAAAAAAATGAGAAAATAGAAAATCTCAGCAAAAATAATAAAATTAAAATTCTCAGCAAAGAAAGAAATGACATGAAGAAGAACTAAGTGGAAATTTTAGAAAACAAAACAAAACACAATTATTGAAATACAAAAATCAATGGGTGGGTGGGCTCAACAACAAAATGGATGAGAGAGAAAAAAAAAATCCATGAACTTAAAGACAGAACAATAGAAATTGACCCAAATTGAATAACAGAAGACAGATTGGAAAAAAGTAATATACAAACTCTCAGGACCCTATGGGACTAAAACAAAAAACAACCCAACTTTCATTAAATAATTTCATTAATTTCAATTAATTTCAATTTAATTTCATTAAATAATTTCTAGATACAAATTGTATTATCTAAAGGATTCTGTGCCCTGTAGTCTGTTGAAGAATGATCATTATATGAAGAGCAAATACAGATTTCTGGTGGACTAATATATCACTGAAATCAAACCCAGGTTGCCTGAGTGAAGGCCAACTCTGAAGGTTCACAGGTTGGGACTAAAAGATACAGGCTATGTGGTGGAGAGGTCAGGTTCCTTTATGACTGATGACCAAGAAGACGTAAAGCAATGGTTACACGTTCTCTCCAGATCTGGGGAACTTCAAAATGAACAGCTCAGCACAGTTCTGCTGTTGGCGGGGTCATTTTTGTGCAGAGGAAAACAACCTACTGTCTTGAAAAATGCCACGATGCATGTGCTAACAAGTTCTCTGAAGTTCCACCAAGTCATTTTTAATAGTCTAAAAGAACCACTTTGAGAGCTATTTTCCACCTATGTTAATTACCAGTGAACAGGATGGGAATCTCTTTTTGTATAAATGTAGAAGAAAATTTTATAGCAGGTAGATCTACTAGATTACTCAATTCACACATCTTCCCTCGAAGTCTAACTTGTTAAAGACTTTAAATCTGAAGAAGCCCAGTCGCAACTAAAAAATAAAAAAATAAAAAATAAAAAAAATACCCACAGGATGACATATTTTGGCTTTTGAAGGGGTATAGAGCAAAGACAGAAAGAGGGCCTTAGAAATATTTTTGCTTCTAATAATTTTTTCAGTTAAAACTAAAATGAATGAAACTCCAAGTTAGAAAGTATCCAGAATTACTTTTTAAATCCTTGTGAAAATACTAATGTAACACAGACTATTCCAATCCTATCCATTCAGTTGTGTTTGCCAGTTCCATAAAAGTTTATTAAAGAAAATAAAATTAAAATATCTGGTGTCCAGACAAGGTTCACAGCTACTTCTGCCCTTAAGAGAAGTAGAAAAGTAGTTTTAGAGATAGTCTGTCTTTATTCCCCAAATTGGAACAATTAAGAATTGTTCATTCAACTGTGTGTGAGATTCAGTAAGAGCATTTTTCTACTGCCAAGCGGAGGCCACAGGGTTCCCTGAGATGGTTGTATTGCAGAGGATTCTCAGCTCTGGTAGACATTTTCCAAACAATGTGACAGCGTGAAGAGAAGACTGTATAAAATAAAAGGTTCTTTCCAAAACATTGTGCTATGTTTTTAGAATTAAAAATATCAGTCTTCAAAAAAAAAAAAATCAGTCTTCTTGGTCAAAGGCTGGCAGCTGTGTTTTCAACTTTAGAATGTCTGAAATTGGCTCTCTTCTTTCTTGATAGAAGCTGAGTCCAGTGAGGTGTTCAACATCTGTGATCCGAGCTCTGTGTAACCTCAGTAACTCTTCAACCCACAGAGACTCATGCTTTCCATGCTATGAAAGTGAGGGGGGAGAAAGAAGTCACTGGAGAGAACAGTCAGTTCACTTTCCTTACAAGCACTCCATCTTCACATTTCAAAGATTTACATCACTCTAGCTCCCAGAAGGCAGGTGCTACAAGCTTTGTTAGGCATGATCGCTGCTTTCGAGTAGCTCACCATCTAATACATACCAAGCAGGCTTATTTAATTAGATGTCTCAAGTTTGGGAAAAGGGACATATACCTGGAATCGACGCTCATGTACTGCATTGGTGCAAGAACCTTCAACAGTGTGGGAATTAGCAGAGAGAAACTTGGATTTAAGTCCTGGTCCTGTCACCATCACACCATGTAAACTGAGGCAAGTTATTTAACATCTGAAACCTGATGTTCCTACCTATACCCTCCTGAGAGGGTTGTTCTGAGGATCAAATGTCATGATGTGTGCAAATGCACTATGAGAACACCAGTTCTAATCAGAATCAGTTATTTACACAGTTGCAATGCAGAGGGGATCTGGGGACATAGTAAAACACAATTTCCTTTCTGGTGGGGTAATGACGTCTCGGCTAACGGGAAATCAGACAAGAAGTAAAGACACATGCTCTGGCACATGGAAGCAGAGCCAGTAGCAGAGGCAGGTAACAGAGATGGAAATCATACACTTATGTGTAACTATACATTTTTCTGAATATGCCTTCTGTTGGAGTAGGATGAAGAAGGTATGCACTGGCTGCTGGGCTATAATTGTACTTTAAAGACATCCTCCAATAAAGATTTCTGTACCCTTGGGGCATTATATTAGTTGGAAATAATTCAGACTTTCTACATAAAAAGGGAATGGATCAATCATTTCCATTTTCCCATTAGCCTCCAATGATCACTATACCCAGTGCTACTTACTACCCCACTCAAGCTCTTTCTCTGCAACAATCTTCACTCTGGCTCTTAGGGGAATAACCCTGACTCAGTGGACTACTAGGCCAGTAGATACTTTCCATTCCTGTTGTCCCAACACATAGAGATAGATAAAAAGTACAGGTAATGCATCTTCCTCTCATGTCAATATCCTGCTGATGGTTAGTCACTACTTCAGAGATGAAACAAAAGGGATCAGTCAACATATGTGATACACCTTCCAATAATCCTCTCTCTGGTTCAAGTCCAATATTTAGTGTGTTCTAGGTATACTGCTATTATAGAATTTGGTAAAATGTTTACATTTAAGACATTGGTAGAATAGCTTTTGGAACGGTAGAGATGGAAAAGGAGTGCCTAATTAGGGACAAACATGATTTTATAATGAAGTTATATGTAGAAATTAACCTGAAATACTACCTAGCCATAACTTTAAGACTAATTTATAACAGTGCTGACACTTTGAGAATTATCAATCTAGTTTTGAAACAAGAGTAAATTTGTAGTTTAAATAAACCTGGAATTTAGCAGCTAAGCCAAATGCAGGTGCTAAGATTTGACTTTTTTTTTTTTTTTTTTAAGATTTGTTTATTTACTCATGAGAGACACAGAGAGAGAGGCAGAGACACAGGCAAAGAAGCAGGCTCCATGCAGGGAGCCTGATGCGGGACTCGATCCCAGGTCTCCAGGATCCCAAACTGAGCTGAAGGAAGATGCTCAACCACTGAGCCACCCAGGCATCCCCTAAGGTTTTACATTTTGATCTGTTTTTTGTGTTTTAACAGACAAGGGTGGTCTTCGCCAAAGATATATCATCTCGAAGTTTCGAATTTAAAACCACTCTGCAGAGTTCATGTAAAGTACATTCTTTCAAAGTACATGCATATTCACATTCTGTTTTTGCCCACAGTAATGTCAGATATGATACACACAAATATACTTATATTCATATTTTCTACACAAATTAACAAAGGTAAATTAACAAAGGCTTCTTACCACACAGCTCTCGCTGTTGTCAGCCCTGTGAGGCAAAATGAAAGCTAAGCTGTCTAAATCATCACACTGTGAGGGAGTCTGGAATGTGTCTTTACAATTTGTCAGCACAATGAAGAAGTGAGTTGGGATCAGAATTTCTTGATTATGGATGAGTCGGCTGTTTCTAGAAAACATGAAAATCTTTACTTTAAGAAAAACATAACCATCTTTTTTTAATGAATATGTCAGTAAAGTATATTTTTAGTACAATGCATCTAAAAATAAAATTCAGTCAAATAATTAAAAATATTATGAAGTTAGTGATCATAATACCTCAACATGTTCTGCCAGATTGAGAGAATTAGAGCTAGAAAACAGATGAACATGAGCCAAAAAATTTTTATTTTCTATAAAAATTTACTGAACTTCAGATTTTTTTTTTTTTTTAGTTCTACCTTAACACAGTGGAATTGGGACACTAAAGAGAAAAATCTTTCTCGAATCCCTACAACCAGGATTCCAAAGCATTATTAATTGTCTTCCAACTCTGTGCTGCTATGCACAGATGGCAGACAGAGAGGGAACTGGTTTGGGATGTTTTCTACTCCAGCCGTGCCAGAGAAGTCATGTTTCTATGAACCCTCCTTGCTTTTAAAGGGATTTTCTTTCTCATCCTGAGAACTTCTTTTAAATTGCAGCACATTTTCCAACATGTCCCTTTACCTCATCTTAATGCTATTTCCTTTGGCCTCAAAACCAGGTTTATTTATTTGTTTTTCAGTATCTTTCCAAATTTAAGTTAGTGGGAGCATTGTTTTCTATCATAACCTTATGTGGAACCGTAATATATAAAACTTATTAAAACTGAGAGCTCTGGTGGAAGGGGAAAGGCATGAAATTCTCTTCTTTACCCATTCTACTGCTATGACCTCTGAGGCAGTTATGTTGAGACCCTTATATATTTATAATAAATAGACAAACAAACAAAACCTGTCATTTTACAAACCAATGTCTGTAAATTATACATGACAAACTAATGTGTCACCGGTACATGTGTGTGAGAGTAATCCCTGAGCCCGCCTGGGAGAGCAGTTCTCCAGAAAGAGCTGAATGTCAGCATACATTTCATTCTCTTTTTCCTGTAAGCCTTAATAGCAATATTGCTTCAAAAAAATCATGCTGTTATTATTTTAAGAAAAATCAAGTGGCTTTGAAAATGTTCTGCTGCTCTCCTTTATAGAAACCACCCACTGATGGTTTGAGTCACTGATGGTGACTCAGTCTCCCTCTAAGCAACGCTAGGTAAAATCTGTGACATTCACCCAAGGTCTATACTTGGATACTACAGCTTTATTCTTCCATTCATGATGCCTCTAGCCACACCTAGTGTAGATAACACATCTAGTGGTTATCTTCTAATCACTTTATTAAGACAGTATCGTAACAATTAGCCACACAGAGAGATCTTCAACATGTATCTTAAACCTTCTTAACATATGGCAGACTTCAGTGTTTGATCTGAACTCAGGAATTACTCATCTAAACTGAGTGGGGGAGAAACAGTCTTTCTTTCCTCTAAAAAACATTTTACTGAACACTGAGCAAAACGTCAAAATTAATCAGATATTTCAAGGGGCTTCCAGTGTAATCAGAAATGTCATGTTCAGCAATATGAATAGTATCAGACAGAAAAAGCTCCACTGACTCAAATGGATGGTAATCTCAGTTGACAGCTGTTTTTAAGAGTAAATGAAATATGTTCTTACTGCCTCAAGGTCTCTGAGGAATCATAACGTCCATCATAATCAGAGTCAAACACAGGACCGCTGACAACATTGACACCATTTCTTTCCTCCACGTATCTTTGCAGAAGGGTACCATGAAAATAGTGCCATATAACTGAAACAAGAAGGAAGGAAGTCATGCCGCCATGTGAAATAACTCAATAATCTTATTCAAAATTAGAATCTGTAATAATTAAAGACAATGTCAAATCTGACTTCAGTCTTAGTGTGATGCCAAAAATACATTGTTCAGCTTTGGCCTCTGGCAGAAGAGACAGATGTTGAAATCAACACTATTTTGGGCATCCCTGACCATGTGCATCACCATGAATTTGTGATCACAGATCACCATTAGGCATTAAAAACCATGAACCTAAATGCAAGGCAGGTTATTCAGATATACTGTTAATATCCAAAAATTCCCTTTGAAATATTCGCAAGTATTCTATACGTAGAGTAAAAGCCTCCTTGTGTGCTCTATATTTTGAAATTCTATGACATCTAAAGAAAAAAATGTGTATTTATTTTTGTAAGAATTCCAAATACTGTAATAATTAATGATGATGCAAAAATCTATTCATTTTAAGATCAAAAACAATTACCAAGAACCTCCAAAAGTTAAATGGGAAAACATATTGAAAGTTAATGTGTTAGTAGGCTATATTAGTCAGATAACTTAGAAAAAATATTACATACTTTTTCCACCAAAAGATATTTATAAACATTTAAATACAAAGTAGAATAATAGACATTGGAATATATCATAATTCTAAGAGTTGTAGAAGTTTTGTGTACTGATATTGTTAAAGTTAAGAACACATAAGAACATATACCTGTAAGAATCTGTTTGATAGTCATTTAATTTAGAGGATAAGTCTTATTAATATAATTATACCTATAATATACAGAAATTCATTGAAATTGTGAGATACAGGGTTAAAATTTTTTACCTTGAAAACTCTGGTACATTGGCACTATATTAGTACTAAGCAGTGCTTCAGAATATAGTTGATTTGAACCTTTATTTAGTTCTACAAAGAAAATTAAAAAAAAGTAACTATTTCGTTCTTCATGAATAACATTAGAAATTATACTTTCTCATGGGAGGGCATTTATTTTTTATTTCTTTTTAACTTGTTTCTTTTTTTTTTAATTGGAGTTCAATTTGCCAACATATAGCATAACGCCCACTGCTCATCCCGCCAAGTGCCCCCGTCAGTGCCCATCACCCAGTCACCCCAACCCCCCGCCCACCTCCCTTTCCACAACCCCTTGTTTATTTCCCAGAGTTAGGAGTCTCTCATGTTCTGTCTCCCTCTCTGATATTTTCACTCATTTTCTCTCCTTTTCCCTTTATTGCCTTTCACTATTCTTTATATTCCCCAAATGAATGAGACCATATAATGTTTGTCCTTCTCTGACTGACTTATTTCACTCAGCATAATACCCTCCAGTTGCATCCACGTGGAAGCAAAGGGTGGGTATTTGTCGTTTCTAATGGCTGAGTAATATTCCATTGTATACATAGACCACATCTTCTTTATCCATTCATCTTTCGATGGACACCGAGGCTTCTTCCACAGTTTGGCTATTGTGGACATTGCTGCTATAAACATTAGAGTGCAGGTGTTCTGGCATTTCACTGCATCTGTATCTTTGGGGTAAATCCCCAGCAATGCAATTGCTGGGTCATAGGGTAGCTCTATTTTTAACTCTTTGAGGAACCTCCACAGTTTTCCAGAGTGGCTGCACCAGTTAACATTCCTACCAAGAGTGCAGGAGGGTTTCCCTTTCTCCACATCCTCTCCAGCATTTGTTGTTTCCTGTCTTGATAATTTTCACCATTCTCGCTGGTATCTCACTGTCGTTTTGATTTGTATTTCCCTGATGGCAAGTGATGAGGAGATTTTCTCATGTGCTTGTTGGCCATGTCTATGTCTTCCTCTGTGAAATCTGTTTACGTCTTTTGCCCATTCCATGATTGGATTGTTTATGGATCTTGGATGCTAGCCCTTTATCTGATATGTCATTGCAAATATCTTCTCCCATTCTGTAGGTTGTCTTTGAGTTTTGTTGACTGTTTCTTTTGCTGTGCAGGAGCTTTTTATCATGAGTAAGTCCTAATAATTCATTTTTGCTTTTGTTTCCCCTGCCTTCATAGAAGTATCTTGCAAGAATTTGGAGTGGCCAAGTTCAAAAAGGATGTTGCCAGTGTTCTCCTCTAGGATTTTGATGGATTCTTGTCACCCATTTAGATCTTTCATCCATTTTGTGCTTATCTTTCTGTCTGGTGTAAGAGAATGGTCAAGTTTCATTCTTCTGAATGTGGCTGTCCAATTTTCCCAGCAGCATTTATTGAAGAGACTTTTTTCCAGTAGATGGTCTTTCCTGCTTTGTCAAATATTACTTGACCGTAGAGGGTCCACTTCTGGGTTCTCTATTCTGTTCCATTGATCTATGTGTCTGTTTTTGTGCCAGTACCACACTGTCTTGATAACCACAGCTTTGTAGTACAACCTGAAATCTGGCATTGTGATGCCCCCGGCTCTGGTTTTCTTTTCCAATATTCCCCTGGCTATTCGGGTCTTTTCTGATTCCACACAAATCTTAAGATGATTTGTTCCAACTCTCTGAAGAAAGTCCATGGTATTTTAATAGGGATTGCATTAAATGTGTAAAATGCCTTGGGTAACATTTACATTTTCACAATATTAATTCTTCCAATCCATGAGCATGGAATATTTTTCCATCTCTTTGTATCTTCCTCAATTTCTTTCAGAAGTGTTCTGTAGTTTTTAGGGTATAGATACTTTACCTCTTTGATTAGGTTTATTCCTAGGTATCTTATGCTTTTGGGTGCAATTGTAAATGGGATTGATTCCTTAATTTCTCTTTCTTCGGTCTCATTGTTAGTGTATAGAAATGTCACTGGTTTCTGGGCATTGATTTTGTATCCTGCCACACTGCCGAATTGCTGTATGAGTTCTAGCAATCTTGGGGTGGAGGCTTTTGGTTTTTCTATATACAGTATCAGGTCATATGTGAAGAGGGAGAGTTTGACTTCTTCTTTGCCAATTTGAATGTCTTTCGTATTGCTGAGGCTAGGACCTCTAGTACTATGTTGAATAGTAGTGGTGAGAGCAGATATCCCTGTTGTGTTCCTGATCTTAGGGGAAACACTCTCAGTGTTTCCCCATTGAGAATGATATTTGCTGTGGGCTTTTCGTAGATGGCTTTTAAGATGTCGAGGAATGTTCCCTCTATCCCTACACTCTGAAGAGTTTTGATCAGGAATGGATGCTGTATTTTGTCAAATGCTTTCTCTGCATCTATTGAGAGGATCATATGGTTCTTGTTTTTTCTCTTGTTCATATGATCTGTCACATTGATTGCTTTATGAATGTTGTACCAGCCTTGCATCCCAGGGATAAATCCCATTTGGTTGTGGTGAATAATCTTCTTAATGTACTGCTGGATCCTATTGGCTAGGATCTTGTTGAGAATTTTTGCATCTGTGTTCATCAGGGATATTGGTCTGTAATTCTCCTTCTTGGTGGGGTCTTTGTCTGGTTTTGGAATTAAGGTGATGCTGGCCTCATCGAACAGGTTTGGAAGTATTCCGTCCCTTTCTTTTAGAACAGCTTTAGTAGATAGAATAGGTATGGTTTCTTCTTTAAACATGTGACAGAATTCCCCTGGGAATCCATCTGGCCCTGGATTTTTGTATCTTGGGAGGTTTGTGATGACTGCTTCAATTTCCTCCCTGGTTATTGGCCTGTTTAGGTTTTCTATTTCTTCCTGTTCCAGTTTTGGTAATTTGTGTTTTTCCAGAAATGCATCCATTTCTTCTAGGTTGCCTAATATTGGCATATAGCTGCTCATAAGTTTAAAAATCGTTTGTATTTTCCTGGTATTAGTGATAATCTCTCCTTTTTCATTCGTGATTTTATTAATTTGAGTGTTTTCTCTTTTGTTTTTTAAGGCTGGCTAATGGTTTATCTATGGGAGGGCATTTAAAAAAATTAGCTGAGTATCACCTTAAACTCATAAAACATTCCTAGGTACTGAGTCAAGGGAAAGTGCAATTTGTTTGGTCAAGTCCCTTAAAATAAAGTAAAATATAGATCTTTTCTTTTTCAAGATGAATTTACTAAAGAAACAAAAGTTTAATAACAGCCCCAATTGGGGATCCCTGGGTGGCTCAGCAGTTTAGCGCCTGCTTTCGGCCCAGGGCATGATTCTGGAGTCCCAGGATCAATTCCCACGTCGGGCTCCCTGCATGGAGCCTGCTTCTCTTCTGCCTCTGTCTCTACCTTTCTCTCTTTCTATGTCTCCCATGAATAAATAAATAAAATCTTTAAAAAAAAATAACACCCCCAATTTAAATATATTCAAATTTCAACTAAAATGTATTGACAACCCTCTCTCCTTACACTCTTCCAATAGTGAGAAGAAAAAAAGAGAATATATGGCTTCAGAACAGTACTTACTACCCAGAAAAAACATCGTAGGATGCCTGCCACTAATTATTGTATAAGACTTCTTTGTATAGATTTTTGGCATGGGCCTGGTCTATTTTTATAAAGCAATAGTCAAGTTCTGACTTCAGACACTTACTCTGGGGATTGGACTGGATATTAAGAATATTTGAGCACTTGGAGCCTTCTGATTTTTGCCTTTTTTTTTTAATTTTTTAATTTTATTTTTTTATTTTTGCCTTTTTTAAAAAAGATTTTATTTATTTATTCATGAGTGACACACACAGAGAGAGAGAGGGAGAAACAAAGGGAGAGGGAGAAGCAGGGTTCATGCAGGAAGCCTGATGTGGGACTCGATCCCAGGACTCCAGGATCACGCCCTGGGCCAAAGGCAGACGCTCAACCGCGAGCTACCCAGGTGTCCCTGATTTCTGCCTTTTAAGGCCAGTCTCAAAACATCTTCTCATTAACCCACAAATGTGCCGCATTAAAAATAAACACAACTTCAAAAAAGAAAAAAAAGCCATTCCCTAGCAGCTCCATCTCCGTGAAAGAGCAAGTACACCTAGGCTCTGCCTATTCCTAATTCTTTGACAAATTACTTTTCCTTTTTAAAAAATTTTTATTAAAATTTTTTTTTTAATTTATTTGAGAGAGAGGGAGAGAGCATGACTGACAAGTGGTAGGAGAATGAGGGGCAAAGGGAGAGGGAGAAGCAGGCTCCCTGATGCGCAGGGAGCATGACATCCCAGGACCCTGGGATCGTGACCTGAACCGAAAGCAGACACTTAACCGACTGGGCCACCCAGGCACCCCTACATTTTTCCTTGTAAGAAACAAAAGATATTTCCTTCCTAAGAACCCTGATATATCCTTCTGTTCCAAGTTTTCTCAAATTCCATGTCAAAGGAATGTAGAAACGTGAAGAATGTTCTTTTTTCTAAAATTCAAGTTTTAGGCACTGGAAACTTTTCCCTAATAGTTATACTTTTCATTCACAATTTTCACCAATAAAAAAAAAAACAAGATATGTACTCTGCCTCATAAGGAAAAGAAAAGGAAGACAGAAAGAGGACAAGAGAGAAAAGGTCAGAGACTTAGAAACTTACGTGGTGGGTAGAGGAACCCATAACTCAGTTCAGCATTATTTTTATAAAAGGAACACTTATGGATAGGACTCAGAGGAATTCGAAGATCCTGGTAAAGACAGTTGGAAAAGTCTTCTGTAGAGAAACTGTCCTGAACAACAAAATGAAAACAGCCATCAAGTATCACACATATACAAGAAGATTGCTTTGAGTAGCTGAAGGTGAATAACACCATACAATTATAGAGCTCCAGCTGTCCTCCACCATTTCCCCATTTTTCTAGTAGTATATTCATCTTTTTTCTAAAGATGTAAATGTAAAACCTCTTTAAGATATTAAGGATATTAGACATCTGTCGTATATGTGCAAATATTTTCCTATTATGCTGGCTCATTTTGTGGACACTGGTTTTGTTTGGTCAATTGCAAACCGACTGAGGATGAAATGCTGTTTTGGGGGAGACCTGAGTCTTTCATACGCAACTACACAGACTATAAAGCTAGGAGTGGGGAGCCACTGAACAATAATGCGGCATGAAAACCTCAGGAGTACTGATGACAATATATGCGGCTTTGATTATATAAGAAAACTGAACATTTGAACAGAATTAAAGAACACTGTAATTAAGGCTTTAAACAACAGTACATCTGCTGGGGACCTACAAAACACCACACAGACTCTCATATATCACAAAGTCAAGTAAAAAAATGTATTTAGAGTGTTGGAAAATAGTCTTCAAAATTACAACAATCAAATTTATGGTAGAAACTTTATGTAAACTTTATGTAATCATGTGAATATGTGCAGGTACATTGTGTGTGTGCATATACATATGTATACACACACACACACACACACATATTTAACACAGTAATTACATATATACACACACATATCCCTATCTTTTTATTTGGCTTTCTCAGTGAGTATTAACAATAGTTTTATTCTTTAAATCCAGCTGCTACACTCAGTTAAGCTCTCTCAAATCCCCTTTCCATCCCTTAAGGGCATCCTGTAGCTTGCCTGGCATTCACTTTCTAAAAATCTGGTCTAGTTTAAAACTTCAATTTGATTAAAATCTAAATCTCATCCCCTCCTCCATTCTCTCTTCCAAGGCCCATCTTCCGTTTCTCTTTGTATCACAGTAGCCAGGGGGCAGGGGGCAGGGGGAATGATGGTCTTATTCTGAGGTATTTGCCCTCTTCACCCCCAACTCTTTTCAAGGCCTTCCTATGTTCTGGGAGGTGGACAGGACCCCAGCCTCTCCCTGGTTTGGTTTGGGGGTCGTCCTGTGAGTGGTATATACAGGGAGGTTACTGAGCTTTAACAGCCTCCCCCATTAGTGAGGACCCCCTCAGGTGAGCGCAGCTGAGGAAGATCCTTTGTGCTCACACATCTATGTATTTAGAGATGAAGAACTGTGCCTGACTAAAAAATTGATTTTGCAAAATTGTAAAGTAGAATCATAAGATAGTAAAATGAACAAAAAGCATGGGAGGAACTCCTATTACATGCACATCCCTCATTTCACAGAAGAAATCCGTGGAGTCGCATAGCTAGTTAGTGGCAGAGCTAGAACCAGAACCTAATTTTCAGACTCCCAGTTTAGTGACCTTCTAACTCAGGAATTGAGTATAGAGCCAAGATTAACTGACCAAAATTAACTATGCTTTCAATGTTTTGCTTCACGATAATTTGAAATATCCACACATAGCTAAAGAGGAGACCAATACTTGCATTTCTGTCGACAGTGTAAGATGTCCAAAGGGGCATCAGGATGTCATGGCTGTAACCACTCACAAACTGGTGCTGGTATAGAAGACAGACTGTGGTGTTCTTCTGGATAACTCTGGGTCTTCCATAAGGTAAAGTGCCGCGCTTAATAACCTTCTCTTGGGTCATAGGGGAATAACGAAACCACCATTCAAACATACTTACTGTGAGTTCTATGACAATATATAATGATACATTCATCCAATTCTTTCCTCTAATTTTCCTACTGAAAAGTGATTTTTAACTGTAAAAAAAAACCCCTAATTACAAAGAACAGAACCATGAACGATTAAGAAAACAAAAGAGATTCACTATAGTTTTTGCCCATGAAGATTCTGAAAGATCAACATAATATCAAGATATCACAAGAGGACACTATATGAAATTGCTAGAAATTTCAGCAACTAGGACTTAAAAGAATATTACTAAAATTCTTAGCATTATTTTAATGATTTATTCTTCAGGGAAAACTACAGACAGAGAAATTTCTGGGTGATGCATGATGTGCTTAGAAAGTAAAAAATTCACAGCCGAAATTATGAGATTGAGCTGAATGAAGCATTAATAAGATAGGCCATTTATTGTATTTTTGCCAAGTATCAAGTGCTTTGTAGAGTCTTTTGTATACATCATCTAACTTAATTCTTACATAGCCCTATGAATTAAGGTTATATGCCCCATTATACAGATGAGTAGTTTACAGGGATTGAATACTTTATCCATGGACATACAGTTCCTATGCTCATATTCAAACACTGATCAGTTCCAGAAGTGTCATCCTTTACCAGAACTCTTTGCCATTACAGAGCCATCAAAGATTTCTCTAAACATTTACAGGGCTTTTTTATTTCATTTGATCTGATTTGATTTTTATGTTATGTTATTCTGTTTTTGAGAGAGAGAAAGAGAGAGTGAGACACATGCAAGAGGGGGGAGGAGAGAGGGAAAGGGAGTGAGAGCATCCCAAGCAGACTCCAAACTCAGTGTGGAGCTCGATGTAGGGCTCAATCTCATGACACTGAGATCATGACCTAAACCAAAATCAAAATCAAGAGCCGGATGCTTAATTGACAGAGCCACCCAGGTGCTCCAAATTTAAAGAGATTTTATATAAGCAAATTCAACTTTGGAATGATGCAGAATTCACTTTTATTCCAGAAGGAAAAAACTGAGCCAAGTAACTAAAGGATCAGAGACTATATCAATGTGTATCAGAGACCATATCAAAGTGATGCTGAACATCCCAGTCACAACTGATGAATGTTAACAGTTGTCTGTATATTAAGCATACATAATTTTCATTCAAAAGTTATGAAGAAATAACTTTAGATAAATAATTTATACACTCAGAACTAAGAACCAAGTGAAATAGAAATTTAACAGGTGTTTACAATTGAAATCTGAGGGTCTCTTATAGGACCTATTAAAATCCTCAAAATCTCAAACCACCTCCACTATGTTCATAAAGAGTAATTCAGCTTCCATTAAATATATGATGTGCTTTAAAGATTCCTTCTTTCTTTATGATGAACAGTCTAGAGTGTCAAGCAATGATATCTCTTTGTTTCCTCAGGTGGTCCTCCACCACTACTACCTTTAAGTTATTGGTTGTTCTCTCTCTCTCTCTCTCTCTTTTTTGAGTTCTCTATGGTCTTTTTTAAATTTTATTATTTTTTTTATTGGAGTTCAATTTGCCAACATGTAGCATATCACCCAGTGCTTATCCCATCAAGTGCCCCCCTCAGTGCCTGTCACCCATTCACCCCAACCCCCCACCCACCTCCCTTTCCACCACCCCTTGTACATTTCCTAGAGTTAGGAGTCTCTCATGTTCTGTCACCCTCTGATTCTTCCCACTCATTTTCTCTCCTTTCCCCTCTATCCCCTTCACTATTTTTTATATTCCCCAAATGAATGAGACCATATAATGTTTCATTGTTCTCAACTAATGTCCCCAAACCAACTTTCTGTGGTTGATACTGTTGAGAAAAAGCCTGCTTCCACATTCTAAGCTCAAGAGTAAACATGTCTTACCTTCTGCCACAGTCAAATTCAACTGTGTCTCAAAATCTGTAACTGGCAAAACCTAAAAAGGTAATAGTACTATTTTAAGTAACAAGAGACATGGGGTTTTATTTTGTTTTTGTCTTAAGACATGCTTTAATCTTGAAAGAAACAACTTCTACAACAGCCTGATTATTCTATCATGGGACAAAGGTAAAACCATCTTGTACAAGTGAAAGTTATTTTTTTGAAGAAGAGGATAAAAGGTCAGATGACAGCTACAAAAAGACAAAACTGTTACATAAGCCCAACAGTATGAATGAAAAATGAGAATTGCTGCTTTATCATTTTATCACTATTCTTATAGTCTTTCTTTGAGCCTAAAACAAAATGGAAAGCATAAAATCAACTGCTCCCCAAATCTCTAAGGACACTATCAATTTTGTTCACTTGTCACATATTTTTATCTTCTTACAACTGTATGTGAAGATAGGAGTAAAAAAGAAACAGTGCCATATATTCATTTCATACCAAAAGAAATGTGATTTTCCCTCTAAATTTAAAATAAATTGAGATATATTTTAGAGAAAGAATACTGTGATTGGTTTATAATAAAGACCTCACTGCTAGGATAACAGCACAGATTCTCATGATTCAAGATGCTCCAGGACTTAGCTGGACTTCTCCCAACCTGCACCTAAGTCAAGTCACAGCACCAAGGGATAGAGACAGAGGTGAAAATGCAAAAACTAGGGAGAGGAAAAATAAACAATAAAAGTGGTGCAGCGTTCTACCAGAATTAAACATAAATATATATTTATGCCCACTCATAGATTTTAATTTGACCATTAATTGTTTCTAGAACACAAGCTATGCAGAGGGTCCCGTAAGATCAAACTGGGCTACGTTTTTGAAGATACTTACTGAGGGATCGCATGAGCAGTCAAGGTTATGTCTGGGGGCTCTTGTGAAGGGGCACTGTACCATGGGATGAACTTCTTTGGGGTTCTTTGGGGTGTAGACAGGATTCTTTAGAAGGTGGTTAAGACTTCCATGAGTTCCATTATTAGGAGCAGGTGTCAAATTCAGTAAATCTGCATAATTCCAAGAATGATAAATCGTTAGAGGTTTCAAAATCAAATAAACAGTAGACTTATCCTTTGATTTTTATTTTTTTAAACCCTATCTATAAAAGAGTTTACTCTCCTAAAATGAAACTGTAACACTCTCTTGAATTTTAGAGCATTTATGACTAAGGTATTCTTAATGGAATTACTGATACGTATGCTGTAGTTCTCTATAGAAACTTCTGAATTTTAATGTGTAGGATAGTTACCACCATTAGTATGCTTATTATATGCCAACCACTGTGCTAATATATTTTTCTTGCTTAATCCTCAAAACAATTTAATAAGTTATTGTCAATACTTGGTAGATGAGTAATCACAGTGTTTTGCTCAAGGCCTCAAAGCTTTAATGGAGTAAGACCTAGGATTCAAAACTAGCTTAGTCTGAGTCTGACTCATGCTCTTGGTAATAACAACAGCAAACACGGGTGCCTATGTGGCTTAGTCAGTTAAGCATCTGCCTTCAGCTCATGATCCCAGGGTCCTGGGATCGAGTCCCACATGTGGCTCCCTGATCAGTGAGGAATTTGCTTCTTCCTCTGCTCCTCCCCCACTTATTCTCTCTCTCTCTCTCTCTCTCTCTCTCTCTCACACACACACACACACACACACACATACATAAATAAATAAATAAAATCTTTAAAAATAAAATAGCAAACACTTCTATAGTAAAGCACTTAGGATGTGCTGGGCATTGTTTTAAGTGCTTTAGGACATATTAATTCATTTAAAAATATAGGTTTCCACTGAAAGAATTACACTGAGGACATATTTAAGTTTTGCAAATGCCTGGTATCATTATCAGAAAAAGGAAGTAATATTTAAAACACATATCTGACCATAAAAGTATTAATTATATGGTCTCATTCATTTGGGGAATATAAATAATAGTGAAAGGGAATAAAGGGGAAAGGAGGAAAAATAAGTGGGAAATATCAGAAAGGGAGACAGAACATGGAAGACTCCTAACTCTGGGAAACGAACTAGGGGTGGTGGAAGGGGAGGTGGGCGGGGGGTGGGGGTGACTGGGTGGCGGGCACGAAGTGGGCACTTGACAGGATGAGCACTGGGTGTTATTCTGTATGTTGGCAAATTGAACACCAATAAAAAATAAATTTATTATTAAAAAAATAAAATAAGAAAATTACTAATTAAGAAAGTACAGAGTAAACCAAGAATGTATCTAATGAGTCCTCCTCAATTTCTACCACCTTGACACTGTCATCCATTCAACTATGATTACTACCAGAGGCTCTGCCTGTTTGGTGTACCCTTCAGACTCCAAACTCTCTCAGGCTTCCCCCCAGGCCTGTTTCAAATGTTATATAATTAAGCCCAAGTCCTGGCAAAATGTGAGGCATTGGGGATGTACCTGCTCTGGATGTTCCAGTTTACCTGTGTGCAGCCTAGTGGAAGAAACATTTGTAATCAGATGGCATGGTCCCCATACTTTTTTTCAATGACTCCAGGTCAGGAAGAAGATCTGTTTCCCCTCATCACCCTCTCTATAAAGGAGCCCACCACGTGGCCTACTTTGGATAGTCCTATATCAGCTCTGTTTTCAGACAAAATGAAAGAAGCCTGTTCACACTTACCACATATTAAATTATAGACTTCAATATTTTCAAAGGAGTCAACTTCAATGTTGTGCTTGAATCCAGGTCCATAGCCAATAAAGAGGGCCTAGATTGGCCAGAAAAGTCAGTTTGTCAATTCATTTCAGCTATGTATGTAGTCAGTGACAAAAACTATTTTATATTATCCACACTGTCTGTATATGTATAAACTGGTTAAGATAATGGGAAAAATGCTTGTGTCCATGAACTCCATGGGATACTGTTTTAACCCATGGTGCACATTTAATCTAAGGACACATGGGCTATTTCTCTCAGCTTTACTGCAATCCTGACTTGACAGTCAGAACAGATGATCAGATGATGAAATCATTGCTCATCTGTAAAATGGGATATAAATGTCACCCTGCTCACCACACACAGTGCAGTAGGAATCAAATTAATCATTGTGAGTATATTTTGAAATTTTAAATTGTTAGTTAAATATAAGGCATTATCTTCATTTAGGAAAAAAGCATGATATCTTTTCCCCTATTAAATCACTAGTTTTCATTTACTATAGAGCAATATTCTTAATGGAGCAGAAATACAGGCAAAATAACTATTAGAAATTTAGTCTAAGGTAAAAATCACAAGTTCATGAAACACGAATATAACATTTTAACAAAATTCTATTAATGTAATGCCCAAAGTAAAACAGCTATATAAAATTATATGCTTCATTAATTTTCATTCAAGACATATAATCACATTCTATGTTTCTAAGTCTATAATATAACTTCATACAGTTTTCTTCAGATATAAACTATCATTTTTTAAAGTATAACAAGTTTACTTACTTGCATATTTGAAAACAAATTGTCAGAACCATGGAATCCACTTCCACAATGTTTTCTTTCTGAAGGATTCCTAATTTTGACATAGTATGAATTAAAGACGTAAAGTCTATTCATAGTACCAAATTTATAATCATGACATTATTTATGTTAATAAAGAATAAGGCCCTATTTTGTTAAACAAAGCAAAAAAAAAAAAAAAGCAAACAAAGTCACCTGGCTTGGAAAGAATTAACTGGCCACCCTTATCTTTTATTTTGTAGATAAATCAACTCTATAAGCAATATAGCATAGAGGAGAAAAGACATAAGCATTGACACAGAGTTGATTCTGAATGCTGACTAGGCTATTTACTAGCTGTGACTTTAGCAAGCTAGTTTTCTTTCCTTGGTTTCAATTTTGTCGTTTTTGGTTATTTGTACAAATTAAATGGTTTAGTCTAAAGAAATCTTTGGAATATAATAGATGTCATTGAAATATTAGTTCTCTCATGAGGGTAAAGACCACCACTTCCTTCATATTTTTCTTCCAGACACTAAAAGTACAGCTCTCTAGTAAATGGAGTGAAACATTAACTGAATCCTTGTTCATTGCTTAGGCTTTGCTTTATCATCCCTGACTTCCTGGCAACCATCAAAAGAGTTAATTATCATGTTTTGAGATATTAACAATATTAACCATTCAAATAGTTTTCCAACACACCAAAAAACTGAGGTGAAAAACAACTCTGTAAAATGAAGAAAGTAATCGTTCATTATAAAGAGGTTCTACCAATTAATTGCTGGATTTATATTTATTTATTTAAGTATTTATTTGTTTGTTTGTTTATTTATCTGGCAGACAGAGAGAAAGAGTAAGCACAAGCAGGGGTAGTGGCAGAGGGAAAAATAGAAGCAGGTTTCCTGCTCAGGAGCTCCATCCCAGGACCATTGGATCATGACTCGAGTTGAAGGCAGCCGCTTAATGAACCACCCAGGCACCCTATTTGCTGGATTTAAAGGTATTAGTAGGACAGCTGTAATGTGCAGCAGGGATACAATGGTAAGTGGTAGTACAAATGTAGAACATAAGAAATAATCATATGGATGTGAGCAGAGGAGTGGTATCTAGCTGGGGGTGAATGGCTCTCCCCAGGGAAACTCTGGCAATGTCTAGAGACACTTTTGGTTGGCACAACTGTGGAAAGGGTGCTTTTTAATCTAATGGTTAGAAGCCAGGGATGCTTTCAAATATCCTGCAATGTCAAGGACACCACAAAGAATTATCTGACCCAAAAGGTCAACAGGCCAAGGTTAAGAAATTCCAGGATAGTGTGGAGAGAATCTATTTGTACAATTTTCATATAATAAGATTGTTGGAAAGGGGCCAATGGTTACATTGAATTACTAACATATGAGGCTAAGTTTATCTGGAAGCCATCAAACTTACAATGCGAGTTGCCACTGAGGGTCCAAATAGAATGTCAAGGGCTCAATCCTGTCATTTTTGGCAAAATGCATACGCTTCGGTAAGAAATGTTTCAGATAAGGTTTGAAGTGCTGGTTTGGTTCCCGGCACTGAAATTATAGGAGGTAAAGAAAAAATCTTATTTCCATATCTTTTTAGGTGTAAACTTCTCTTGAAATTGCTTAATTCTGTACGAATTTTTTCTGATAAAATTTTTACCAGACTGCTCAATAAGTCACAGATACAAAAATAACTGAGTTCTTACTAGTTATATAATGTACCAGTTGACCATTCCCAACAATTCAACACTCAAATTTTTTTTTTTTTTTTTTTTTTTTATTTATGATAGTCACAGAGAGAGAGAGAGAGGCAGAGACACAGGCAGAGGGAGAAGCAGGCTCCATGCACCGGGAGCCTGACGTGGGATTCGATCCCGGGTCTCCAGGATCGCGCCCTGGGCCAAAGGCAGGCGCCAAACCGCTGCGCCACCCAGGGGTCCCAACACTCATATTTTTTACAAGAAATCAGACTTCATAAAAACCCACAAACTCAAAAAAAAAAAAAAAAACCCACAAACTCTTAAGACTTTGGCACTCAGTTTTGTTATTACTGATTATATTATTTTCAAACACTTAGAACTACAATGTCAAGAATTTTAATACTTAAAACATACCATGTAAAAAACTGTACTGTAGATAACTTATCAACAAGACAGACATTTATTTTTTAAATAGGTATAAAAAGACTGCTAGGAAATATGTAATAATGTTAACAGTACCTATGGTAAAATAGCTATAGATTTTTTCCTTCTGTTTTTTCCAATTATTTCTTTTATTTAAAAAAAAAGATTTATTCATTCATGAGAGACACACACACACAGAGAGAGAGAGAGAGAGAGAGAGAGAGAGGCAGAAACACAGGCAAAGGGAGAAGCAGTTTCTATACAGGGAGCCCAATGTGGGACTCTATCCTGGATCCTTGGGATCATGCCCTGAGCTGAAGGCAAACTCTCAACCACTGAGCCACCGAGGCGTTTCTCCAATTATTTCTTTACTGTCATAAAAATGAAACAATGACAATAAACGAATTCTTTAAAATTTTTTTAATTAATTAATTTATTTGAGAGAGAAAGAGACAGTGTGCATGCATGTGTGTTGGGGAAGGAGGAACACAGGGAAAGAGAGAGGCAGACTCCCTAGTGAGCAGGGAGCCTGACATGGCCTCAGTCTTGGGTTCCTGAGCTCATGACCTGAGCTGAAGGCAGATATTTAACCCACAGAGGCACCCAGGCACACCCTTAAAAACTTTCAATGCTAGCTTATTGGGAAATATCCTCAAAGTTATTTAAAAACAACAGAGCAGGATCCCTGGGTGGCACAGCGGTTTAGCGCCTGCCTTTGGCCCAGGGCGCGATCCTGGAGACCCGGGATCGAAGCTTCTCCCTCTGCCTATGTCTCCGCCTCTCTGTGTGTGTGTGTGACTATCATAAATAAATAAAATTTAAAAAAAATAATAAAAATAAAAAAATAATAAAAAATAAAAATAAAAACAACAGAGCATATAAATGTTGGCCCATACACTCAAAAATTCTAATGCTAAAACCCCAAGAACAGATACTGAACCCTCTTTCTAAACACATATTAAACAAACAAACAATAACTAGATAATGGAGACATAAAGATACTTACAGAAAGATTTCTGGCAAGATCTTCATAATTAACTGAAGGGGGACAAAGATAAGAATTATTGTTGATGGTATGCTACAATTAAAACAAAAGTGCTGCATGTCAAACTCAAACTCTATATTAAAATATCAAAATATGTTTCAAGCACCTTATTTAAATCATTAGTTATTGGCAAGATTGAGAAGGCAACCACCCCATGCCTCTAAAATTATGTCATATTGTTCAATGAAAAGGCAAGTTACAGAATAACTTTCTATCCATTCATCTGTTAATTTATATATGTGTCCACCCATCTGACCACCCACTTATCTGTCCATGCACCTAGATCTAGAACGATTTCAAGGTATAAAAATTAAAAAACAAACATGTTTTATATACGCATACCAGATATCTGGAAAGACATATCCCAACCTAACAAGATTTATCTCTAGAGAGAGGAAATGAGTCATGAATTAGGGAGATTTAGGGAAACTGTTATGTTTTACTTTACATATTTTGATATTCAGTAATTCTAGAATTTCCAAATAAAAAGGAAACAGGGGAACTTAGAAGAGAGGGCAAGTAGACTAGCTTTGAAACTGAATTTGCAAAGCAAGATTTAGTGTATTCTGTGCTACAAATCAATAAATGTCTAGCTTTCCAAAGATCCTTCTAGTATACTTTATATAAACTTGAGAAAATTACTCAGATAAAAGAACATGTATTATAAATATATTTTATGTATGTATACTGATAAATAAATATAGATACAGTTTTTGCTTTAATTTGGGAAACAGAAGCCTAAGGAGATAAGGGTGTGGTCAAAGCTTAGCCATCCCATCCTAAACAGCTGTGGGCACTGCCTCTGCCTGCATACTTTTTATAACAGGTTTTACAATAATTGTATACTACTTTTATAAATTAAAAAACTACTAATTAAAACTTGCCATGCATATACAGAGTCTGTGCTTAGTGTCACTACATTGTTTAATATTTGCATAAACATTTTCCTGCAGTGACATCTATTTCTCCTTATGGATATTCAACATGACACATACAGCACCACACTGCCCAAACCTAATTCTGATAAATGTCAGACAAGCTTTTTATCTCTTTCTATTTCAAAGTTTACTGTAGTAGAGAGATAAACAGGACCTGCTGTAGGCATCTGGAAGTTAACAAAGATGGCAATCAAGAAGTGGCTACAACAGAGGTTCAAACAGTTAGCAAATGGACCTCACTTGCCAAAGAATTAATATTTAAAACCATTTCTTGGCAGGTGGGGTTCCACATGTGTCAGGACAGAATGTGAAGAAATTTTTTCTCCATTTACAAAACACATTCTTACTCTGTTTTGGAATGGTCAAGGAAAAGTCATTTATGAGGACAAAAACCAGTTGTTCATAGAATTTTAAGAATTACGGAATTGCCAACATTCCTCCTCATAATGGAATATTATTCTATAACAGCTCTAAGCTATTTTAATGGAATGTTATTAAACTTGAATATGTGTAGCTGAACTTTTCAGTTTTTTTTTTTTGTACAAGTATTCTTGAACCTAATACAAGTAAAACACATACTTCAACATAAAATTGTACTAAGTTCATCAAATAATATGTTTAGCAATGAACAACAAAGATAAGTGGTTGGACCTGTGTCCTCATACCCAGTCCCCTTATAGAATCCCTCTGAGTACCAAAGATCTGCATTGGAGAACTAATCATGAAAAAGAAATTAACTTTGATGCACTTTAGTGAAGAGACATAGTAATTTAGAGGAAAGTATTATAAATATAATCCAAGTTAGCATCCATGTATACTTACATGAAAAGTACTTATTTGGGACATCAGAGGGTCTCAATCGAGCTGCAGGTCCATATACAATTTTGATATCTTTAACATCTCCCAAATATTTATTCAGATATACATATTTCTTGCAACTGCCTTGTTCCATGCCTGGGAGAAAAAAAATTCCCAAACATTTTGCAATTTTAACAAGGAATTTAAATGTAGAAGAGAATTTCTTTTACCTCCAAAATTTATTTCAATAATTATATGCTCAGTGCTTATGTTTGTTAAACATCTAATAGGTAAGACATAGAATTTCAGCTATATATACTGTTCCACTTCAAAAAAAAACAAAGAACTTTTTCCCTTCTTTCATCCACAATTCATTTACTGTTTCTTTTTATTTATGTATATAGTAACTTTATGTGAGTGAGGAGGAATATCACAGTTTCAGACTGAAAAGGAAAGCCCACTTATTTTCCCTAAATCACCCAAAATACTAATGGTAGCATAAAATTCTCAGTCTCATTCCAGAACTGCAGCTTCTTTGGCATAGAACTTCTTACAACTGTTTCTAGAAATAGCTTTTAGTAATTATTTCTGAAGCAAACAGTAACACGAGAAAATAAATAAGAATTTGTTTTCTATTTTCTTATATACTCATTACTTCTGTACTCCCAAGGCTATTACTGTTCTAAGATCAAAGTAAAAAATGAAATTAACATAGTGCTAAAATTAATTTATACTGCTTCTGAAATCAGATTTATCATGGTAAAGAAAATAGAAAAAGCACCCAACAATGGGCTCAAATGAAATCTAAAATTGTTAGACTAGATTTACCAAAATTTATTATTAAATAACGTTGTTTTAACTATTCAGAATTCCTGGTATAAACCTTCCCCAAATCAGGAGATGGGTGTATTGTCATTGATAGGCTTTTAGGTTTCTGTTAATTTTGTGTTTTACTCGTACTTTATGTTTAATATAATTTTTTTCTAAAAACTTTCCACAAAAAACTACATTTAAAAAAAAGAATTAACTATAACAAACAGAAGAAATAATGAAACAATAACCAATCAAGGAAACTTCTTTTTGGCACCATTTAACCTGAAGGGTAAATGATACAAATTCAGATTACCATGGTCTGATATAAGGATGAGGTTCAGGCATCGATGCAAGTTCAGCCCTTTCAGGCCATCCATCAGCATGCCAACCATGTTGTCAACCCTCTGCAATGCTCTGATGACCTAAGAGAGGGAAGCAATTTCATATGATGGATTCCATACCAATGGCTATTTCTGTATCTGTTAATAAAGGGAACGTTCAGTGTATGCTATGATAAACTGACTTACATTAGGCTAAGACAGGTCAGTTAAGACAATACTCATTAACAAAAGAAGGGCCCAAATCCCATACGTGCTCAATTATAAATATTAGGAATGACACCAGCTGATCTGTTTGTCTTAACTGCCAGATGTCAAAATTATTCATGAAATGCTTTTTATAATTCTTTGTATTTGATTTCTAAAATTAGAATTCTTAGGAATACAACCTATTATTTCCTTCCAAACTACATGTATTTTGCACAACTTTATCACAAGGACACAGAAGAGCAAATGGTTTTAGCAACTTGCTTTTTGACATTTCTCTTTACAGCTCTCTTTGCAAAGCTGCCTGAGGAGAATTCTTTGCAGTTCTACATGTGCTTTCTGTTATGTATCAAATCAATCTTATTTCTGTGGTCAATGTATTTCATCTCTACAGTCAATGTATTTCACTGAAATATGAAACAATCTCCTTCAATACAGTCTTTCATTCATGCAAAGCTATCCAACTTGAATTCGAATTTTAAAGTATTAAAATAAGGTGGGTTTTGATGTGCCAGAAATATTAGAATTTAACAGAGTTTACAAGTTGGCGACTATGATGAAAAGCAATGGGCTCAATCTTAATGCAGGTGAATCAAAAAAGTAGTCCTTTGGCAAATCTTCTGTGAAATTAGAATAGGCAGTACTGACTTTACAACTTCTAAGAGCTGATCATCAAACAATTGTAAAATGACCCTCAGACTTACTTGTAGCCAAACTGACCTGGACAGGAATCTTAAGTGTCAGGGAATTTAGTGAACAAATAAATAATAGGCATCTGGCCAACTGTCAAAGCAACATAACACCAACAAGAAGGTTTTCCCTTCCAGTTATGACATCATCGCATTGTCAGCTGTGTGTCTTCTTTACTCCACCTCTCGGGAGCATTTTGTCTTAGTGGAAGGCCAGAAGCAAAGCAAGGCACATGGAATTACTAACTACATTAGAGCTGCTGCAGATGGGTTTTGATGGAAAGAACCTAGAGAGTAAATACAGACCTAGACTGAGGATCAACTTCCCTCTCTGTCTCTTTTAGCTGACAATATGGCATCCAAGAGGAACCTATGCTTTAAGAGAGGCAAATCTGGAGTAAAGTAAAAAATCCCTTCCCAGGGTAAGGGAAACCAGATGGTGTAGGCAGGTGTTTTAAATTCAAGTGAGAAAAAATAAGCCATGTTCTCCCCTCCTCCTGCTGCTGCTGCTGAAGGAAGCATTTAGAGCAAATAGCACTCTCAAAACCAGAGCTCACGACAGACACAGTAGTATAGGCTCTGGTCTGGACTCTGTGCTACAGAGTCTTTGAAGCTCACAAACTATCCATCCTGAGGGCGAAATTCTAGCTATTCCTGGTCTTTTATCTCTTGGAGTCACATGGGGAAAAAGAAAACAAGGATTCTGAGATTAGGGTCCCTGGCTATATGGATTCTCCTTTCATTATGACCAACAATATTCACAGATCTCATTTCTTGTTTCTTCTCAGATCCCGGGTTACAGATAAAATATACATCATAAGGGAAGTCAGCTTAGAGGTACAAGGAAAGAAGTTCAAATCATTATCTGTGCTATCGCTTCCTCTGCTCCAAGAAACAAAAATTACATAGCCACTCAAAAACTGAAAGCAGTATTTGATCTTCTAAATCTCTATACCAGGACCCCTGGGTGGCTCAGTCGGTTAAGCATCTGCCTTCGACTCAAGTCATTATCCCAGGATTCTGTGATTGAGCCCCATATATGGGGTCCTTGCTCAGGGGAGAGCCTGCTTCTTCCTCTTCTGCTCCCCCTGCTTGTGCTGTCAGATAAATTTTAAAATCTTTTATTTAAATGTGAGTTGAAAAAAGTATTTTAAAAAATAAAATAAAGCCCTTATACTGATTACAAACATAGCCAGGATGAGCTAAGTTCCTGAAAGAGTATCAGGTCAAGTAAGACCTTACACTGTCAGCCTTAGTCTATGAGCTGTTTCCCATCTCTAGCTTCCTAGTAACTGTTCAATAAAATCATAGTTATTTCAAATTCTCTATAGTTTTGACAAAATTTCCTATTTTTTGATGCCTGAGCTCTGTTGTGAGCATAAGCTCAGAGATCAGAGGTATTGGTATTGAACTAAATGGTATTGAACTAAAATCCCCTAGGGTGGAAAGGTCACAGTAGGTTTCTTGTGCTATTGGACTAATTCTCCTATATTTACATAGAAAGTTGGAGTCTTACCCATTTTCAGCATTTCCAAGGAGCCCTTAGTTTTTTAAGGTGATGTAGTGAGAAATGGAGTGAATAAAAGCTTTGGAAATGAGAATACGCATTTTTTTTTTTTTTTTTTTTTTGAGAATACGCAATTTATCACCAGTTCAATTTAGCATTGCAGGAAGTTTAGATAAGACCAATTCTCCCTACTATTTTTACTAAAGTGCATCTTATTCATTCCAGAATCATGGAATCTTACAGAATGGTCCAAAAGCCTGCTTCAAAGCAAGGTTTAGTTAGAAGTAATCACTGATAAAAAGGCACTTACTTCACTGCTGACTGGTCCATATGAATGACCTGAAGAATCTGGTTCTTCTAAATACAGAGTGTAAAAGTGTGGTCTAAATCAAACAGCATCAAAATGTAATATTTTATAAACACATTGTAAAACAGAATGGAAAGAATAATTTAACAATCAACAGTGAGTAAAAAGTCTACAACACTGGGGTAACATTTCTAAACTTCCTAAGAAATAATTTACAGATTTGGAGTTCTTCAAAATGTGGCTATTAGAGCTACATTAAAAAAGTTCATTTGGATATAAAATGCCAGAGCCAATTGCAAAGTTTTTTTTGCAACTTATTTAAAAATATTGTGTGATTTCTGTAAAACAAAGCAGTATTTATCATAGAAATTAGTCCTCTACATACCTTTCATCTTTAGGAAGCTGTAACCACTTAAGAACAGCTAAAATCCTTTCTTCAAATGGTATTGAACTAAAATTAAGGATAAGCAAAATGAAACAATTTGTGACAATGGTCTGAGTTTAAAATGGCAGTGTTTTTCTTACTCAAAATAACACTGAAAGACTAAAATAATACCATGCATTGTGTTTGAAACAATGTAAAAGTTTTATTTGAAAACTCAAATTTCTTTTCCCAACAAAGGAACAAAGGTTAAGATTTACACATATGAGAACTGTAACTGGGTTTAAAAATTTGCTTCTTGGGGCTCCTGGGTGGCACAGTCTATTAAGCATATGACTCTTGATTTTGGCTCAGGTTGTGGTCTCAGGGTCATGAGGTTGAGCCCCCATGTAGGGCTCCCCACTCAGTCTGCTTGAGACTCTCTCTCTTCCTCTCCATTTCCCCCTGCCCCCTGCTCACATTCTCTCTCTCAAATAAATAAGCAAATCTTTAAAAAATAATAATGAATAAATAAAAATAAAAATTTTCTTCTTATATCTACTTGAGGATATTATTTCTCTGAGGACAGTAACTGCTTCCAGGTGAATGACCCATGTGTTGATACATTCTACAAAGGGTACCTCTTGGATAGTTCACTCACTTGTGACTCTTACATAAAAGTTGGAGTCAGTCACCACAACTTCATTTTTTACTCCTGCCCAAAGATCTGAATGCAAACTCCAACACATTACCAGCACTTTCTAGAAAACCTCTAGAAAAAAACTGTCTAGTTTTACTGGCCATCCATGCATCCAAAACTTACTTACCTTCCACCTAAAAGGTAGCTGAGATAGAGTTCTTATTCTGACCATTCTCATTTTTCAGCCAACGCATCACAGAAATGCTGGAACTTAGACTTGATAACAAGGAGAAGCTGAGATTTAAAACAAATAAGCTATTCTGAAAAAAAATACAACTATACATACCCATTATACATTTTATAGATATCTGGGAGAATTCCTTTAATTTCCACATCCGATCCTGGCCAAAAAAATGTGCCACTTTTCAGGCCTTGATATTTAGTGGTGAGCCAAATCTGGGGAAGAGAATGAAGGCAATTCAGAAAATTATAAAACCGTGCATCTGTTAGGAAAGTATGTGTTCATGTGACATCAATGCACTCAAGTGCTACAATATTTTTGAGGTTAGAAAGCTCCTGCAGTGAGACTATAAAGTAATCACTTAATAGGACTCTGAATAGCAGCAAAATGAAATGAAATAATTAGAGATTAAATTAGTCTAAAAAAATATAGACACCATCAGTTGAAAACCTCTGCAACTTTCAGAGCCCTAACCCTACCTACTTAATGGGCTCCCCTTGAAAGAAGGAAATATTCCCAAATATTCATCTGTTTAATTTGTTGACACATTTGTTGTATAACTAACACTTATTAAGTACTTACTGCCAATTATAGTTCTAAATAATATCCCCATAAGCATCCCAATTATTAATTTAGATAATCCTCACAATAACCCCATGAGGTAGTTAACTGTATCATCTACAGGATAAATATGAGAAAACCAAGCTATAGCAAAAATTGCCTAAAGTCACATAATTTTAAATATCAGTACTAGAATTTGAATTTATTTCCTGAAAATTAAACATCATGATCTTTTTCCTTCTAAGAGGAATATTGAGACTATCCAAAAAAGTCTCCACAGAATTTCTGGGGCAATTTTTTTTAAAAATACAATGAACACATCTAAATCACTGCAAGAAAGAATCTTCTAAGTTAGCATATATAAATGAATTCAAAGTTTACCTCCTTTGGAAACAATTTGTTATATGTAGATCAAAATGTGGCCCCCAGACTACAGTTATAAACTACTAGTACAAGAAGGTAGAATCAGCAGAAAAGAAAAATGGTTCAGAATTTCCCCAACCCAGCTATGAAATAAAACTACTCTCATTATACAATGATACAAGCTGTATTTAGGATTATTAGCATTCATCTCCATCACCAAAAGGAGGACCACAGATATGATAAATGATGTAGGTTATTAAAAGCTTCAGGAAATCTGTTATTTAACTGTGATTGAAATAGATTAGAGTAACTTAAAAAAACTATTTTATTAGCTAAAATGAACAAACAAACAACTCACTGGTTCTCCTTTGTACCACTCAGGATTAAATTTCTCCTTACTTTTAAGTGCAAAGAAAGCATTCATTTTGGGATCATATATCTTATTGTCAATTATGCCATGGGATTCTGGATAAAGTCCCTAAAAAATATAAAAACAAGTTTTATGCAGGTTGTGAGGTTTTTAGTGTTAAATAAATTCAGAGAACAAAATCATCGAAGAGAAACAGGTAATTAAAGCTACAAGAAACTTAACATAGGTTAAGGAGAGAAAAACAAAGAAATGGAATTGTCAAAACACAATCAACCACTCAAGATGTTTTATAATATTCGTGTTTTAAATTATGTAATAAGTAGGAATGCTATGGATGAGGATCTAGATAAATAGGCAGCCTCCCCAATGTTTTTAAAGATTTTATTTATTTATTTATTTATTTATTTATTTATTTATTTATTTATTTATTTATTTATGAGAGAGAGAGAGAGAGAGTAGAAGCAGGGAGAGGAGCAGAGGGAGAGGCAGACTTCACAAGGAACAGAGTCTAACTCATGCTGGATCTCACAACACTGAGATCATGATCTGAGCCGAAATCAAGAGTCAGATACTTAACCAACTGTGCCACCCAGGCATCCCTATAACCTCTTCAATTTTTAAGAGTGTTCTATTTTCCTTTCACATTGCTGAGTAAAGTATTTTTGTAGAATAAACTTTGTTTTAGTTGAGTCTGAGAATAGCTTGCATTAACACAACCTCAGGAATTAATTTTCTGGCTTCAACCCTAATGCCTAATATATTTGACTTTTTTTCTGGACTCCAATTAAATTGGGAAACTTTGAAACAGAAACAGGGTTGTAATCCTGTCTAGAGTCAGGCAAAGTGATTGCTTAAACTCAAACACCAAGATGATTGGAAAGGCAAAAGGAAGTCAAGAAATCGTTTCTCAGAGACTTTAGTCACCTCTTTTCAAGATGGAAATATTGAGACCAGAAGGTAAAATGTCCTTCCCCAAACTGCAGCAGTAGTGGCAGAGCAAAGACTAGGTTTCCTTGCTTAACTACATATTGGAAAAGTTATCCTTTTTTGATCTGATGTCTAATTATTCCCTCGAAAAATGTAACATTTACATTTCACTTCTGTGAACATACAAAAGTTGAAACTTGGAGCTTACAGTGACAATGCTGTAGTGATTAGGAAAAGTTTTTGTTGGATATACTGGTCTCATGTTTTTGGTATATGTTCCACAGTTTTCTATAAGGGAAAAAATTAAAGATTGTTATTAAATACAATTGATAATCGGTTTACATCATCTAGCTTTGCTACCAATAAGTCTAAATAGTATTAAAAAATTAACCAGGAGGAATTTATAACCATATAAAAATTTAGGGCTACTTATAAAGCAACACTGTAGATTCAAATTCAATGTTAAGAGTTCATTTTTTTCAGAAAAATATCAAACAAAATAATTAAGCCATTGAAATAATTATCCCATACTCATCAATAACCTTAAGTTCTAGGTGGACCACTTGTAATGAGGATGCCTACTAGATCTCTGTCTGATATTACTTGGTGCTTACATACCTAAATTATAAGAGGTAGTTTAAAAAAAAAAAAAAAAACTCTACTGGTAGCAAAATCTGCAACATTAAAACATGGGTGAAACAGTAGCTGGGATGACAGTATCCCAATCTGAAAATCCACAACCAACTAATTCTGGACAAACTCAACACGGCTCTAAAGATAAAAGATATCTTCTGGCTTTAAGCTAGAGAAAGCACAGAAGTCAGACTGCTCCAGATTTAGCCTTGGTGTCATGCTCCTTTTCTCCTGCCTCTACTATTGAAAAAAGAACACATAAACTAATGATTCTAGCATTTCAGTACATCATTGCTAAAAATGTTCCTGAACTGGCATGTGTCGATCTATCTCAATGCCTTCCAAACAGTGCAGAATTACAGAGTATGTTCCCCAATTATGCGAAGCTGGGGCTTAGGCTAATTGTGTACTGATTTCTTTTCAAATTTCGCATATAGGTAGCTACAGCTCCTTAATTCTGAACTCAAGATGCCATGTTTGGTGCCACAATCTTTCCTCCTAATGGTTGCAAAGGACTAGATTCAAGCTTCAAAGCCCATGGGCCTAACTGATAAGAACAGAGCCTTCCTTGCCCATGCATGCTTTTTGCTATGGACTTTTTTCATGTCAAATGATTATTTATAAAAATTATTTTCTTCTAGGTAGAAATTAAAAACTGAATTTTAAAAGTTTTCCCAAAATTATTTTGTCATAAAAGTAAAATAAATGCACATGTGTATTTACTGAGAGTGATTTTAATGTTTAAGCTAATCTCAAGTACTCAAGAGTCTAATAAATATTTTAGAATTCCAGAACACTAAAATCACTGTATTTGCTTCTATTTCAGTCTTGTATTATACTGTAATGCTTAACTATTGATCACCGATAATGAGCAAATTTCCATAATTTTTAGACCCATAAGCAATTTTTTTCCTTTTTCAATTAACAATGATGATATAAATGGTACCCATAAAACTGGGGGTTAACTTGATTTAAAACTTTAGCATTAATACCAAGAAAAGACCATTCTACTATTGCATCAATAACTTATAGGACAATCATTAAAGGCTTTGTATGAGGCAAAGAAATTTGGAAGGATGCTACATGATACTATAGGATAACTGGGAAATATTCAGTGTCTACATAACTAGAATGATATCAGAAATACTTTCAGTTTTTGAAATTCTATTTTAAAATGTAATAATTATTATTTTTCCACAAAATGAACCCAAAAATTCTAAGAAAAAATACATACATGCCTATAGAGATCTAAATGTATGTATGTATGTGTGTGTGTGTGTGTGTGTGTGTGTGTGTGTGTATACACATAACTGTATTATCTTAGAAGTATTTAAAAGGCAGCTTCAAAGTAATTACAATATTGGAAACTAGCTCCTTATCATCAGGTTCAACTACTTCGCAATAGAGATGTTTGGTAAAACACATTCTGCCAGTACTTTTCCAAAACAAAACAAAACAAAACAAAACAAAACAAAACCACTGTCTGCTTCATCTAGTTCACTGAAAACGGTGACACCTCCAACAGGGAACTCCAAAGTTACTCACTTAGTTTGCTAATAACAGGAAGAAGGCCACCCCAAGTGTGTAAATATTCTGCCCTGAAGCCATCCAAGGAAAATAAGAGGGTAGGAGGCATTTCAAACCTGGGTAATGAGAAAGAAAAGAAACAAATGTATGAAGAAGCAGAAGGAACACACACACATCCAATGACAGTTCTTCTCCTTCTTTGGCAAAAGTCCAATGAAGACTTCTCCCTGAGATCATTTTGTAATCTAAAGTAAACAAGCTCAGCAAGCACCCTTATAAAGGAGATTTTACATTTATATCATATATGTGCCTATACATTCCATAACATATATATATGATATATACATACATCATCAAATACTATTTCTCAAACACTTCTACCATTTTGAGCCACCGTATTGAGAATATCATTCACAGTCCCTGCTATTCCAAAAACTGGGCCAAATGCTACTAAAATATAATAATATTTTCCCAATTTGTAGGAATATAAATATTAATAAATAGGATTTTTCTAAATTATGTTTTTGCTTCCATTAAGTTTTTTCCTGAGCAACCACTTCCTGACATTGTTTCTATGTGAATCTAATATATGGTACCTTATATCAGATAAATTATATATAATATTTAGTTTTTAAATTTACTAAATTTGAAAGATACTACTATTTTGTAGAGAGATTTGAGAACTACTTACACCATAGCTCAGTTAGAAGATTCCAGAATCAGCTACATAGGGTCTCAATAGTCCAGAACTGTATAAAATCATTTGTATTCAAGCAACATAAAATAGAAGTTTCTTGTGCCACCAGATAAATATACTGGTATAACTTCCAGTATAATAACACATGTTCTAAATTACAATCTTATTGTAAAGAAAGGAATTTTTTTTCCACTAAAAAGATCCACTAAAAAGATTGACATTACAAATCAAAAATAATGATCAATATGTGAAGGGAATGAAAGATTCAAAATTCACTAAATCTAAATTTTCCAATATACCTTGGACTTAAAAGACAGCTTAAGGTATAAGAGAGTTCCCTTTGAAAAAAGTCTCTTCTGTTTTAATCTTTTGGTTAGGGTTTAGTTTTTGCACCTGCTATTACTGTTGTTTCCAAAAAAATGTACTCTCTCATCCCAAAGGAAAAAAATACATTGTATAAAGCAAAGATAAATTATATACACAAACAACGTAAGCTAAAACTACAGTTTTAAAATTTTCATCCTTTGGAAAAATATCATTATTTTAAAAAGGTAAAAATGTATTTCTGAAGATGAATAATTCAAATTATATGAGGTAATAGATCTCAAGTGGAGCCAAGATAAATATATCTAACATCTTCATAAAACTCCCCCCTTTGAATTCCACACAAATTGTTTCAATGACCTACCTAGTACACATAAGACTGTGCAAAATACTTTAAGGACAAAAAGAACAAATATGAATTATAAAAAAAAATTAAGATTTTACTTATTCATTCATGAGAGACACAGAAAGAGAGAGAGAGAGAGAGAGAGAGGGAGGCAGAGACACAGGCAGAAGGAGAAGCAGGCTCGATGCAGGGAGGCTGATGTGGGACTTGATCCCAGGACTCCAGGATCACGCCTTGGGCTGAAGGCAGGCGTTAAACCGCTGAGCCACCCAGTGATCCCTGAATTATAAAAATTATGTAATATTCTCTGATAGACACATTGCTTATTCCCAAAATTTATGTGAGCCAAAATACAAAAATAAAAAGGAAGCTATAAAGTAATTTGCTAAAGGTTTAACTCTTAAAGCTACAAATGAAAGTAAAAAGCCTTCCTTCCCAAGTAGAAGGACAAAAGATTTCCACTCAATGCTTACAAACACTAAAACCTAAAGTCATGGCCTCTCTTTTTCTATGAGCTTCCAGAGGGGGGAGGTCATTCCATAGTCAACTCTACACCATCAGTGCCTGACACAAGGCCTGACTAAAAACATTTAATGAACCAAAAATGAATTATTATCTTCTCAACTTGGAAAGAGAAAAAAAAATAGTACCTTAAAAGAATAGTATCTTAGAATATATCTTACCCTGCTGGACACTGCGGCTCATCAATGCTCTCACATGTTTCTTCTACCCAACTTTTCTCTCCTAAAGTATTTTCAAGAAATAAAACAAGTTGAACACACTAAACAGTTAACAATAATTGTGATTTTGTGAGGCAATGACAGATTCCAAAACAAAATAAACCAGATATATAGGTAATATGTGGCATGATTTTAGGGAAATACAACAAATATAGAAAGCAAAATAAGAGCCTATGGAAAAAAAGCAAAAAGAAAAAACAAAAAACAAAATAAGAGCCAGTTGATACCAGGAAGAAAAAAATGTATAATTGCAAGACTACAACACATTACTGAATTTGTGAGAACTTAAAGGCATCTTTTTCATTCTTTAGTTGTTAATATTTTTAGCCAAAATTTATAGCCCTCCTTTTATCCACCCAACATATTTTAGTATATTTTAGTACTAAATCCTTGATGTCTTAGTTCCCTTCATATTAATTTCAAAGAATCCTGTAACACTTGGACAAGACATCACAATAGCATCAGTTTACATAATACCCTACAATCATGGGCAGTAATTTCACATCTATTCTTTCAATACGTGGCAGACACTGTCCTCATTTACTACGAGGCAACGTGGGACATGATAGTCAGCCAGGACTGCAGAAGTCCTCTTTCCACAAGGCATCATTAAATGTATAGCTAATATCAAAATAACATGAAGGGGTTGTAGCGGCAGAGTGAGTAACTATAGATAGAATGAGATTTGCTGTGCGTAGATAATAGCAATTCTTCAACTGATTGATAGGTACAAGATTCTTTGCATACTCTACTCATGTTTGAATTTTTCTTTAATAAAGTATTTTTTCAGCTAACCATAGTTGGTCAATAAATATGGCTCCTAATGTAAAAAAAACCACACCTATGCAAAACCCCGCCACCATGTAGGGGGATGTCCGGCTGCTGTGGAACCAGATGGGCATTTGAAACCTCACCTAGGCATACAGAACTATAGTTGACGCAGCAGTCACCCTTGTCCCTGCAGTCATCTGAACAGGAGCAAAGGCTTCTGGACAACCTTTTCTCACCACACCTGAACTTGCTGCATGTCCATATGCGTTCTAGAAACAAACAACAACAAAATCCATGTTATGGTCCAAATTGAATACATCTAAAGTGGACACACAATGCATCTCTTCTGGAGAACAATCCATGAGACACAATGAGCTCTTTCATAACTTATAGTTACTCACAGAATCTGCCACCGCAGTGGTCGATCTGAACTAATAGAAAATATGCAAGCAGTAATTGTTATTATGTCACTAAAAGAACCCAGAATTTCATCATTTTGAAACATGGACAAATATTATTATTATCACATCATATATGGATCTTTCTTGGCTTTTTTCCACCAGCCATTTTCAGGGTTCTGAAATTTAAGCTCAATCTGGTTTATTCTCATTTAAATATTAAATACCCATGTCAGATGTAGAGAAATCCAAATCAAACTGAGAAAATTCACATCTTCTGATGGTTTTATTTTGAAGTATAAGTAGACATCTACATATACTTGAAACTAATGTAACATTCTGTCAACTATATACTTCAATAAAAAGAAGTGGCCTTCTAAGAACTGTGTTTTAATGAGCCCACACTGAAAAGATTCATATATTTCAAGCAACCTTAGGTTAGTTTAAGTGCAAATTAGATTATGTTGGCTTTCAGCGTACATTAAAAACAAGCACAGTTTTGCTAGCCCTAAAGTGTTGAACAAAGGCAAAACACATGAAATTTTTTCTCTAACGAATACCAAGGCCAAATTTTTAAAAATCTCAAATGAGTTAGATAAATCACATACCTAAAAGATGCAGAACTTTTCTTTGATCTTTTACTAAATGCCGATGGCCCCATCTTTTGCCCTGAACATTTTTATTTACCTGGTTCTATGCACGTCTCCTGGTAATCCAGACAGCAGTTTCCAAGGTCAACACAAGCAACATCACAGCGGCAGTTCCCAAACGTTCTCTCAAAACAACGACCTTTGCAACTTTTAACTGAAAATATTGAATAACAAGTTAGAGGTTTCTGATCATAGAAACACAAAGCAAACATCAACTAATATACCTAAAATAAAATCAAATCCTACCTTAGAAAACACAGATTGGGGGAATAAAGTTACCTAAGAATATTTTCATAAATATACATAGGAAGTGGCACAACAGAAGGCATAGAGTTTTGATTTTATCTCTTGCCATAGAAAAAGGGACTTTTAAAATTTATTACAAACCCAACTGGGGCTGATAAGATTTAAATCCTTATGGCACGGTAAAGAAAAGTCAGAATAAGGACTTGTTCTGAATGTGTTATGCTCTGAGAAGTTTGGCTTACACAGCCATAAAGTTCTCTAAAATCTCAAAACGTGAGGTAAAGTTTGTTTTTTTGTTTTGTTTTCTGTTTTGTTTTTTGTTTTGTGAGATAAGATTTTAAAAGTGATTATCTGAGCATTTCAGAAAGAGAAAGAATGTCTGACTTAACTCCCCCCCCAGTCTTGGTATATAAAAGAAGTAATGTCCATGTGCGAATGTTCTGCAAGACTGCCCCTCCCATCATCATCCAAAATACCCATTTCACCTTCAGATCCAGCCTGGTGCCCAAACTCCCCAGTCAAGGTCTGATTTCCTTGTTTGAAGCTTGTATAAAACCTTGTCCTTCCACTCCATCACTTAATTCCATTTGAACCAGAGTATTTGGTTAATATCCCAGTGTCATACTACACTACCAGCTTCTTTTTTTTAAGATTTTTTATTTATTTATTTATTTTTAAATTTTATTTATTCATGAAAGACACATAGAAAGAGGCAGACACACAGGCAGAGGGAGAAGTAGGCTCCATGAAGGGAGCCCGACAGAGGACTCAATCCCGGGACCCCAGAGTCACGCCCTGGGCCAAATGCAGGCGCTAAACCACTGAGCCACCCTGGGATCCCAGGCTACCAGGTTCTTAAGAACAAAGACCACATGTGGATTTTGCCCAGCACCCTACAAGGTGCTTGACTATAGTTAGTACTAGCAAGTTTTTGTTAAATGGATAAATGGTGGATATGAAAGGAAAATTTTTTATTAAGAACAATAATTTTATGGTTTTTTTTTTAATTTTATGTTTTAATTGTTACTAGATATGTCAAAAAAGATAGGTTTTCATTAGATTACTAAAAAAATGAGGATAGTGAGAAAAAAAAATCCATTGTAAAATAATGCAAATCCAAGAGAAAAAAAGGAATAATTGTAGCTTTTGACCACCAAGGCCAACAATTTTAAAAGCCGAAAGGGCGTGTAACCATTAAGTTTCTGGTTGCCCAATGATGCTAAGTGATTACCTAGTAACCCCCTGTAGGGCTGCTTCAGTAACTAACTCCTTGTGAAAAAAAGAGTGTCCTAGGAGTCCCTGGAGAAAGTGAGGGAGAGGGCTCCAGGGGCACACCACCAGAATCTCTAGGCCATATTTGCCTATTTGCTTCACCGTTCTTAATTTATTTTTTGTTGTTTGGTGGTTTTCTCTTTGGTTAATTTTTTTGGTCATAGCCCCTGTTTGTTGTTTTAGGATGAAGTTTTGCAAGTAAATACAATATTATAGCTATAATAATAATAATAATGAAACTTCAAGAAGGCTCAAACCAGCATGAAATCTGCAGTAACTACGGAGTACCCACAGATCAGGACATAACACTTTTCTCAATCACATTCTGAAGAAGTCTAAGTAGCAGTACATGTGCACATATGTACACAGGCACGCACACTCATTACTGTGGTAATTACCTTCTTTGGCACAGCTTGGTTTCAAACCAAATATACAACCAAGAATTGTTGTTAACACACAGACTGACAATACCTGTAGAGAGAAAAAAGAAAATTATATAGCTTCAAAATCCTTTTATTTAGTCAAATGTTTCTAAACTTGCCGGTGCTGCTCTGTTTCCTGATATGGGTACAGGTCACATGGATACATGTGCTTTGTGAAAAATTCAAACTGCATGGCTACGCTTTGTGCATTTTTCTGTATGTATGTTATAGTTCAAGAAAAAGTTTATTCAAGTGTTAGCAAACAAATCTGTGCCATTGAAAATGTTTCCAAAAACTTCCCAGTTGATGCAAATGAATCCAGTCAGAGAATTCTGAACTAATTAAGGAAAGGAGAGAGGAATAAAATCTATTCAGAGATTCAATTTCTTATTTGTTAATCCATAAAAGGCAACATGAGAATATTAGATGCTTCCTTTATATAGTTTACATAAACCTAAACAATATCCTCATAGGCCCCGTGCCCCACAGCTGCTCGTGGGAACAGGCACTAGATAGGGCTGGGTAACTCCAATGTGGGCCCAAACATCACCACAAACTGGTTGTACAACTTGGGGGAGATCACTTACAATAGTCTAGACATCAGATTACTCACTTATACAATCAAAGAGCTGGACTACATGGATCTCTAAAAATCTTCCTAGCTCTAACATTTTGCCACTTTCTCATTCTCCACTCTTGTGGCCTTTGACATTTTAAAATAAGTAGATACACCAAATAGAATTTTTATTTGAAAATTAGAGAGAGAGAGAAAAAAAAAATCCAGAGAACAACTCTCAACATTTTTACTGAAATGGAGTTCCCTTGATAGCTCCCTGGAGTCTTGCTTTGCAGGAAAATCCAACAAACTATGCATTCAGTACCAACTATGTGTAAAGACAACTATGCACAGGAAAGAACGGAGAGATACCTCAGGGAGCTTCTATTTGTGTGGCAAAAGATAAATATAACAGCATAAATGGCTCATATTTGGCAGGTCCAAGGAGGCAGCTGCAGTTCCACGGTTGTTTAAAGAAGGAGAAAAGTTGCAGTGGTTGGAGAGAGGATCAGAGAAGACTTCATGGAGAAAGTCCTTAGGCGGGGCTCTGAAAGGGGAAAATGATGGTGTGACATGATAGGTGATGATGATGGAGCAAACTTCTAGGAGGAAGGCCAGAATCAGGATGTCTGAAGGAAGAAGTGGAAGGCAGCAAATGAATGAGCAGCCTACTTTAGCTAGAACAAAGAATATGCAAAGGGGAATGGATGTAGTGGGGACAGGTAGAGCGGTGTTTCCCAAAAGCCAAGCTAAAGAGATAATAGAAACAAGAGGAATGAGTAAATGGGACAGGGTGGATGCTGGGTACGGGCATTTTTGAACTCACTCCCTCAAATAAAACATATCAAGTATTGACCATATATGCCAGTCACCAGGTTAGGTACTGGATACTCAGTAGTAAAACACACATGACCTTTGTCCTCGAGGTGCCTAATGTCAACTGACTACAAGAACTAAAGAGAAAGGAAATGGCAAACTGAATCAGCAGGTCTAATTTATTTCAGAAGAAAATGAGGGTAAAGGAAGAGAGAGCAAGAGTTTAGTGGGTTTCAAACACAACAGGGTCTAGGTGAAGCTTTTTTCTTAGGAAACCAAAAACCTAAGTGTATCTATATCCATCAAAATAGGGAGCCATCAGAGGAAGAGCTTCAACAAACAGGTAAATGATGGCAAACAGAACAAGGCACCAGCAGAGAGCACTAACAGATTGCCCTGAACCTTTGATGGTAGTATAAGTTGACACAAACATACGAAAAGTAATTTTCGTCTCTATCAAAAAACACTAAACACTCTTATTGTCACATAGGGAAATGAAACTGTAAAACTAATCTGTATTTAGTATATTGTAATTTAAAACCTGGAGAATTAAAGTTTTCATTGTAATAAATTTATAAGAATAGTTTGAACAGTGCTTTATTTTCTTGTCATATAGCTTACAATACAGAATGAGAATCTTTTCCATGCCTCAGCACCCTGCCACATTCCTTTCTAAACTTAGTAATGGTGAGTTTATGGACATAGTGAGGAGTGTGGTTGGATGGACAGGATAAGGATGTCCCAGAGAAAGAGACACTGGCACAAGAAATCATACTAAAGGAAGTCTTGGAGATACTGCACAATACTTAAAGTGCAAAGCCTAAAACGAGGGAAACTGATGTAAGTTCCTCTGGCTGCATAGCTGGAGTCTGCTAAACAGAGGCAGTGTTAACATGCACACAGTTGGCTTTTTCTTCCATAATCTCATTTACACTTGAACTGAATTTCACTTCTGGCGTTATCACTTTTTTTTTGCCTTTGCTCAATTTTCATCTTTATTGGCCAATACTCTCTTTAAATTATACATTTTTATAAAATGTCATGTACGTTTGCCACTGGCAGACAAAGAAGCAACATAACTACTTGCTTTGCTGGCTGTGAACTGACCAACACATGCATAGTAACCAATCACTGACAGACTTTTTTAATATTTTATTTATTTATTCATGAGAGACACATACAGAGAGACAGAGACACAGGCAGAGGGAGAAGCAGGCTCCCTGTGGAGAGCCCAATGTGGGACTCAATCCCAGGACCCCAGGGATCACTGTGTGAGCCAAAGGTCAATGCTCAACCACTGAGTCACCCAGATGCCTCTCACTTACAGACTTTTAAAAAAGCCAGTTGGTCACAGACCACCATACACATCTATTATTTACACAGTGATTTGCAGGCTGAAAAAGCTAACAGCAAAGACTCTACTCTGTGCAACTCTTTACAGTTAACAATAAATCTTAGTAACTAAAATGATCCATGTTGTTGGGGGACTGGTGTTATTAAACTGTGGTTACTGAAATTGAGCATGCCACTGAGTCATGCAAAACTAGGGCTGCCTGCGCTCTCACGGATGGGCAATATGGCTGTCCAAGGCTGCCTATTTCAAAAATGTTTGTCTTCACAATAAATACACAAACAAACAAGAACCAAGAAATAAGTTCATTTTAAGAAACTGCCTTAAAAGGTCAGTTTAATCTACACAATCTCAGGAGGTTAGCCTCAAAGATAGGCATGTCAGAAGAAGGCTCTCACAAAATAATACAAAGCATGGAAATGAAACAAGAATATGACAATAGGAATAATTAATTCTCATCTATAATCACATCCTTAAAAGATGAAACATCATCAGAACAGTTTTTAGCAGGAAAATTTCAGAGCTGTAAAATCTAATCCAATTTTAACCTCTTCTCAAAGTAGTTTAAGAAATCAATGTCAGAGGTACCTGGATGGCTCAGCTGGACAAATAATCATTGAGCTGAAAATCAGCAATCTGTGATGTCAGTCAGTTAAGTGTCTACCTTGGGCTCTGGTCACGATTTCAGGGTCCTGGGATCGAGCCCTATTTCGGGCTTCTTGCTCAGACAGGAGTCTGCTTCTTCCTCTGCCCCTCCCTCCCACTTGTGTGTGATCTCTCTCAAATAAATTCTTTTTTAAAGCAATGTCAAGATTCATTACTCATTTTCACCTCTACATCAATTTAGGTACTTTTCATATTTTGATATTCTCTTAGAAACTTGAGACAAAACATTTCATCTTTGAACACATGGAGCTACCAGACACAGAAGTAAATTGTTGGAATGTTTTACCTCTACATCAGAAGAATATTTATTTGAGAGTTTCCTGCTTCTTCAGTTGGAGTACTTAAATAATTAGGCCTTTCTTGGACATTTAGTGAACCAAAAGAAATAGATACAAAGAAAGCACTCGTTTTTTTTCAAAGAGATTCCCTCAAATACAGTGACATTAATATAACATGTATTATTCTTTATTGAGCATTCATTCATATGAGTGTCTACTTGTACCCAGTCCCTTCCCTTTGCTAAAGGCCAGAGACAAATAAAAGTAACTAGTAACTCCTATCCTGACAGAGAAATGAAGCTGGTGGGGGGGAGGGCATGGAAATTAATGATTACGATGAAAAGGGACAAGAGCTACAGAAGAAATATGTAAAAAATGTTAACACACAAATAGCACAGTAGAGAGAAGCAAAGGAGAGAATAGTGATTAAAAAAAAATACTTGATAAAGAGAAATTTGGAGAAAAAGGGATTTCCTCATCCATCAATAAATAAATGTGAGAGGTAAATCTAACATCTTTTATGCAATGAAAGCAATGAATAAGTAATTTAAAAAATCATGCCACTTCTGCAGCTTAATAAAAGATTAGAGACTTCATATACTATGTATGTTTTAAACTTATACTTAGCATTCATTCATTCATGGAGCCCAGTGCGGGGCTTGAACTCCCAACTCTGAGATCAAGAGTCAGATGTTTAAATGACTGAGCCACCCAGCTGCATGAAGCCTGGGATGAAAGTGTTTTCTTCCAAAAATGATTTATATTTGCTTCTGTCAAAAACATTAGAGAAACTTCAAGTTTGAGAACACCTTTGTAACTTGAGGTAGATAAAGTGAGATCAACTTACATATATCTTTATTTATGGGAAATACACCATAATTATACAATAGAGCTAGGTCTTACAGAGTGTTCCAACTTCATACAACCTAATATGTATATAATACATTTATAACACAATTCACAGCATATAAGATATGTAAGCATGCAAAATTTCTTTACAGAATGAAGTTTTGACTTCAAAATATTATTTCTGATTTATGATAGCCTCCAGAAATATACCTCTTATATTTCTGTCTCTCTTTTCTATGGTCAAGCTCATCAAATTCTGTTCAAGAAATATTAATGCCTGCCTGTACTGTATCAGGGAACATCTAGTACGCTTTTTCTTTCTTTCTTTCTTTCTTTTTTTTTTTTTGTTTAAGATTTTACTTACTTATTCATGAGACACAGAGAGAGAAAGAGAGGCAGAGACACAGGCAGAGGGAGAAGCAGGCTCCATGCAGGGAGCCTGAGTGGGAGTCCATCCTGGGTCTCTAGGATCAGGCCCTGGGCTGCAGGCGGCGCTAAACCGCTGAGCCACCTGGGCTGCCCTGCTAACTGTCTTAAGTAGAATGTCCTTTATGTTCATACTTATGCTAGTTATAACATAATTTACTGAAATAGTGGTATTTTTTATTACCTCAATAACGTCTCAATTAAGAGTCACAAATCATTATAGGAATATTTATTATCTTCTGACTAGAATAGGTTAAAGACTACAATGACAGAAGGAGGATCACGTGCTAAAACAAACGAGAAATTAGTCATTTTCAAGTTGTTTTTTTTTTTTTTAAGATTTCATTTATTTATTTGGAATAGAAAGAGAGTAAGGAGGGGCAGGGGCAAAGGGAAAGGGAGAAGAAGACTGCCCACTGAGCAGGGAGCCTGACATAGGGCTTGTTCCCAAGACCCTGGGATCATGACCTGAGGCAAAGGCAGACACTTAACCAACTCGGCCACCCAAGCGCCCCTCATTTTATGAGCTTTTAGGCAATAACTAGCAATTTATTGAGACACACACACACACACACACACACACACACACACACAGTAAAACCAAAACAAACAAACCAAACCCAGGGTCTTAATGGACAAGGCCATTTGCTACCAAATCACTGCTTCTAAGAGTAACTAGAAGGACCAATCAGAAAACTAATGACAACGTAACAGAGGGAGAACACTATAGTGGTTCCTTTGGATCTGCAAAGATCCGTGCATGAGGCACTACTTATTATTACCTGCTCAACCCAGCTGCTAAAGTATTTCTAGGACCTCTCTATTACAAGCAAGCTAACCTCACAAGCCATAGCACTGTCCCTCACAGAGATATCTAGCACTGTGGATAAAAAAATTCTCTGCTACATGGATACTAGTTCGTCACTTTCCACAAACATAAAAGGGTAAATATTGGTTTTAAAATAAGAAATACTGGGTAGCCTGGGTGGCTCAGCAGTTTAGCGCAGCCTTCAGCCCAGGGCATGATCCTGGAGACCTGGGATTGAGTCCCAGGATGGAGTCCCATGTCGGGCTCCCTGCATGAAGCCTGCTTCTCCTTCTGCCTGTGTCTCTGCCCCCTCCCCCTCTCTCTGTGTGTCTCTAATGAATAAATAAAATTTAAAAAATAAATAAGAAATATTAAGACAGGAGAAACAAACAATCCAATCATGAAATGGGCAAAAGACATGAAGAGAAATCTCACAGAGGAAGACATAGACATGGCCAACATGCACATGAGAAAATGCTCTGCATCACTTGCCATCAGGGAAATACAAATCAAAACCACAATGAGATACCACCTCACACCAGTGAGAATTGGGAACATTAACAAGGCAGGAAACAACAAATGTTGGAGAGGATGCGGAGAAAAGGGAACCCTCTTACACTGTTGGTGGGAATGTGACCTGGTGCAGCCACTCTGGAAAATTGTGTGGACGTTCCTCAGTGTTGAAAATAGACCTGCCCTTTGACCCAGCAATTGCACTGCTGGAGATTTACTCCAAAGATACAGATGTAGTGAAACGCCAGGACACTTGCACCCCGATGTTTCTAGCAGCAATGTCCACAATAGCCAAACTGTGGAAGGAGCCTCGGTGTCCATTGAAAGATGATGGATAAAGAAGATGTGGTTTAAGTATACAATGGAATATTCCTCAGCCATTAGAAATGACAAATACCCACCATTTGCTTCCACGTGGATGGAACTGGAAGGTATTATGCTGAGTGAAGTAAGTCAATCAGAGAAGGACAAACATTATATGTTCTCATTCATTTGGGGAATATAAATAATAGTGAAAGGGAATATAAGGGAAGGGAGAATAAATGTGTGGGAAATATCAGAAAGGGAGATAGAACATGAAGACTCCTAACTCTGGGAAATGAACTAGGAGTGATGGAAGGGGAGGAGGGCAGTGGGTGGGGGTGAATGGGTGACGGGCACTGAGGGGGACACTTGACGGGATGAACACTGGGTGTTATTCTGTATGTTGGTAAATTGAACACCAATAAAAAATAAATTTATTATTAAAAAAATAAAAAAAAAATAAATCATTCAAAAAAAATAAAAACCATACACTCTTCTTTGGAATATTTAGTTCCTTTTCTCATATCTTAAAAAAAAAAAAAAAAAAAAACAGAAGAGAAATAATGTCAGAAGGAGGTAGAACAGTTTAGTAAGACATAAAATAGAAATCCTTAAATAAAAAAAAATAAAAATAAAAATAAAAAGAAATCCTTAAATTATTAGTATTTTAAATACTGGCTCTCTCAAATGCTACCATGTGCTACTCTGGACCTCTGGACATTTAACCCATTTAACCCTTTCCTAAGTGAGAAAGAAAGAAAACAGCAAATAGATATTTTGAAACATTCAGGTATGATACTATGTACATGAAAGAGAAAAGCAGCAATGCCTTCAATCTCACATGAATCTGTTAGGAGATGCTTATAAAAGAACATGCAGTTCAAAACAATTATTTTGAATAAACACATTTCATATTTGGTTGAACTAGCCTCTTGGGCTGATAAAACTACGAGATTCTTCCCCAAACTAGAATTAGTGGTCCAGAAAATGTTTGGGGTTTTTTTTTTTTTTTTGGCACCTTTGATATTTAAGCAAATAGTCATTTTATCAATTCCCTGATTTTCAAAGACTTATCCTAGTTAAACAAGCATTTAAAGAAAAGTATCCAAAAAAGCTCCTATCTACAGCCAATAAAAGCTGGTAATGATAACTGAAAAATAATCTTTTTAGGACAAGTTAAAATAAAATATCAAATTAAAAGGCTGGCTTTAGGGATCCCTGGGTGGCGCAGCGGTTTGGCACCTGCCTTTGGCCCAGGGCGCGATCCTGGAGACCCGGGATCGAATCCCACATCGGGCTCCCGGTGCATGGAGCCTGCTTCTCCCTCCGCCTGTGTCTCTGCCTCTTTCTCTCTCTGTGACTATCATAAATAAATAAAAATTAAAAAAAAAATTAAAAAAAAAAAAAAAGAAAAAAAAATAAAAGGCTGGCTTTAAAAATAGAAACAATGTTACTACTTTGCCATAAACTGCAAAGAAATGATTAACCATTTTCAGTTAAAAATATAAGTATGGCAAAATCATGGCCTTAATCACAAAAAGATAAACAACTCTCATGCCATTATATCCAAAGAAGGATGTGTATTATACTTCGAGCTTTGTGATACAGAAGAAGCCACATCATCTGTAGTTCCCACATTGGACTGAATATTTTCTAAGGTCCCTGATAAATCTAAAATATCTATGAATCAACTTCTGACAACTGATCCTACTTTTATTTGGATTACCCCTGACCCCATCTCCTCCACCCTTCTCTCTTAAGGAATATTACCTCAAATATGAACATGTATTAAGATTCTTGGCTGACTCTGGAAAACAGTATGGAGGTTTCTCAATAAGTTAAAAATAGAACTACCCTAAGATTGGGCAATTGCACTACTAGGTATTTACCCAAAGGATATAAAAATAGTGATTCATAGGGATTCATGCACCCCAGTGTTGATAGCAGCATTATCAATAATAGCCAAATTATGGGAAAAGCCCAAATGTCCACCGACCGATGAATGGATAAAGATGTTGTGGTGTATACACACACATACACACACACACGGGCTATTACTCAGCCATACAAAAAGAATGAAATCTTGCAATTTGTTAGAAAGTGGATGAAGATGGAGAATATTATGTTAAGTGAAATAGGTCGGTCAGAGAAAGACATATGATTTCACTCATATGTGGAATTTAAGAAACAAAAAGGTGAACATAAGGGGAAAAAAAAGAAAGAGGCAAACCAAGCAAGACTTTTACCTATAGAGAATGAAATGAGGGTTGATGGAGGGGAGGTGGGCAGGAGGATGGGCTAGATGGGTGATGGGTATTAAGGGGGGCACCTGGAATGAGTACTGGATGTTGTATGTTAAGTGATGCATCACTAAATTCTACTCCTGAAACTAATATTACACTGTATGGTAACTAACTGAAACTTAAAAACTTGAAAAAGAAAAAAAAAAAAGACTATTAGCTAAAAATAGTATAGTGGAATAACTATTAGGTCTGCTATGAAAAGAACTGGAAACATCAGCCCTGGAGACTTACTTCCTCAGGTGAATCAGAAGTACGAGTGGGCGGGGCAACTCACCTGAGCCATATCCTTCAGTCAAAATTTTTCCTGGAATGCTGCAAAGCCTCCAGAGAATTGAATCATCTAGGACAGCAATTCTTTTCTCTATTATGTTCATTTATTTATTTTCCAGTTTTCACAAGAAATAATTGACATCACTATAAGTTTAAGGCATACAACATGATGGTTTGATTGATATATACTGTGAAATGATTAGGTTTGGTTAACATCTATCATCTCATATAGATATAATAAAAAGAATAACTTGTTTATTTTTGTTTCAAAAAGTACCAAGCCCTTCATAGGGAAAAATATCCAGTCTTTGTAACTTCTGGCTGAGTGAGTAATCACTTTTCTCAGATCTCATCAATTGCTTTCACAGACCATTTCTCTCTGAAGTTAAAGGTCAAAGGGTAAAGCAGCCATTTGGTGGTATAAAGTAATGGTTTCAGTAGATTTAGCTTTGATGGCAACCTTCACCCCATGACCTGTATTCTCTCCTTTAATCTTGAGATATAAACACTTAATTAACAAGATCAGTAACAGAAAATACCTCAACATGAAACAGGATCACTCTTAAAAAGGCTGGAGGTTAAAAAAAAAAAAAAAAAAAAAAAGGCTGGAGGTTAACTCAGATAGACTTCTGCCACTAAGGCTTCTACTTATATCTACAAATGCATAATACCCACAATGATCACAGAACATTTTTGTGGTTTTCCTTTATGTAATCTTCTGACTCCAGTCTCTTAAGAAAAGTAATCTATCGAAATAAGATCTTGAGGAAAGTGTTTAGCAAACTGGATTTCTATCTCTTGACTTTTAACAAAATAAAATGATGGGGAGTACTTGGTGGCTCAGTTGGTTAAGAGTCCTCAGACTCTTTTTCAGCTCAGGTCATGAACTCAGACTCAGGTCATAAGGTCGGCTCTGCACTAGGTATGGAGCCAGCTTAAGATTTTCTCTCTCTCTCCCTCTGCTCCTCCCCCATCCCACTTAACTGTAGCCTCTCTCTAAAAAATAAAGAAAAAGTTTCAAAGTAAAATGAGATGGAATAAATATTTAAAGATTTAACATGAAACCACTGGAAGAAAATATGAGCAAATATTTTTATAATTTTAGGGTGATGAACACTATTATAAAGATGGCACAAAAATCCAAAAATTAGAATGGAGACATTAATATATTTGATCCATAAAAATAAGGAATGCCTGTAATGCCAAAGAAAAAGAACATCAGCCACTAGAAAGATGGGGTGGGAGAAACTAGGATAAAACATTTCAAAAGGAGCACCTGGGTGGCTCAGTAGGTTAAGTGTCCAACTCTTGGTTTCAGCTCAGGTCATGATCTCAGGATTGTGGGATTGAGCCCCACATCAGGCTTTGCACCCAGTGAGGAGTCTGCAGGAGATTCTCTCCCTCTCCCTCTGCCCATCTCCTGCTCTCTCTCTCAAATAAATAAATAAAATCTTTAAAAAAATTTTTTTTCAATATATGACAGGTTAACATCCATAATAATGAGCACATAAAAATCAAGTAGAAAAGATAATCCGCAGTTTTAAAATAATAAAAATAATAATAAACTATTCTATGCAAAGAAGTAAAACAGCTAATAAAAACATATGTGCCTCCATTAAAAATCAAAGAACTATAAATCAGAGTCCTTTTTCAGCTAATGAGATTAACAATTATTAAAAAGATTGATAATTGCAAGTATTGGCAAGTATATCAGGTGAAACAGACACTTTTGCACTGCCTTCATAGTATATGTTCCTTTCTAAAAGGTTATTTAGATTAATCCACCTTTCTAAAAAGTTATTTAGATTAATTTATGTAAATTCAAAATGTACATAATCTCCACTCCTGCAATTCCAAATTTAAAAATTTGCAGAGAAATTTTCACATAGATGCATTAGGCTATGCACAGAGATATTTATTGTAGCAATTTTTGTAATAGCAAAAATGTGCAAAAACCTAAATTTCTGATAATAAGCAACTGAATAAATATAATGCATTATGGTAAACCCAAACAGTATAAAATACTGATCAATTCTTCTGAACTTATGTAAATCCATCACTGAAATGCTTACTCTTAAAGTCTTCGGCCCCATGTAAGCTGTCTACTCTGAGGCTATTGTGCCGTAAGCCCAAGCTATCCTATGCATAGATCAGACCACATGAGGAGGTCCCGAAACTATATGACGTGGGAGGAAGATGCCTGGCCAGCATCTAGATGCTCCATCCCCTGCTGTTACAACTCCAGGCACCATCTGACTATAACCACATGACAGACCTGAACCACATCTGCCCTACCACACTTTCCCCAAATTCCTGACCCATCAAATACCATGAGAGGGTTTTGAATCTACACAACTGACAACCAGATACTGAACAGAGAGGAATTTACCAAGCTGGTAATACCAACCAGTATGGCTCTCTGAGCATAGGAGAACACACTTTCCTTCCTCCCAGATTTTAAGCCTACATCATTCCCAAGATAAAATGATCAATGGAGGAATGAGTTAACTCTGCTTAAAGTGCCCAATGGCCAGCTTCTTTCAGAGGTAATATTTGTTCCTCATCACTTCATTGAAGGAAGGGAAATGCCTGAAAAATACTTCACATAGGGACATAAGCATGTAAGTGATGTGATGTGTATGTTGCTTCCTTTGGTACGGGCACAGAGAATTTAGGCACAAGTATTTATGTAAGTCCACTCCTAATTTTCAAATGTAGACTTTTGGTTATGAGTATCAAGAATATTAGTAAACATTTAGGGGAAAAATAGGACAAGATGAGGCTGAAAGTCTGAAACATCTTGTCTTATATGAGAAAGTAAAGGAAGCGCTAAATACCAAACACACACACAATGATGGGGGGAGTGCCAAAAGGTACAAACTTTCAGTTATAAAATAAGCAAGTTATAGAGATGTAATTAATGTACAGCATGGTAACTATAATTAAAAATACTCTATTGTAGGGATGCCTGGGTGGCTCAGTGGTTGAGCACCTGCCTTTGGCTCAGGTCGTGATCCTGGGGTCCTGGGATCAAGTCCTACATTGGGCTCCCTGCGGGGAGCCTACTTCTTCCTCTGCCTGTGTCTCTGCCTCTCTCTGTCTCATGAATAAATCAGTAAAATCTTTAAAAAAAAATACTCGTATATTTGAAAGATGCTAAATCTTAAAAGTTCTCAACACAAGACAAAAAAAATTATAACTGTGTGATGATGGATGTTAACTAAACTTACTGTAGTGATCACTTTACAATATATATGTATATTGAATCATTATGTTGTCTACCCAAAACTAATATAAAGTTATATGTCAATTATACCTCAATAAAAAAATTATGATCCAATTACATTTCACATGGTCAGCCCTCAATACTTTGAAAGTAAAGCAATTTTTGTTGTCAACTATATTCAATTTTCTTTAAAAGCCAACTATAATTTAATTTAGAAAAACTGTATTAATCCGTAAAGAAAACAATATTAGTAAACACTTGGGGGGGGGGGGAATAGGACAAGATGAGTTTGAAAGCCTGAAACATTTTGTAGTACCAGAAAATAAGGAAGTGTTAAACACAAACACAAGCACCACACAAAGATGGGGGAGGTCAAAGGGACGGAGGTGCCAACTCCCAATGGCCAAAGCTACAATAATTTGTGTAAAAATACAATAACACATTTTGGGGTTATAACCCAAAGTATAAAATAAACATCAGTAAGTACAAACTGAAACAAATGACTGAGTAAATAAGCAATATATGGGGAAGAAGAGACAAATCTCCCATACAGAATTCCAATTAACTTCTATAGATACTCTACCCTCAAGACAGAACATACTCTAATAAAAGTGTTGGCTGGGATTTCAGAGTACAGGATGGAAAAGTACAAAACAGAGTATCTCGAAGAGTGAAGAACACTGGAAAACACCACGTCAGGGCTCCACCTCCCAAAAGTGAACATTCCCGCTCTACTCATGAGAAAAATGTAGGCAAATCCCAGTTGCAAGACATTCCACAAAATACATGACTAGTACTGCTGAAAACTGTCAAGATCATCAAAAACAAGAATAGTCTGTTGTCACAGAGATGTGACAACTAAATGTAATGTGGTGTTCCTGGATGGGATATGGGAACAAACAAAAAAGGACAGCAGAGGAAAGATAAGGAAATACAAACAAAGCATGTACTTTAGTTAATGAGGCTGTATGAATATGGGTTCATCATATTGACGATATTGTGACAAATGCATCATTCTGGCATAAGATGTTAATCATCTCAGCTCCGGTTTCACCATTCTTTCCCCTTTACCCCTCCTGCCCTCAGGATGGTAGCAGGTTCCTTCTGTTACCTTTCCTGGAGCTGCCTCATTGCCACACCATCCCATTTGGATTTCAGTTCTTCAAATACCTTTGCAACCTGTTTCTCATACTAAATTCTCTGGATGAGATTACCAAGTATGACCTTTGTTTTTCTGATTGGACCCTGGCCAATAGAGCTTGGAATTTCTCTCTCAATGCACCCTATACACACACACACACACACACACACACACACACACACAGACCCCTCAAGGCATAACCTAAAGGTATAATCTAAACTAAACTGAATATAGGCAAAGAACTTTCCATTTTGGGGATTCATTTGTTTTTAATTCTCTATCTCCTAGATACAAAACATATATATATTTTAATTAAGTCTTGCTTCAGTTGGATTTCAAGAAGAAAAAAAAAAAACACTGCCAAAATAATTCTGAAAACAGTTTGTTTCTTTTGAAGCTATGATCAAGAAAGATGAGTCATTAAATGAAAAGTATTATTAACTGATTTTAGAAAAAAATGTTTTAAGTCAAGTTCATGAGATGGAAAAGTAGTTCATTTACAGAACAGGACAGCCCTTTCTCCCCTCAGGCTGAGGACAAATGGACAAAAAAGGTAAGGAACTATGGATTTTATCCAAAATAGTTTTTCTTGCCTAGACAGGTATCTTGCCTTCACAGATGAAAGGTCTGAGATAAAAACAAAAGGGAGAAAGGGCATTGTGCTCAGTTAAGTACATGTGATTTGTTTCCCCTCACACCCCAAATAATTTTTGCAGCATAATGACTACAGCAACTTATATTTATTCTTAAAAGATGGCGGCAGGAGTGAAGGGAATAGACAACAAAAAGACAACTTATCCAGGGGATTCCTGGCAATTCTTCCCAAGGACAGGAAACAGGATAATGCAAGATAATGCAAGATAATTTAGGAGGCAACATAATTTTAGAAATGTGTCACCTTTAACGTGCAGATTTGCTGAATGGCTGCAACCAACTTAATTACACTCATTCAGTTGGATAAAAAAAAAATCTTAAAATTACATTTGGAAGAACATTTACAAAGTAACCCTTTTGAACAATTTCTTTTGTTCTAACAAATGTTTCTTGAACAAAGAACATTTGTTTTAGGTACATGTTCATTATTACTTCCTGGAAGAACTATAAAAGTAAAAACAACAACAACAAAAACCCCATGATACCACGACCTTCAAGAACTACTAGCAACAGAAGTTTTTAAGATGCTCATGTTCTAACAGCTTCTATTGCCCAGTATGGTAGTGACTAGCACTTAGCTGTGGAGAACTCCAAAAGTGCCTCCTGTGACAACAAACTGGATTCCTTTTTATTTAACCTTACGTAACAGAAATTTTAATTTAAATAGAGACATGCAGAACTTACAATCTAGAGGAAAAGAGAAAATAGTTCTGAAACAGCCAGGTAAAAAAGCAGGCTCTTCCTTCACCCATGTTCCTACTGATGTGGTTTTGAAATGTAGGTGAGTTGGTTGGTGGGGTAAGGTCTGGAGCCAATGTGCTAATTCTTGAGAAGTCTTTGGTGCAAAAAGGTGATTTTATGAAAGCGTGGGGACAGGACCCATGGGCAGGAAGAGCTGCTGCCAAGGGCTTGTGAGGGGTTGTGATTATAATCTTGGGAGTTGGGGGATGCAAGGCAAAGGGAGGTTTCAAAAGGATTTTCACATGCCATTGTCAACTTAGGGCTGTTTTTCCTCCTAGCAAGGCATTAAATGAAGACAGCTGAAAGATTCTTTCTGGGTTAGTTAGGGTATTGATAAAGATCCTTTTTCTTGTAAATCACTAAGACATTTTGTAAACTGAGGGAGACTTCTGTCTTGCAGGACTGTGATCTCTATTAGTTAAGCATTTCTTTTTTTCCTTCCCTTAGTTTTCAGGCAGCCAGGAGTGCCTGAGGAACCTTACACAGATCCCACCTCGGGGAGGGAGGTTTGGGAGGTGTCAACATATGCTTTGCCCTCAGCGTGCCTCTGCTCCCCTCATCACTACTGCTACTGATCTTTCCAAAATGTAAATCAGATTTTGTCACTAAGAATGAAAATAGAAACAAAAACAAACAGTGATTTCCAATTTGCAACGCCCTGCGTGGACCTGGCCCCAGGCCTCCTTCCCAACCATGTCACTCATCATACAACCTCTGCTTACCAGCCACCTGGTTTCCTCCCAATTCTGTGATAGACCATGCTCCCCGCTATCTCAGGGGGCCTTTGTACATGCAGCCACCTCCTCGGAAGCCTCTTCTGCTCCCTGGTCACTGCCCCCAGGACACCGTCAACCTCTGTGAAGGTGCCACTTCCCCCTCAGGACTCTCCCTCACAGCCCAGGGTAAGGTTCCCAGGCAATTCTTATCACTGCTGCAATGGGAGATAATCATATAGATTCTTTGATAACTGGTGCTACGGGGGTGGACCTTGAGAACAGGGAGGAAGTCTTTCCCTTCTCGTAGCCACATTTAGCCCTGATTCTTGCATGAAACTGCTTACACAGTAGGGACTTGAAATAGTTAAGCTACCCACCCTAACAATAACCATCAACCATAATTAATTCATTTAATCTCTAGACCTATGAGGTAGCTAGCTACTATTTTTCTCCCCATTTTACAGATGAGGCAACTAAGGCACAAGAGAAGTGAAGGGACTTGCCCAAGGGCACACAACATTTCTGGACAAAGATGATCTCCAATGCCAGCAGTTTGGCCCTTAACTACTAAGTTCTATGGCCTCTATATGATTAACAGAGGCAAGATAAAATAGCAACTGAGTGCTTCAGGGACAGGGGAGATGGTGCCAAAGAGCAGCTAAGGAATGTTTCCTGTGAGAGGAGAAACGGAGTTGGATCCCAGGGAGTGCCTCATGTCAGGTAAGAAAAAGAGGTTTAAAAGAAAAAAAAATCATTCTTGGGTTAGAAAACAGAAATAGTCAAAACAAGTGTATCTGTAAAACAGTATATACAGGCCTGAGCTGACTATAATGGAAGGTATGTTCCAGCAGAGCTGGGGCACTGTGAACAGGGATATCAAGACCTGGGCTGCCTCCACTGGCACAACACCAGGAGTACAGGAGGGGATATTGATCCGAGTCCTTCGAACATCTAAACCCACGTTAGGCATACAACATCCACATATCCCATATTACAGAAGGGACACAGTGTCCCACCTCCATTTGGGTCCCAGACCTGACTTGCCAGCCATCAGGTGCGATCCCTGTTAGGTCACACAATCGTGCCGATCAAAGGCAGAAAAGTGCTTCACAGAAGTCTGACACAGAGTCCACTCCATAAAGGCATGTACAAGTTCATCAAATACGTCACAGCTCTTACCACGAGCAAGGGTCTACTCTAAGAGCCTGGCGAATCCTGACCGCTCAACAGCCACACCTGTGCGTCATGGACCTTCGGGCTGCTATGAATGGATGAAGCTATTCACGCCAGCCCCCATCGGCAACACTGTTACTCAGGCAATGAGAAATAGGCAAAAAGATTGCGCTTAGGGGTATGCATTTCCCCTTTTATGTTATATTCAGGAAAACTAATAACAATAAGAAAGAGATCTGAGCAGTGGAGGTGAAGCTGAGGAATGAATAAAACAAAACCAAACAAAAAATCTGTTCTAAATTTTTGAATTCTTGGGGACTAAGTCTGAGGTATGAGCAGAGATGCTTTCAAAGATTACCCCATGATTTAACCCCATAAAATAAAAGTCTCGAAACCCTATTCCTGAAAGGTTATAAAGCTGTCTAGCAGTAACAAAATCTCAATGGAACATAATTTAAAAAGGAAATGGAGCGGTATCTGTAGTATAATTCTATTTTTGTTAAAAAAAAAAAAGTGATACATACACAGAAAAGTCCTGAGGTAGAAAACAGAAACAAAAACAAAACCCTATAAATAGCAGATAAGGGGAATGCAATCTTTATTCTCTTCCTTATATTTCCCCACATTTTCTGAACTTTCTGTAATACATGGTATGTTTCTAACAAGGTGAAAATACTCTGAGCTCTCTATACTACACAAAGATTTGAATGTACAGGAGAGTCACCTAACCCAAACCTCCTATAACGTGGTTAAAGAAACTGAAAGTCAGAGAAGCAAAGCACATACGTGTTCAAAGGTCACACAGCAACTAATTGCTGTGACTTCACATGCCCATCTCTTAAAATTTGCTTGAATCATCCCAGAAAACTCAATGTTCTCTTTTCCTTTAAAAGTTTCCAAGAGATGACAAATGTAGCAATACTTCCATACATCACCATTCCTCACCTTTACTTCCTTTGAGCTGTAAGGTACTTTAGTCTACAAGTACAGTTTCCTACTTCTCTTTTGTTAATTCAGACACAAGACAAACACAGTATTCATGATGCGAACCACACCCTTCCCACCTGAATACACTTCATTCACCTGCTTCCTAGGCTCCAGAAGATTCTAATCGAAGTGATGCTGGGTGGCACTCTATAAGAAACCAATGTGTTTGGATGATGAAGTATTATGGAATAAACTCTATGCCAAGGACATTTAATTTGATTCAGTGCCACCTGAAAAAACCCAGGTCCAAGATCTCTTTGTTTTGGTGTTGCATTGGGTATATTGTTGATTGTTGAGAAGGTGCTGGTCATGGAAACTCTGAAGAGTTCTATTTGGTGGTGCAACGTAAAAGTGAAATCAGCTTGATATTCTGATAGGTGGGTGTCTGAATTGAAAAGAACATCCGAATGTTATCAGATCCCAGCAATCGCAGAAGATTGGCACAGCCGAGAGTAATAAAGAGCAATTAAAGGACAAGCCAGGGCAGAGGCAGGAAAAGGCAGTTAAAGTACAAGAAACAAATGAGAGCACAGGTTGGCTCCTGAGAGACAGTGACTGTACATGTGAAGGGAGGTAAGAAAGACTGTACTTCATGTCCTGTCCATACAAGGGCAAGGGCTACCTTCATCAATGCACCGAGGTCCCAGGAAAGAATGAGGCCAAATGCAACAAGCGGTAGCACCACATCAACCCAAAGCCAACACAGCTGAGATAATTAAGGAACACTTAGTAATTTTATTCTTAACCATAACATCATGCATGAAGTCTGTGGAAGCCCAAAAGTCAATGACCCCCAGCCCGAGACATTCGGGTTGAAATGCCTCCTGTACCACCCACTTCAACATCCTTAGGAGTGCCACTCCTCAAGCTTTAATGTGTACACAAACCCCTGGTGATCCGAGAAGATGCAGATTCTGGTTTGGGAGGTCTGGAGTGGGGCCCAAGGTGCTGCATTCTGCACAGGCACCGAGGAGGTGATGCCACTAGCCTAGCCTGCAGACTTTGCTTTGGGTAGCAAGGATATAAATGTCTTCTGAATAAGGAAAAATAAAAAATTCAATCACACCGAAGCATGTCAGGAAGCACAAGAAAAATGAGCACTTATTCAGGGCACATTTTGTGTCCCACTTTGTATACATTGCCTAATTTAATTCTTACACCAGCCAGTATGATTTGATCATCTCTATTTTATTGTTGTGGAAGCTGATATTCAGTAAAATTATTTGCCAGCATTCAAACAGCTAATAACAGTTCCAGGATTTAAACTGAGTCTGAAAAATTAAATAAATAAACAAACAAACAAACAAACAAACCCAGTCTGTCTGACTTGAAAACTGTCTGTCAATAAGCTACAGGGATAGGATTAAGAAAAGTATTAGAAATTCTTAGAGTCCCCCAAATTTCTGAGCCATGATTTCTTGTCCCTAACACAAAGATAATGGCAGAGCTGTGGCATAGAACAAAAGAGGTAATGGATCTACTTAGAAGTCTAGAAAGGATGTTATATGAAGATACAGTAAGTTGTAACTAGCTTCTAGTTGTAACTAAGAGATATGTCTAAATCTCCTTTCCTTAAAATAGTATTGAATGTATACCTTTCTTTAAAGCAGATATTCTTAAAGCTTTTGGTCTCAGAATTCCTTTATACTCTTACAGAGGACTTTTCAGACAATTGTGGGCATTCTTTAAAACGATTCCAAAATTCTACAAATGGTAATTTCTTAAAGGCAAAATGCAACATGCAACTTGAAACAATATTAATACATTTTTCATACTGCTACATTAAAATCCATTGGTCTATCCTGTACTTTGAATGAAACTTACACTCATAGTTTTGTAAATCATCCATTGATCCCAAAATACTGATTTACTGAGTTACACGTTCTTCCAAATGTTGACATGTTGTTTTACCCCATGCGAAAAAAATCACACTCCTTACCCTTACTATTTCCACCAATTTCTAAAGAAAAGTTGTTGGGTTTTTTTTTTTTAAGATTTTATTTAGTTAGTTGAGAAAGAGCAAGAGAACACAAGCAGGGGGAACTGCAAAGGGAGAGGGAGAAGTAGTCTCCTCGGTGAGCAGGAAACCTGATGTGGGGCTTGATCCCAGAACCCTGGGATTATGACCTGAGCCCAAGGCAGATACCTGACAGAGCCACCCAGGAACCCCTGAAGAAAGTCTTTAAAAATTGGGATGCTATCAATCATACAATGGCAGCTACAAAGTTCTCCAAAATTCTGATTTTTGCTGAAAAGATTGGATTTTATCATAGGAAACAGGTATCTTAATTTGTTGTCCTTGAAGTGACAAGCTAACATTATGCATTTTGACAAAATGTGTGCCAAATATTAAAATCTAAAATCTAATCTAAAATATGAAAATCTAATCTAAAATCTATGACATTTATATTATGTGTGTCAGTTGTTCCTTCCAATAAAAATGTTCCATGAAAAAAAAAAAAAAACACAGCTAGTTCAACTCACAACACAATCAGTTTTCCCTCCAGAAAACCACAGCACTCCAGTATGCAGCAGATATGCGGCATGCGTACCTCCAATTTCACACCTATTAAAGAGATAGGTAATTTAGGGTTGATATTTAATAAAAATCTGCTTTCTTGAGGACATTTTTACTGCTTTAGTATACTCTTTTAAGTGAAACTGACTTCTTTTTGTCGTGATCCCGAGTACATGACTACCTGTATTACTGGGGCCACTCATTGCCTTTATTTCTGCTAAGGCGACCCCAGAGGCACCTGCCATTGCTTTAATGTCATCAGTGTAAATGTCAGCAGTTAAAAGGGCAAATGACAGCATGCTACTGTTAAAATCATTTGGAACTCGTAGTCCTCCGAAAGGCTTAACTTAGGGACGGATACCCCAGGGACCCACACACCACACTTTGAGAGCTGCTGCCTGAAATATTTTGGCTTTTGAAACTTCATTCTATCTGTGTTGTCTTTTGCTTATGTGAAGATTTATTCAAAATAAAGGTAATCCGGAGCAACAGGCAACTATTTGGAAAAACATCATAATGAAAGTTGTATTTATTTTGCTGCACGACAGCACCATAAAAACTACTTAAGTCCCTTCCACGTCTGTCTCTCCATGACAGACCATAGGCCCCATATGCTTGCTAATGGCACAAAGCTTTTCAAGGAAAAGAAATCAGCTTTAGGAACAAGCTACTTTTTCTGAAAGATTTCCTGAAAACCAAAATAGAATGCTCTTTAAAGGATATCAAATCACACCTGTGATAGAATGTTTGCCACCTAAATCTATGTAAAGACCTAAGACATGGTGAGAAAATGATCCATCCACATGAGATATGCTTGTGAAAATTCACTCCCTCCAAAATGACTTTCTATCATGACTCTCTATTTTCCTATTCTGGTACATTTAAAAATGTATTAAGAAGGAAATTCAAATTAAAGAAGATGAAAATCATTTTCCCCAAAATTGTATACATTGGAAGCTCAGCGTAACATGTGATTACTGACATCACTCTGATAAAAAGGCAAACAAATAGGATGCCATTCACCAATAATTCAGAATAAAAATCCATAGTTAAAAGTCCTTTTGGTTATCAAAGTTTTCTACTTCCAAATGGTATGACTTTTGCCTATAAATTTAACCCACTCTTTCTAGAAGTAGAGTAAATGAACCAACTATGTCTGAATTACTTGAGGTACCTAATATGATGCAGATTCTCTGGGTCCATTCCTATCTTAGTCTTCCCAAACTACTGTGACAAAATATCATAGACTGGGTAGCTTACACCGCAGAAATTCTTACAGTACTAGAGCCTGGCAAGTCAAAGATCAAGATGCTGGCCAAACTACATCCTGGTAAAGACTCTTCTTCCTGGCTGCTCTTTCATTATGTCTCCACAGAACTTCTTCTGTGTGTGTTGGAGAGAGCATGGGGGAAAGGAAGGGAAGACACCACTCAGCTCTCCTCTCTCTTCCCCTTCTTGTAAGGCCACTGATCTGATCCCCACAGCTGCACTCTCATAACCTCATCTAAGTCTTGTTACCTCCCAGAAGCCCCACTTCCAAATATTATCACACTGCAGAGTTGATTTCACCATGTGAATTTGAAAAGGACACAAACGTGCAGTCTGTAACAATTCCTTTTTTTTTTCTTAAGATTTTATTTATTTATTCATGAGAGACACAGAGAGAGAGGCAGAGACACAGGCAGAGGGAGAAGCAGTCTCCCTGCAGGGAGCCCAATGTGTGACTCAATCCTGGGACCCCAGGATCACGCCCTGAGCCAAAGCCAGATGCTCAACCACTGAGCCACCCAGGCGTCCCTAGTCCTAACAATTTCAAGCCTTCTACACCATAACCTCTAGGACTGGAGCCCAACAATGTTTTCCTTAATAGTTTCTGGCTGTTTTCCTAAGCATGGTGCAGTTTGAGAAACCTGAGTGTGCCCCTGTGTGCCTGTTTCCTAATCTGTAAACTGGAATTGATAGTCACCATACTTTCCTGTTTCAGAATTGCTGATGTGTTGAGGATCAGTTAAGAATATGTGAGAAAATGCTTTCTAAGACTGCAAAGTGCTTTGTGAATGATAATCATCCAAGCTTTTATCACCTACATTTCCACCAGATCATATTCTAAAAACTAAAAGTAAGGGTGCCTGGGTGGCTCAGTCAGTTAAGTGTCCCACTCTTGATTTTGGCTTAGGTTATGATCTCAGGGTTCTGAAATCGAGCCCTGCAATGGGCATCATCCTGGGCGTGGAGCCTGCTTACGATTCTCTCTCTCTCTCTCTCTCTCTCTCTCTCTCTCTCTCTCTCCCTCTCCCTCTCTCCCTCTCCCTGACAAAATAAATAAATAAAATTTTTAAAAATTAAAATAAAATAAAAATTAAAAGTGAGGGTCACCTGGGTTGCTCAGTCAGTTAAGCATCCGACTCTTGGTTTCATCTCAAGTCATAATCTCAGTGTCCTGAGATCAAGCCCTGAGTCAGGCACTCTACTCAGTGGGAGTCGGCTTGAGATTCTCTCCCTCTGCCTCTGCCCCTTTCCTTCCTCTAAAATAAATAAATAATCTTTTTTTAAAAACTGTAAAAATGAATAAAAGATTATTACAGATATTATATGAGTTCTTACCATAAAACCTCAGATAACTAAAATACACAGTAAATAGGGTGGTCTAGTTAATAGCTGAACATCCTGGTCACTCTTTTGAAAAGTGATTTTAAATATATTATTATACTTTATTTCCATGGTAAATATATAACAGATTTTATTTGATGTCAAAGGGGGCTTTTTATTTGACTCAGTTTTCTGAATATCAATTCTTGCTACATAGGAGTCAAGCTTAAAAGAGTAATTTCTGCCTTGAACTCATTTGCCAAGAGGTCCCTTATTTACTCCCTGTTGTTTGGGAGTAACATAGCTGATAAAGGCATGTTTATTTTAACCAAAGGTAGATCTCTAATCACAAGTTGTATTCCAAAAGTTTACATCTTCCTAAATCATTTGAAACATGAAATGCCTCTCCCTCTACCAAATAAAAATTATGAATCACAATTATATTCTCTAACTTGTCCAAAAACCCATAATACAGATGAAATACATTTGCTATGAGTTAGAAATCACAGGGATATTTTGCCATGAAATTTATCAAACTCAATCTGAGTACATAACTATTCTCATTTACCTTTAATGTTTGTATCTGAGAAAAAAGCTAGCTGGAGAAAAAGAAGATGATAGGTAAAAATTTCTTTGAATATTCTAAATGGATCAATGGTCCTCAGTTCTTTATTACACAGAATGCATAAGGTCCCTCAACATGGCCATTAGGGATTCTCTTCAGAATCATGAACAGGATATAACAGAGGCAGGGGACAGCAAAACCAAGTGTCCAGAACAGATTCTGAACAAGCAGAATGCAAGGGAAAAATAAAATGTTGAAAAGATGTCTGTATCCATGGAGCAGAAACCGCTGAGTATCAATGGTGAGAGAGTGACCAGAATGCATAAGACCCAAACCAGAAAGAATTGAAAGCAATGCTGGAGAAAACAGCCCACAAAAGCCATGAAGACTGAATGGCAGGGTATGCCACAAAGTCACAAAAACAGAAGAGGCCTTGATACAAGTAAAGGAGACTCTCATTTGTACCTGCAGGATGACCTAACCTGTGCATGCCAGATGCGGCCACACTAGGTCATTCATACCTGAGAGGATGGCCAGTGGTTAGATCCTGATTCTGAATCCAAGTGATCACAGAGGCCTTGTTAGGCCTGTCCTAAAGCATGATGGCCTTGGCTGGAAACTTTTGTTTATGGCTTATTCACTGCCTCTTCCATCTGCAATGCCCTAATGGAATGGTATCCTACTTTTGATCTTACCCTGAATTTCTACCCAAGTGCCTTATCTATTGGTGCATCTATATTTAGATTCCTGACTTTCAACTGGTCATATGGGTCTGTGGTTGTATATGTAGCTTCTCATCTACCCATTTTCCAAAGCAAAGTGTCACCTGGTCTAAGTAAAAATGCAGTACATTCATTCATTCAACCAGAAGCTGACACTGTCAGGCACCATCTGAGAACCAGTGGTAAACACAATCATCTTGCTTGCCTCCTAGAAATGTTTGATTCATTTTATCACATGTGAAACAAATACCAAAAGGCATAAACAGGAGACTTCTTTGGCCTCTAAGATGCTCTGGTCATTTTGAAATATGCTAAACTATGGCTGGACAGATATTAAATTTTACAAATCAAAGAACAATGTTGATTCCAAATCTGATTAAGGGCAGAGAACCAGGGGCACCTAGTGGCTCAGCCAATTAAGTGTCTGACTCTTGATTTCGGTTCAGGTCCTGATCTCAGGATTGTTAGAGTAAGCCCCACATCAAGCTGTGTGCTCAGTAGAGTCTGCTTGAGATTCTCTCTTCTCTCTTCCCCTCTCCTTCTGTACCTCTCCCTGCTCAGGCTAAGTAAGTAAAATCTTTAAAAAAAAAAAAAGGCAGAGAATTATCTTGAATGTTCTCCATTTCTCCATGCTGTATTTTAGAGATAAGACAATGTGTTGGAAAAAAATGAGAAAATCTAAAAAAAAAAAAAAAAAAAAAAAAAAAGGAGAAAATCTTATCCAATTAATAGCTTTCATACCCAAACTTCTGATAAATGAGGGCAACCTCTGCCACTTACAAAGAATTCTTTCACTGAAAGGGGAAGTAGTCTTTAGCCACCACCACCCACACATAAAGCCCTTTACACATACACAGGTATATCTATTCATAAGCACAGCAGGACGTCACAAACAAAATAACACTGCAGAACGACTCACTGGTGAATGGAAAAATGTACTGCATTGTGGCTGAAAATTCTCTGCCCTTTCAAATGATACCAGGGAACAAGGATTTTTTTTTTTTTAATAACTCTTCAAGTCTAACCTCAGTGGAAGTCAAAATTTCAGCTCAGAATTTATTTTGGAACTAAGGAAAGACATCCAGCATTTAACATATCATCTAGAGCACATACAGAGTAATTCTCCTATTTGCCCTCTGAGTTTTCTGCAGCCTAGCTCAATGCTTAGGCATTGGCATTTCCAGGGCCCAGGGCCAAAAGCCACCAGAACCTGCAATTCTTTCCCTGGACTCAGACACCACACTAAAGAGAAGCAAGGATAGAGTGGGTTCTTTCCTTCATCCATTCTCCCATTACTACAGCATTTAAACTTATTGGAAATGTCTTCAAAAATGCAAGAGTTGCCACTGATTATCTCTCTGGAAAGCAACTGCAATTATCCTGCTAGGTAAAGACTGTGTGCCCCACGACTAGGTCAGTGGTTGGCTTCCAGTAATCCCAACTCAGGATACAATTAGTCAACACATTCCTTCAGCTTTACAAAAAAGGTGTTGATGACCAACTTGAAAAAAGGAATCCCATAATTGCAGCTCCTTTCTAGAAGACTTGTCCCAGAACTCTTTGATGTCAATTGTCAAATTCCTTCAGGAGACTTTTCCCTTTGTAAGTGCTTCATTTGGGAAAGCGGGAACAGTTGGAGAAGAAAGCAGGGTATTAAAGTAGGGAAGAAAAAGAATGGGTAAAAGTTTTCACATTCACTGGAGTTATTAACATTTCAAAAATACAGCAATGAGTTTGGGTGTATATTTAATGTCCCACAGTGTTTCATCAAAGATGTGAGATGATAATTCTTTGCCAATTCATGTTACAGCAAAGACCCCACCTAACGGGAAAAGAAATATTCATGACTGTACTACTTGTGAAAGTGAGACCTAAGGCACTTTCATGTCCAGTATCCACAGCTGCATCATCAGAGCACAGTGGAATGCTGTCTGACCAGTGACTGCAGGTGTCAGAGACTGAAATGCAAGTTTCAGAGGTAGACCTTTGCTCATACCTGAACGTAAACGAGTAGGAAAAACTTAAAAACAGATATAGTAATTGGCAATTTAGCAACCTTCTAAGACTACAGGCATTTAGAAGTGATTTCGCATTAGTTACACACAGATTCAAATGTACAATTATGGAATAGCTAGGAGTGTGCTAAACCTGAAAGTACAGATACTAAAGAATTTAAGTGATCGTTATAAAAGCAAAGGTCTCCCATTAACAGAAACCTAAAAGGAGACTCAAAAGACCAAAAGTAAGTTCTCACCCTGATGCAAAAATATGTGTTGAGATACACTGTGTGGTTAGTGACTCTCTGAAATTTAGGCTTAGGTTGACTAAGCATACGACACCATCTCTTGAGGAATGTTGGCTCCTCAACGTATTGTAACAGCTCCATGAAACCTAAAATATAGTGAAAATGGAAATGCTTATGAGAAGAGGTAGGTTTCAAATATCAGGAAACGTATTCTCCACACAGCATTGTTCAATCATAATAAGTGATGTTACTTCCACATAATGCAATAAAAATAATGTCTCCTTGTAATTTTCAGTTTACTTCCCCACAAACATTGTTCCCATTGGATCCTCATGATAATCCTATGCAATGGGCAATGAAAGTAATGTCCTCATTTTAACGAATAAGGAACTGAGGTTTGGGAGAGTTATACAAGGACTCAGCAATCACTAACTCAACCAAGAACCCAGGCTCTGACTCTCAGCCCGCCACTTTCTACCCTAGGAATGAAAATCCCCCACATTTCATAAAATTGGCTGTGGGTCTTGCCACTGTCACAACAAAATAGCAGAGGAATAATGACTACTTTTGTTAGCAACAAAAACCACGTAACCTACGGTAAAAAGAGTGGACAAAGAACGGCTCGCGCTTCTTCACATTCGCATAACATGAATATTGATGGGATTTCTGAACAGCTGCACGGAAATTCCTAAGCAGAGCCAAAAGAAAAGGCATTTCCTAAAGCTCCCCATAAAACTTAGGCAACTCTATTAAATCTTTTCCAGTGAAATAGGTTAATGCAAAGAAAGTCATCAATACTACACCCAGGGTCGCCTAAAAAGAGACTGAAAAGGGAAAAACAAAACAAACAAAAAAAAAATGTTGGTCCTTCCTAAGACCAGCAATCCTCCGGCTGGCTGGTTATTTCTCCCCAAAAACAACTTCATTCGCTCTTGGGGGACGGGTGGTATTTACAAACAGCGCAGTTCTAACAGCCTCATTTCCCAGCCGGGCCCTCCGGAGCCTCCGCGGCGCCCGGGAGCGTGAAGGCCTCCCCCGGGGAGCAGAGCGCACCGAGCGGGGGTCCGGGCAGCGGCCGCGCGCGTGGAGAGGGGGCGCAGGGGGCGCAGGGGGCACGCGTGGAGAGGGGGCGCAGGGGGCGCGCGTGGAGAGGGGGCGCAGGGCGCGCGCGTGGAGAGGGGGCGCAGGGGGCGCGCGTGGAGAGGGGGCGCAGGGGGCGCAGGGGGCGCGCGTGGAGAGGGGGCGCAGGGGGCGCGCGTGGAGAGGGGGCGCAGGGCGCGCGCGTGGAGAGGGGGCGCAGGGCGCGCGCGTGGAGAGGGGGCGCAGGGGGCGCAGGAGCCGGACACCGCCCTCCCCGCCCGGGCGCCGGGCCGGCCGCGGACCTACCAGCGAGAGCACCTTATAGGTGTTGGGGTCCTTGGCCGGGCGGGCGCGGGCCGCCTTCTCCGGCGGCTCCTCCCCCAGGTCCATGGGGGCCAGCAAGGACGCGGTCGCCTGCCCATGTCCCGGCGCCGCGGCGGCTCGGGCGCAGTTCGGGTCGGGGCCGTTCCCCGCCGGGCCCTCCCGGGAGCCGCGGCCCGCCTGGCCGCCGCGCTCCATCGTGGCCCCGGCGCTCCGGCCCGGCCGCCCCGCCGCGCCCTTAATAGGCTCCGCGCCCGGCCCCGCCCCGCCCCGCCCCGCCCCGCCCCGCCGCCGCGCCCGCCCCTCGCCCGCCCCTCGCCGCCGGACCTTGGCTCGGCTCCCGCCGCCGGCGCTGCTGTGAAGGGAAAGCGACTCAACGCCCCGGATTACTTGGCTTCCTGTCTGATTTCGGGCGCTCTGCGTGTGGGTTATTTTAGGTCCTGCACGTGGGCGAGTCTTTAACTTCCCCCAAAGCCTTCTCCCCGCGCCCGGCACCTTCCGAACACTTGCCGCAGCCGCCCTGCGTGGCCTCGCGGCGCGGGCTGCCCTGGAATTGCAGAGTGTGGTCTGCAGAGGGCATGAGCTCATGCGGCCCCAAAATAGAGCGGGAGGGGGAGGAGGGGGAGGAGGAGGAGGATGCGGCCGGGCCGGCACTGCCCCTCGGTGGCCGGCGAGAGCCGTGGGGCCGCGCGTGTTTCCAGGTGCACGTGCAAGCGGGCCGGAGGGCCCAAGGTGGGGTCAGACCATCTCCTAAGCCCCGCCACCCACTACCACTCTCCTCTGAGACATGAATTACCCACCTTAAGATACCTGGTGTAACAAAAGCACTCATATATAAGGGATACTTAGTTTTCCACGGTTTTATGTGGTTTCTGGGGTTTTCTAGCCCATCTTGCCTTAATATATTTGTTAGTTCCTTTCGACTTTCTGTGTTGAAGGCTTCAAAGTGTCCATGCTGCCTCCTCCTGAGGTTGATCCTGGCACTTGGTTAGCAATACTGAACATTTTAACATCATCTGAAATACTTTGATACTTTATTTTTGAACAAGGACATGAAGGGTAGGCTGTAAATCTTGATGGGTTTTGATTCACCTTTTATTCTACAACTTTCACATTTCCTTCCTCATCAGAAAAACCGCAAGTGTGTAGTGAAGTGATTCTTGTCAAGGGGAAACAGACGAGTGGCTTTCAACAGTTTTGCAATACTAGGGACTGACTTTGAAGACCCAGGAAAGTTTCACAGTCCAAAAACATTCATTGTCAATCCATTTTGACTACACGAATGTATACAATTTTTTTTTTAAGATTTAATTTATTTATTCATGAGAGACACAGAGAAAGGCAGAGACACAGGCAGAGGGAGAAGCAGGCTCCCTGCAGGGACCCCAAAATGGGACTGGATCCCAGGACCCCAGGATCAAGCCCTGAGCCAAAGGTGCTCAACCACTGAGCCACTCAGGTGCCCCCAGATATTTTTTTTTAAACTGAGGATGACTATTTCACAGATATAAAATGTTTGTTGTTCCCTTTAAAACAGTCAATTTAGGATGCTTTCCATTTATATTGACTCTTCATTCATTCAGTCTTTTGGCCTCCAACTTTGTATACCATATTGAAGATGAAAAAAATGTATGTATTTCTCAAGTAGCTCTCAGTCTGATGGAAGGGGGTAAAGACAACAAACAAAAAAAAATTTAAAACCCAAGTCCTAAATACAAAATAGTGTCACAAATCAGATATTTTGAAAGTTTACTGGAGAGGTAACTGACATTTGGAAGGAGTAAAAGGCCATCCCCTCAAAACGTTATTGAGCCCACTTTTAATTACCTTTGAGTCAGCTTACAAACCACCCAAAAGAAACACGTTTTCACTGTTTCATAGTCACACATATTTTTTACCCCGAACTTGGCTCCAAATTTTCCTTAACTGTTTCCAGAAGTCAGATTCAGGGACAAAGATTTGTGCCACAGAGACTGGTCAAATCAGTGTCAAAACTTCTAAAGGAAACTCCACAGAAACTTCTAAAGTGGCTTTGAACCTGACAAAACAAATGGAATCAGTATATTGGTCGTTCACATTCCAAGGCAAAGAATAACTTTCAAGGTTTCACCCATTGGAAATGTGAGCGGACACTCTGGAGTCACAAACTCAAACACCATAAAGGAGTGAGGCAGCCCCGGGGTAGGTGAACTGTGTGCCCTCGTTAGAGGGGTGAGGCATGTGCCTATCATGGCCACTTAGATTTCTCAAGAGAAACAAGAAATGTAGATGTTTGTGCGAATTCTCCAGATTGCAAAACTGTGTCTACAAAATTCAGAAAAACAATTTATTTAAACACTTGAAAGGCCAAACAAAATGTAACACATCTGCAGGGTGGGCCTGGCAAACAGGCCACCAGGATGTGGCCTCTGCCTTATACTCAGGCCTTGCCTGTGCCAGTCGGGACTTGTATGGGTAACTATAAAAGTCCCATGGAAATTTTAAAATCAGGGATGCCTGGGTGGCTCAGCAGTTGGGCGTCTGCCTTCTGTTCAGGGCCTGATCCTGGGTCTGGAGAACGAGTACCCCACCAGGCCCCCTGCGAGGAGACTGCTTCTCCAATGTTGTGCCCAAGATCGCGAATCTGAGAAACCGCCGAGGAGCCGACACCGATGCAATCACACGGGGGTTTATTTACATTACAAGCTCGAGCCTGGGCCCAAGTACACCCGATGCAGCGGAGCAGGGACTTGGACCCCGAGACTAAGAGGCGTAGCAGCTTTATAGGGGCCAGTGGCCAATGGGATACGCAGAAAGTTGCACAGTCATGCTGGTCGGCTGAGCAGGATTTCCGGTTAGGCTGTGCCCTGGTCTCTGACTAGGGCGGGGCAGTGCCCTAAGTAATAAGCAGGTCAACACAAGGCGGGTGCAGCCCAAAATAGAGTCAGTCCTGCTCTGCTTGTCCAGGGGTAGGGGATTTTGTTCAATTTCCTGGGTCCCACACCATCTTCTTATGTCTCTTCCTCTCTCTGTGTGTCTCTCATGAATAAATAAGTAAAATCTTTAAAATTCTTTTGAAAAAACTATTTATTTATGATAGTCACAGAGAGAGGCGCAGAGACATAGGCAGAGGGAGAAGCAGGCTCCATGCACCGGGAGCCCGATGTGGGATTCGATCCCGGGTCTCTAGGATCGTGCCCTGGGCCAAAGGCAGGCGCCAAACCACTGCACCACCCAGGGATCTCCAAAAAAACAATTTAAATCAGAGGGATAAGAATGGATCAATTGAGCATGCAACTCATATTGCTTAGCTACAGACATAGCAATGCCTGTAGTGAGTCTTGCCTCGGTCTTGTTTGTATTCCACACTCCCAAGTACAACAGAACCTTCCTGGTTAGTGCAAGGTTAATAATAAGTTGGATCCTTGACCCTAAATACTCTGCTTTAATGATTGAAGACTATAATCTGGTACAGCAGGAAAGATGAGAATTTAAGACTTTATCAGATTTCTAAAGTTTTATTCTACAGAAATATGTATGTATTTAAAGATTTTATTTATTTATTCATGAGAGACACATGAGAGAGGCAGAGACACAGGCAGAGGGAGAAGCAGGCCCCATGCAGGGAGCTGGATGCAGGACTCTATCCCAGGACCCTGGGATCATGCCCTGAGCCAAAGGCAGACACTCAACCACTAAGCCACCCAGGCATCCCTCTACAGAAATATTTCGATGTTTCTCTCCCAGTGCCTGAAACTTGAGACACAGATAGGACCAAAACACCAAATAAAACCAACTTATTTGTGTGTTTGAATTCTGACTTCACAATGTGAGGAACAGTTTCTGGGTTTTAAAAACTGAAATATGCTGCAGAGTAATTATTTTACCAGCTGCTCCAGAGCTTGTCCAGCTTTCTCCGATTCTCCAGTAAAACAGGAAAGACCTCTAGCCCAGCCTAAAAAAGAAAAAAAAAAAAAACTTTGGCTCTTCAGTCTTCGTGAGACTTAGAAAAAAAAAAAAAAAAATTTCCATGGCATTAATTTATTTTTAAGATTTTTGTAGAATATCCTTTCTCTTTCCTTTTCATAAGCACAAAAGATTTACTCTCTGGGAGAAGCTTGGATAACTATGTGACCTTGTACAGATTACAAGGACTCTCTGAGTCTCGGCTTCCTCATTTATAAAATGATGTTACAAATAATACCATAAAATTACACTGCTGTCTCCAAATAACAACAACAACAACAAAAAAAAATTAACATTTCCCTACTGCCACAAAAATTTGAATGTATTCTTTCCATATTTTTGTTTATTTTTTATTGGAGTTCGATTTGCCAACATATAGCATATTGCCCAGTGCTCATCCCATCAAGTGCCTCCCTCCATGCCCATCACCCTGTCACCCCATCCCCCAACCAACTCCCCTTCCACTACTCCTTGTTCGTTTCCCAGAGTTAGGAGTCTCTCATGTTCTGTCTCCCTCTCTGATATTTCCCACTCATTTTCTCTCCTTTCCCCTATGATCCCTTTCACTGTTTTTTATATTCCCCATATGAATGAAACCGTATAATGTTTGTCCTTCTCCGATTGACTTACTTCACTCAGCATAATGCCCTCCAGTTCTATCCACGTCTAAACAAATGGTGGGTATTTGTCGTTTCTAATAGCTGAGTAATATTTCATTGTATACATAGACCACATCTTCTATATCCATTCATTGTATCCTTTCCATACTGAAATCACTCAACTCACACCCCTACCAGAGAGAGAATAAAACAATTTCATTTTCACGTAAATAATGCATGGTTAACACTTAATTTCTGGAAAGGTTTGAGAGCTGCCAGTGAAAATGCAACTACAAAGGTAGAGCCTGTGGGGTCAGGAAGAGATGCTTGCCCCTCTGGGATGGAGGAGAGACAGCTTCTTAGCAGGCAGATAGCAAAATGAGTGGACTGAACCACGGAGTGTAAAATGCAGTTGAGAGTTACAGAAACCATGAAAACATGGAAAATACATATCCCATCTAGAGGGAGCTGCCATCCAGGCCTTCACTTTCTGGTACTCTGAAGTCTCTGCCACTCTTGTTTCCTTTTACACCTCATTCCCAATAAAGCCTTGGTTGCACATGATGTGATAAGCACTGAATGTTATGCTATATGTTGGCAAATTGAATTTAAAAAAAAAAACTCTGGTTGCCAATAACCTGAATTCATGTCTGCCACTCTGCTATTTGCTTTCCTCGTGCCTCATGTCTTATCTTTCTCTCTGTTCCTCCTTCGCTTCTGTAAATTTGTGGTAATTTTTTGTTGTTATACCATGCTAATTCCTCTGTTGAATTTTAGCTTTTTTAAAGGTGTTTTTCTTAGTAGTTGCTCTAAAAGTTATAATAGGCATCTTTAACTTACCATCTGCTTCAGATTGATACTGACTTAATTCTGGTAAAATATAGCATTTTTTTCTGTAATACATTTCCCTTGCCTCATCCTTTTCTTTTGCTATTGTTGTTATATATATCAATCTGTATGTGTTATAAAGCCAATGATTCAGTGTTGTAATCATTTTTAAACAAACATATTTTTTTAAAGAAATTAAGAGAACACTCACATATAGACACACAGATTTTTTTCCCCTTGAATATGTGTTACTTTTTCTTGTTTCTTTGCATGTAATATAATTTTTGGTTGAACACTGGACTTGTGGGACTGTGTTATAGCAACTCTGAGTTCTGAGTATTTTTCTGACATTTTTTTAATTCTCCCCTGTACTTACAGCTACAAATTTGTCCTGCTGTTTTATACCTTTGCCAGGGGACTTTTTGGAGTGATAGAAATGCCTTATATCATTACTCCATTTATATATACACCAAAAACTCACTAAATAGCACACCTAAAATCAAAGAATTTTACTGCATACAAAATATACCTCAATAAGGCTGATTTTTAAAAAATAAAAAATGAAGTAATATGGACAGGGATTTCTGGGCAAGGCGTGGATCAAACTCTTTCACTTTCTCCCAAATCACACTCAAACAACAAAATGATTTTTTACACACATACAAGGACAAAGAGAACTGGAGAAGAGATGACCAGAATAACACAACATTAGGTGGAAAAAGAGGTGGACATTTGATAACTGCTTTAGGAGATGAAAGAAACGCAACCCTAAGCCAAAAGCCAAGGTGAAACTAGACTTCTATGTAAAATGGGCTACACTGGGTACCTCTTTTAGAGGATATAAAGGTTGGACTTAAAAACAGGAGAATTGGGTAAAAGTCTGTTTTAGAAGCATTGAGAGGGCCAGAGTCTCACCCCAACTCCATGCAATTGGTCTCTCTCTTTTCCCTTGTCAGCAGAAAACTGGATATTTATTCTGTGGGGAAAATAAAACACAGTCTTTGGACTCAAGGACTCCAGAAATGAGAGGCAAGGAATTACCATATTAACATATCTATCTAGTTACCATTATTGGGAACACATTTATTGATTATCTACTGTATATCAAGGACTGTATTGGAAACACATGGCGATAAAACAAAAACAAAAACAAAAACAACCAAAGAATTGTCTGGTTCCAGGAGAATAATCTACAAAAGTATTGTTGTGTGTAAATATTCTACTTAGAAAATTAATTCGGGGGTGAGGGGGATATCTTCAAAATATCTTCAATCTCTTTGAGCTACAAGATAATTCATTTTAAGAAATTAAATGTAAAGGATCCCTGGGTGGCTCGGCGGTTAAGTGCCTGCCTTTGGCCCAGGGCGTGATCCTGGAGTCCTGGGATCGAGTCCCATGTCGGGCTCCCGGCATGGACCTGCTTCTCCCTCCTCCTGTGTCTCTGCCTCTCTCTCTCTCTCTCTCTTTCTCTCTCATGAATAAATAAAATAAAATAAAATAAAATCTTTAAAAATAAAATAGATGTAGTCAATTACTTTATTTAAAAAAAGAAATTAAATGTAAGATGAATGGGATGGTAATTATCCACAGGTCTCAAATTTTCCATGTGAATCTAAAACAAAGTGATTCTGAGTCCTTGCTGTCAATTCACTGAGAACTGAAATTAAGATTAACATTATTATAACAGAAAAATTAGTTACCCAGAAATGTTCCTATTCTTGAAATTATCATACTTCTTTATAAGGAAAAATGAAGGTCTTAAACTTGCAAATTTTATTAAAGCATGCAAATTAAAGTAGAGAAAATTGAATTTTCAGAAAAAAATGTATGAATAATTAATTTTATTTACTCTTGGCCATATATTTCTTTTTTTTTTCCAAATATTTTATTTATTTATTTGAGAGAGAGAGCATAAGCAGGAGGAGAGGCAGAGGGAAAGGGAGGAGCAAACTCCGCAGTAAGCAGGGAGCCCAACATGGGGCTTGATCCCAGGACCCTGTGACTCTGACCTGAGCAGAAGGCAGACACTGAATCTACTGTGCCACCCAGGCACCCCTTGGCTATACATTTCTTGATCGTAGAAATCTTCATCAGACTAATAAAACTTACACTAAAAATTTTACTGTTTTAGAAAATTAAGTAAAGTCAATATGAATATACATTTTTAATATGCATGACTATTAAATAGAAAAATATTTTACATGTTTTACATCTAAAAATTAACTGATTTATTCTTTATTATTATGCATTCACATGTACACATACATATATGTATATCTTTCTATGTCTATACATCCATCCATTGCACAACTATAGGAAACAATAAGATGGTGGGAAACAACATATTTGAAGGAGCACATAACTTTCAGTTTCTGAAGCCATAATCAGGTCTTTGATGGACTAAAATACTCAGCAAATTTATTTGATCTGGTATGGAGACTAACAATAATAATATTAACTTATTTTATTGATTGTCACTGTGTCCTGGTCATGATTCTGGAGACTTAAGTCATTCATGTATTTTTTTCACCTCTTTATTCATTCATTTATTTATGCATGTATTCACCCAGTATTTATTGAATTCCTACCATGAGTCAAGTGTTATTATAGGCTTGGTCTACAAGAGTAAAAGAACATCAATCTTCTCAAGGAGTTAAGTGTCTTGTGAAAGGAGATAGATATTAATCAAGTAAGTGCTTAGAATCATATTAAAAAGTGCAATAAGCACTATGATGAAAGAGTACAAGAGGCTAGAATATAGATACTGGAATATCTAAACTAGTCTGCGGTAGTGGTAGGATGTGGTTAAAGGATTCCTTGAAGAAGTGATGCTTGGACCAAAATTTGAAAGATAGGTAGGACTTAATTAGAGGAAGTGAAAATAAGACCACAGACCCAGATGATTACCGGTTGTATAACATCTGTATAAAGGAAGAAATGAGATAAATGGGCCATGAGTCATAAACTGAGACAATTCAGGTATCAGTTCTTTATCTGCCAATTTTATGGTGTCCTTTTATACATGAAAACAATTCAAGATCTCTCTAACATTGCCCAGAGTTTTGGGATCTGGATAGGGAGAAGTACTTGAATTTACAAGTGAAAAAAGAACTTCAAAGGGATGATAACAATAATATACATTTATGTGTGTGTGTGTGTTTAAGACTTTATTTATTTATTCATGAGAGACACAGAGAAAGACAGAGATATAGGCAGGGGGAGAAGCAAGCTCCTCATAGGGAGCCTGATGCAGGACTCAATCCTGGATCCCAGGGTCACGCCTTGAGCCGAAGGCAGACACTCAACTGCTGAGCCACCCAGGGGTCCCAATAATACACATTTGAAATGTGATCCAGGTATATGCATTTTGAAAATAGAAAGTGAAAGAGCAAATTAGATAAAATATACATTTGAAAATAGATTCAAATACATATTTTGAAAATAAGGGAGTCATATAAATGAGAAAAGTTATACATCAAAAAGGAGATTCAAAAAGAAAGCAAATCACAGAATGATGTCGAGAAAGGAAATCTGTAAAGATATTTTTGTTTTGATTTACCTTGAGTTCCGAAGCACTGCAAGTAACAAGTGACCTTTATGAGGTTTTAACAGGAAATTGAATGTCTTGTACTTTTTTTGCTTCAATCAAATAAAGTTAAACTTTCTAAGATATTTCATAGGAATGAATGCTTGGCAAACTGACAAAGCAATGTGAAAATTTATTTTTGCTTTTTTTACACTTGTTCAGAGATACTTGAACTTTGTAAGTCACAAATTGTAAAATGATTCAAAATTTCATTTTAGTAAGTTATTATATTTTTCAAAATGGGAGGATGAGGATTCTGTGGGTTAGGCCTTTGTGCATAAAGAAGCAGTTGGCTTCCCAGCTCAGAGGATGGGCAGATCCTCCTCTCTAGCAGTTGCTGTATTGTAAACACAATTCCAAGGAGAGGCATAAAGGACTTTAAGGATTCATTCAGACATCCTCTTCAGCTCCCTGGAAGTAAGCCATGATTGAGATTGGCTGGAAAACAGCTATTGGTAACAGATCCATCTGGCAAGCAGCTGAGACATGAAGTTGCTTTTTTTGAGCAAAGGCTTAAAGCCAATGATATCTCTAACAGGCACTGATACAAACAACCACAGTCGCCTTGTAGAGCCTTGTTGCTATGTAACTGCATATTATGGGGATAAAATAAATGATGATAAATAATAAAATAATACTGGTTACTACTTGTGGGGTTAATGGGGTTCAGGGCAGGCTGCCCCAGATTATGCCATTTTGGCATATTATTTTGAATTAAAGTTACTTGAGAAACAGCCAATACAAGAATACTCTGACTCTCTTTTCTGTCTCTCTGAAAGCAAGAAATAAATCTCCCAGGTAAAATGCACCCTCCATGCACCAGGATGTAGAGACATCCTTATTGCTAGAGATAGGGAGTTCAAAGCCATGTAGACTTTTTGTAAACAAACTCTGCTTAGTTTCCTCACTAATGAGTACTCAAACCTAAGTTTCCTTGTCTTGTCAGTTCTTAACAAATGTATTGTTTCTTTGTCTGAAAGGTATAAAAGCTGCCTTCACTGATCACTTCTTTGAGTCTCATATTCTTATGGGGTTCAATATACACAAAATTAAATATGTGTTTCTCCCATCAATCTGTGTTATGTTAATTTAAGTATTAGACCAGCCAAAAGAACCAAGAGGGGTTGGGAGAAACTGTCCCCTCCCTGACAGTTTTGGCATAGTAGGAAGGGTACTTTGCTGGCTGGACACTACTTGCTCCAGGGCTACAACTGAAAGGTCCTAGGGCCCTGACTAGCACCAACAGAAAGTAAAGAATTCTTACTTTGTCAGCAGGTCTCTGTCTTGTTCAATGGAAACAAAAGTGGTGATAACCCTTCTGCTGTTTTTCAAAATTTAGATTATCAGGAGAAAATATTTGTGGAACTAGTTCCTTAGGTACAAGGACACAGGTATAGATTTTGTATGAGTGCTGTCATTTTGTACTGATCCTTTTCTCCCCAAAGATGGCTACTATTTCTCTTTGTTTCTGTCTATTATATCATTTATCATAAGGAGGAAAAATCAAAGGGTAAAACACTGGCATAGGACCTATAAGCCTGCTGTTCAAGCTGACTTCACAGACTGGTGAGGTCACACTTCTCACCAGATCAATATCTGTTTACCATAAACTTTGCTATGGGTTCCCTGTGTAAAAACTAGATCAGGCTTTTCCTTTCGTCTTGTTCTATGTCCTGAGAGTGTGCCTTTATGACCAAAGGGAATATTCTTTCTGGTCTCCCCCATCCAGAAGATGTACTTACCAGGGTACACTTTGGTGGTCAGTTGAATGGACTGGGATTCCAAGACACGATGTTATAAGCAGCATTCTCTTTGTCTGACCATGCCAACTCTCCAGGGAATTTGTCCTAACACTCCATAAGGGGCCTTTATCATCTCAACGTTTCTGTCTGCTAATCTAATTCCACCAGCACCTGCACAATGTCACAGATTAGCAGGTCTGGGACTGGAGAGGCATCTCATGTTCCTGTAAGAGAACAGAAATAGCATTTTCAATTCACCATCCCTTATTGCCTATGCAATGAAGGCCTTAGCTTTCTTAGGCTGTCTGGATCTGTGAGGGCTGCAGTTCTTGTAGTCTCTCATAGGATACCTCTGGCATCTTTGGTGAAGCCATAAAAAAGCTTACTGGTTTGAGTCACTATTGGATTAGTATAAGATTCTATTCATCACTGATCACACAATGGATCCTTTGAATTGGAAAAACTTCTATATTTTAGAGAACCTAAACAATTGTCTTATTGATACCAGCAGAAAGACCAAATTAAAAAGTGGGTACAAAAAATTATGACAGCTAACTGTACGGACTCTGTTAACAAGATAAAAAACAGAAATTAAACCTAAAATGAAATTAAAGTCCACATCCAACATAAATTCCCTTTCTTAAAATCTGGCCCCATCTCCTCAAATTCCTCTAACTCCTCAAACTCTTCCACCTTCCTCAGAAAATCCCTTAAACACTCAGCTGCTTGTTTTAACTTCCCTTCCCCTACAAGATTTTCAGAGAGCCCTCCAGCATAATCCCTAGGCCCAAGGTCTACAAGTTACTTAGGTAAATACTAAAAGCCAGGAAATAAATCCAGAAATACCCAGGATGAGCAATAAGGTTCATTTTGCTGGGCTTTATAGTCAGACTTTACCAGCTTCAGGTCTTTCTATGCAGAGATCCTAAGCTGTAGGAGCTCTGTTTATGTTGTCTGTATGTATGTGTATAATATGTACATTACAAATGTGGTATTTTTCTACCTCTGGATGGTATTGCCAAAACTAATTCATAAAAGAGCTCTATTTAATGGCTTTAAGTGCTTGTAAATTAAGTATTTCTGATTCTCAAAAAAGAGAATAGAAACTAATCGTATTGATTTTCAAAATCACATGCCCTGGGAAAATATTTGGTATTGAGCAAGTTTAAGTTTGTTGGTTTAAATAATACAGATGTTTTTAGAGTTCTCAGCATTAAATATAATGCTTTTATTCTGCCTAAAGCTTACCAAAAGTCAAATAAGTTCATGTTATCTCTGTTACAAAATGTGTCAGCAAGAAAAAAAAACTTAATGGTTAACTGCTTTAATGATCTCAAGAAATTCCCATGAGTAATCTAAGTATGATTCTTAAAAACATATGAGTTAAATGAGAGAAGAGTTTTAAAAACTGAATTTTTAAGCAATGATTGCATTGGAATATGTTTACTTAAATAGTTTTCCAAATCTACTTGGTATCTTCCAGAACTCCTATCCTTAGGATTTTGCTAAGTTAAATCAAATTAAGGGAGCTTGTTTACTGTCTAGATCATTTCCAATAAGATAAATACGGAAACATTAATTGCTGAACAAGCCTAAGTAAAGCTACTTTTGAACTCTTTTTACAAAGGAACTAGAGAAATTTGGGTGTATTAGTAAATATGCCTTGTGCTATGTTAAATACATTTTGCTACTTATGTATTTATAATTTTGTCAATCTAAGAATACTGATGTAATAGTTCATAGTTGCTTACTTTTTAATTTTCACTAGAAATTAAGGTTTCTAAGGGTTAAGAATTGTAATTAGCATATGTAATTAAAGCTTTTAGAAATAAGGGAAATAACTGTATGCAAGAAAAGTAGGATAAACATTTTTAGAAAGCAAACATATGAGGAATAAAGATGCATTTTTGTTGGTTGGAAAAATAATTCTGTCCTAAAGTAAAGCTGATTATTTCTGAGCAGGAAAGATAACAAGGGACAAATTGAAATAAACATAGGAAGTTGTAGAAGGTTTATGAAGAAGGAATCTTGGAGACAGAATTTTATATGTGATCAAGTTGGATGAATTGAATTAATTTGTTATAAGGATTAAGGAAATAAATTTGAATATCAATAGTGTACTTATGTCAAACCAGAACTTAATTTTCTTTCAACTTCTAAAAGGACAAATAAATTTGACTGGACTATTGGTCTACTCCTCATAAGAGTTTATACTCATCAGAAATTATAGAAAGGTTTTTCTTTACCTTTTAAAGTAATTTGCTTAGAAAACAAGAATTTTATGTTTTTCTAAAATAATTTCCAGTGTTTATCAGGTCTTTGATTGCTAAAGTAAACCTAGTTCTCTTGATATTAAAAGAACTAAGTTTTGCTTAGAACTATGTAACCTATATTTGCCTATGAGGTCTGTAATTGTCACTTTGGTTAAAGAGATAAATAACTAAGGATTATTGCACAGGGAACTATGATCCTATTTTACCAAGTGTTTTAAAACCTTTTGATATTTTTGACAAGCTTCCCCCAAAGCAAATTCTAAATAAAGTCTTTTTGACCTCAGACAAACAATTTTAAGAGGGTCTCTGGGACATCTCAAAAGATTTATCTCTCCTCTTATAAAAGAGAAATGTTGGGGATCCCTGGGTGGCTCAGCGGTTTGGCGCCTGCCTTTGGCCCAGGGTGTGATCCTGCAGTCCCAGGATTGAATCCCACTTGGGGCTCCGGGCATGGAGCCTGCTTCTCCCTCTGCCCATGTCTCTGCCTCTCTCTCTCTCTCTCTATGTCTATCATGAATAAATAAATAAAATCTCTAAAAAAAAAAAGAGAGAGAGAGAGAGAGAGAAATGTTACACAAATTATTCTAATTTAGTATGTTATAATTACATGGGAAGGATTGTCAAATAATGATGATAACTCTTCTTAGGTTATAGGATATAAGTGAATGTTAATAATATGAGTGCTTTAAAATTATATAAAATTCCTAGAATTCTGATATATCCTGGTATAATGTTATCAATCACAATTCTGGTTATTATTATCTGAAAATGTGTGTCACAGAAATAAATTATCTTGTCAGATTTTCTCATCAATTGTATTATAATGAACTCTCATCACATATTTAATTATAGCTACTTTTAAGTCTTTTGTTATTGTTTTATTCAGATGTTGTTACAAAAGCTTCCTGAAAATTTGTTTCATCTTCAGAGAAATTCATGGAAAGGAATCTGACAAGTACTCTAGAATATAGCTTTCTGCTAATTTTCAGAGCATATCACTGAACTAAATAAGAATTTATAGCAGCTTTATTGGGGAAACTGATGGCTTCCTAAAGCTTCTGACAAAAGATAGATCAACAAGAATTAATTGCGTGGGACTGAATAAACTGAGGAGGTTGATTATAATTTTTATGACTTTCTACTTGAAACCTTGCTATTTTTTTAATGTTTTGTTTCCAGATGTAAGGAAACCTTTTTCTCTTTTTCTTAAGCTTCCTGTGACATGGAGCAAAGATAAAACATCAACAATCTTCTCCTCCCTACCTGATCCCTCCAAATTTGGCAACTCTTGGTGAATATTTTTCTGTTTTTATGGCAATACAGTTATTTGAATAAGTTCAATAACTGTTGAAGAGTCAAAATTCTCTTTGGCTGAAAAGAAGGGAAAGGAGAAGCAGGAAGCAAAGAAAGTATGTGATTCGGTGGTGCCTGATATCCAGTCCCTACTGGACTGCTCCCAAATGCATTATTCTGAAGGGTCTGCTGCTGTTTGTAAAGATAGCTAAAGAAGTATCATTTTGTAATGAGAAGAGGCTTTGGACTCAGAATACCTTTTTGGAAGTTCTGGTTTCCCTATTCAGTAGTTGGATGACCTAGCCAAGTTACCTAACATCTTTCTGCTTTGATTTCCACATTTGGAAAATGAAGATAATAGTACTATCTGTTCTGCCCATCTCAAAAAGGCTGTTTGAAATATAATGAAGAGTCTAGACATGAAAGCACTTTGTAAGTTTTAAGGGACTAGTAGAGTTGGTGATGATGTTCCTGTAATAATTAACTATAGAGTAGATGCAAACCGAAGCCAAATCATTTATTCCTGAAGGGGAAATTTGCTGCTTTGGAGTGGTGGTTTGTTTACCCTAAAATTTCTAGGATTTTATTTTTTAGTTTCAAAGTATTGGTAAACATAACTTGCAAACATTATGTATTTTAAATTAACGCTCATTTTAAATTTCACATCGTGACTGCTGAAAAAAAAATTGTTCCCTGAAGAAAATTTTACAGTTTATAACCATAGAGAAAGCAAACTTGTTTTTCTTAATTGCTCCAAAGGACATTCTACCCTGAAGTGATAATTGTGTGAATTTGTAGACCTGTCTGAGGATCCAAAATAAATTTCTAAATATACAGAACTCTATGCAAGAGAATAACCTTTTATTTCAAAGTAAAATTTAACTTTAAAAATAAAAATCAGTGTGCTTTTTTATAAGATCTGTGGCAAGATAAACAGATGTGCCCACCCTTTCCCCACCCTAAGTACAATGACCTTCATTCCTAAAGAGATCCCATGACTTCTTTGTTGCTTAATATCACTTCTTTTTTACCCCATTCTGTTCTATATTCTTTCCCTCCATGACTCTTATTCCAAGGTGACATCAGCTTTCAGGTAAAAAGCAATATTCAAATATTTTTTCATGAGGAAGATTCTGGATGCTCCTTGATCCTATTGCCCTACCCTCAATATCCCCTGTGCTTTTCTTTCCAAAGATGTATTATTATTGTATGATACACATAATATAGTTTGTATATCATACAATGATTTTGCTGATTTTAAATTACTCTTTGGCTAACAGTGGAAATAAATATTTGAAAGATATCACAGTATTTTTAAAAAATAGAACTTTGTTTTTCTTTTCTTTTTTATTGAAGTATAATTGACATTCAATATTATATTAGTTTTAGGTGTCCGATGTAGTGACTCAACATTTATATATGCTACAAAAATGCTCACCTAATGTCTAGTTACCATCTGTCACCATACAGAGCTAATATAATATTATTGTCTATATTCCCTGTGCTGGAAATTTCATTCCCATTATTTTATTTTATAACTGAAAATCTGTAACTCTTGATCCCCTTTACCTATTTTGCCCAACCCCCAACCTCTTCCCTGGCAAACACCAGTCTGTTCTCTGTATCAGTGAATCTGGTTTTGTTTAATTATGTTAGTTCATTTGTTTTATTTTATAGATCTCACATTTAAATGAAATCATATGATATTTGTCTTCCTCTAGTTAACTTATTTCACTTAGCATAATACCCTCTAGGTCCATCCACCTTGTCAATAATGGTAAAATTTCATTCTTTTTTTTTTTTTTTTTTAGAGAGAGAGGGTACATGTGTGTGCACATGTGTGTCCTTTGGGAGGGAGGTGATGGAATAGAGGAGGAGCGGAAGAGAGAACCTTATGCAGGCTCCACACTGAACAAGCCTGATGCAAGGCTCCACATGGGGCTCCATGTGGGGCTCAATCTCATGACCCTAAGATCATGACCTGAGCCTAAATCAAAGTCAGATGCTTAACCAACTGAGCCACCAAGGCTGGCTGGAGATCTCCTGCCCCCTTTTCAATCAGATGTTGTTTTACTTTCTTTTGAATTCTATGAGTTCTTTACATTTTTGGATATTAGTCCCTCATCAGATATATGATTTGCAAATATTTTCTCCCATTTAGTAGATCGCTTTTTCATTAAGTTGATAGTTTCCTTTGCTGTGTAAAGCTTTTTAATTTGATATAGTCCCATTTGTTTAGCTTCATTTTTGTTGCCCTTGCCTATGGAGTCAGGTCCAAAAACAGATCACTAAGACAAATATTGAGAAGCTTACCGCCTATATTTTCCTCTAGGACTTTTGTGTTTTTAGGATATACATTCAAGTATTGAATCCATTTTGAGTTAATTTTTGTGTATGGTGTGAGAAAATGATCCAGTTTCACTCTTTTGTGTGTAGGTGTTTAGTTTTCCCAACAACAGTTTTTGAAGAAATTGTCTTTTCCCCATGGTGTATTCTTGTCTTCTTTGCCACAAATTAATTGATTATACATGTGTAGGTTTATTTCTGGGCTCTTAATTCTGAGAAACAGTACTTTGAAATGATTCCCTGCAAACAGAACAATCTTACAAAAGGAAATAATTAAGCCCATAAAAAATAATCACTTGGTTTGCATAGCATCCTAGGTTTCCAAATTTTCCACCAATATTAGAACCTGTCTACACAAGTTTCATATTTGGTAAACATTTTTTTAAAAACTAAGGAATCATGACTCTATTCCATGAACAGCAGGCAAACTAGAAGGGAACCAAAATACCAGGAACCAAAATACCAGGAGTGTTTATAAAGGTGAAACCCTTATAGGGAAGGGGACTAAGAAATTCCAGTGTTTCTTTATCCCCTCTCTGAACCCCCCGAGATCCAGGGTGACTAGGACCCCTGGTGAAATCATCCATACTTGAGACTGAAGATTTTCTGTGGGGTATATTAGACTTTCAGTGAGGCATGTGTGTTGTAGGGGGAAAAACAATATTATGATACAATTTTATATATTAAAAATCCAAATAATTTTTATTTTGGAGGCACCTGGTGGCTCAATCAGTTAAGCATCTGACTCTTGATTTTGGCTTACATCATGATCTCAAGGGGCATGACTGAGCCCTACCTCTGGCTCTGTGCTGGACATGGAGCCTGTTTAAGATCCTCTCTCTGCCTCTCCCTCTTCCCTTGCCACCTTCCCCTCTCCCTACACTGGTGCACATGCACACACATGCTCTCTCTCTTTCTAAAAAAAAAAAAAAAAAAAAATCTGAAATGTCAAATTATTCTTAATTTGGTTTTCCAAGAAGGCATGGATTTTGAAACATTGAGTTCTGTGCAGAGTTTTTCCTCCTTTCAGCTTCCTGTGGGAATTTGCCTGACTTCTCATGCCAGAACCAAGATCCGTACTGAGAGTGGGTATCAATAAGACCACCAGTTTCCCAGGGTGTAAGCGAGAGAAATCCAGCCTCCATAAGCTCCCTGGCCCAGGTCACAGATGTTCTACATTTGCCTCCACTCTTCTTCTCAATAAGCCTTCCAGGAGAAACTATAAACCCAATGCCCAATGGTCCTACATGAAGCTTGAGTTACATGTCTGGACAGCGAGCTGATGGAGCTCTGGATGAGAGTTTGGCTACATGGAGGGTTGCCATTTCCAACCAAGCAATTTTATTCCACACAATCTCCTGGGAGAGAAGTAAGACAGAAGCGAGGAAGGAGAAACTTGGCCCACCATACATCAATATGGGCTTACCTAAGCCTTTTGCTAAGTAACCATAGAGAAATACATTGAAACAACCAGACTTCATTACTAAAACCAGAAAGTATTTTTTCATGATTAATTGCTTCTTGGTTTCCAATTCCTGGAAAAAAGCTCTGCCAATGAGAATGTGCTAATAGTTCTCTCACGAAAACAAAAACAAAACAACCCATAAGTAAAGTTAAAATTCATATGCTGGAATTATCAGGAAATATTAACACATATATGTTGTGTGTTGGTAATTTCTTATAGAGAAATAAAGATGGAAGTCAGTTTACTGCACAGAGTAACCAATGAGAGTTAATAAGAAGATTGATGATTTGGCTAGCCTTCTTGATCAATGGTGATTCCAGAGGAGTGAAGTTTAAAGATTTTGTGGTCTTCATAATCTGTAATAAAAAATGGAGCATCTATGATACACAGATCAGTACTCAGTTGACTCTGAAATCAACTCATTCATTTTCTAGTCTCATTTTATTGAACCTTACCTCAACGCGTTGCCCCTTCAAGATAATGTTGGTTATCTGGATAAAAGAAAGAAGCAGAAACGAGTGAACAAGATAAACCAGGATTTCGTATCTAATGAGGCAGGTCAAACAAGATGGAATATCTCTTGGTTAGGAGGGGATTAAAAAATCCACAACAAGTGGCTAGGCACATCTGGAGAAGGGTATTGCAGAAAATAGTTGTGGAAAAGCTTTAAGAACACAAACAGCCTTAGTATGAACCGATGTTCTACATTCCCAAAGTATTCTGGTTGTCCTAGTTTCTGCTGTGTCCCAGTGTCCTCTCTGTTCCCCTACCCATCTAGAGCTTGTCACATCTATTCTTTAACGGCCTGTGATTTCCTCCATCCCAGTGACCCTTGGGTTTCTAGGTTGTTTTCCTCAGAGTTCTGTTTTAAGAAAACTGTTCTCTTCATAAATATCAGCAAAATGGCTGCCCAGAAGTCCATACCAGTGGTCAAATCTACTTCCAATGTAAAGCTAGCAGGCCAAAAATTGGTTTCATCTCACCAGGCCCATCAAATCCTCTCAGCCCCTCCATCTGCCTACCTTGCTACCTAATGAACTATTTTAATCTCCACTACCACCACTGCCACCACCATCAAGGCCCTTATACCCATTTTTAAATAGACATCCAACTCTCTGTGAGACAGATATTGGGAGCCTACCACATGGCTGGCACTGGAAATATAGTAATGGTGGGAAAAGACACCTTCCTGGCACTTTCAGTTTATTGGGGGTGGAATGTAGACAACAAGGATAATAAATAAATAAAACATACAGTGTGTTAGCAAGTACTAAGTTTGTGGAGAAGAATAAGTGGGGAAGGGAGAGGATATTAGGGAGACGTGGCTATAATTTTCATCATAGTGGCCAGAGAAGGCCTTACTGAGAAGGTAACATCTAAGTAAAGAGTAATAAAGAATGAGGTGACAAAGGGTATCTGGGGAAGGAGTGTTGCAGAAAATGAGAGCTGGCAGGTGCACAGCTCTGAGGTCAGAGCCTACATGGCCTTTCTGAAGCATACCCAAGAGACCAGGGTGGCTGGAGCAGAGCTGGGGAAGAAAGATGAAAGCAAATGAAGTGAAAGAGGTCAGGAAGTTGGATTTTGGAGGTGAGAAACAACCCTTATCTACAAATCCCACAAATACTGACTACCATTGTGGAACACTCCCTAGAGAGCTACTTCTGGGATTTCATATCTTTTATTGCCAAGTGCAGCCAGTGGATTTACTGTGCATATGTAGATGCTCTGCCCTCTGTTTGGAGCCTCTGCCAATTTAAGGCAGGATCCTCATGTATTTCTTGGTTCCCTTGAGGGCAGTTACATGGATAGGTTTTTATCTGGACTTGTGTTTGTCCTCAGTTCCTAGGAAGCTATAAATCTGCAGAGATTTTTTTTTTTCTGTTGACTTTTCTGCCAATTAATTCAAGAGCAGAGGAAGTATGCAGGAGGATTCACGATCAGGGATATGGGCATTTCTGAACCGTGACACTAAGAATATGGAGATAAGATAATGACCTGAGGAGGGTGGGAGAGGCGGTTATGAATTCTCAAGGGGCCAGCCTGGCATGTGCCTGTTGCAGTGTCCCCACTACTTATATTAGCTCATCATTCTTCCCACCGCTGAACAAATGAATGCTTTTCAACAAATTAGTAATATTTTGATAGTTAAGACTTGCTATCTTTTGAACTATTTTTAACAATATTGTATATTTCATAGTACTCAGATGCCATTGTCATTTTTTACTGAGAGGTCTTTTTTAAAAAAGCCCAAGATTGAATCCATGGGTAGGAAGCATTCAGCAGTGAACAAAGATGAACTGACTCTGGTTTCTAACCCCACTCTTTTTAAAACCACAGTGATGTTTCACCCAAGTTTTCTGTATTAAAAACAATTATTTAGAATACTTATTCTGTACTGGATGCTATCATAAGCACATATTAACTCTTTACATGCATTAACCCATAAAAAAATTTCTGATGTATTGTTATTGTACCATTTTTTAGATTTAAAAAGTTGATGCTTAGAGAGTTTAAGAAAATCTGCACAGTGTTTCTATGTATAGCTGCCAAAGGGACATATTTTCATTTACTCTGCAAAGGGAGGTATGAATAACTGGCAAAAATATATTGAAATCTTAAGAAGCAATAAGCAGACTGTTATCATTAGATCAGTCTGTAATGTTTAATTCAGTTTATTCCTTGATGGATGAGGGATACACTCCTTTTAGGATCTGGTAGAGATTAGGAAAGCCAAGAAAATCTTACAGGCCCTCAATTGGCCTGAAAACACTGTAAAAATAGCTATAGACACATTATCTCACTTTTTCCGTATCTGAGTCCAGTTTCAACTGAGGAAGTCAGAATTATGTGTTCAGGGAAAAATCATGGAAATAAACTAACTGGGGACACCTCGGTGGCTCAGTGGTTGAGGTCTGCCTTTGCCTCAGGGCGTAATCCCGGAGTCCTGGGATCAAGTCCCCATCCAGCTCCCTGCCTGGAGCCTACTTCTCCCTCTGCCTGTGTCTCTGCCTCTCTCTCTGTGTCTTTCATGAATAAATAAATACAATCTTAAAAAAAAAAAAGAAATAAACTAACTGAACACCATCAGTTATGCTGGAGTTTTTGCAGCACTATTACTTTGTGAGTTATTGTCTTTTCCTTATCCAGGAGTTAAAAAATTCAGAGATATCTTCAAGAAATTAACTAACTAAGATATACATGAAGAATCTTGACCATTCTTTTTTTTAACCACATCAGACAAGGGAGTAGTGACACTAAGACTCAAGAAAAGCTCCCCACTGGGGATACCGATGAATCCAAGGACACATGGTTTACTTTTCTTGAGGTGGGTCATATGGGAGTACACAGAGTCACAAGTTCCTCAAAATCCAACCTCCCCATGGTTTTTGCATCAAGATCTTCTACCCACTACCCTCCCACCGTTTCCTTCCTCTCATATCATTGCCATCAACTTAAATCCAAAACATTTACATAAAATGAGTTTCTCTTTACAAGTTTGTAGCATTCTAGAAAAGTTCTGATTTACTATTTTTGCAATTATTATAAGTCTTATTAATGTTCTTCCTTGGGGCACATCATCATTTCAGACATGCCTTCTCACTTGAAGAGCACAATTTTATACATATAAATATATATTTTAAATTTACATATGTATATATGTTTAATATACATATATTATTTTACAAGCTACATTAACAGTCACATGTCATGATGCCTCAACTTTTCTGAAATGTCATAGTTAAGAATATAATTTCTGATAATATCATTGTATAATCCTGAATTAAAGTGGGTGGATACTTGTGGTAAAACAGCATGGTAATAACATTTGAAAAATTCCAAAGTTTTTTTTCTTATCTCTATTTTCAAATCAACACTCCTCTTGTAAACTTAAAAATATCCATTGTTCTAACAAATATCAATTTATTTAATAAATATATCTTGAGTAGTTGGCACGTGCCTTGAGCACCTACCACCTGACAGAAACGTTTGCTGGGCAATGGATATGCAATGAAGAAATGAGCACCAATGAAGGTGAACCTAGCCCTCTCAACTAATCCCACCAAGGAATATAATTATAAGCAAATAAAGATGAAGGCAAGATATTTAGGACTTACCAATAACTCAAGCCACTTATATGATAAATCATTTCATTAATAAACTACATGCATACATAGCAATTGTTTAGGAAGTATCCGACTGGTTGCCCAACAACTGCATTTAGAGATCTACCCAGCATATAAACCTCAATAAGGCAAAAGTAAGCCCCATATCTTGTCCCCAGACTTTCTGTTTGAAGACATCTTTATCCTTTCAGTTGCCTCAGACAAAACCTTGGTGCCATCTTGACTTTTCCTTCTCCTTCTTTTATCTAATCTTTCAGCAAATCTGTGACTCTACCTTCAAAATACATGTGAAACCTGACCACTTCTCCCTCCTGCCACTGATCCCACCCAGGTCTGGATAGCAGAATTCAAGTGATATCAAATCTTGCCTGGATTTTTACCCCCAAATGGCCTATCTTCTACATTGTCTCTGTTGGCAGTCAATTCTCAATGTAGGTGATATAGTGACCTTGATAAAGTCTAAGTCACTCCTCTGCTCAAAATGTTCCAGTCCACACTACTCATACATTAAATTCACAGTCTTACAGGAGCACATTTTTTTACTACGACTTCACCTCTTGCTCCTTTGCTCCTCACTCTCTTTGCTCTAACATCCTGGCCTCTTGCTTATTCCTGAACTGGCCAGGAACATCCCTTTTCTGGGAGTCTTTGCTTTCCCTGTTCCTCCTGCCTGGAATGCCTCTCCTCAGAGACCTGCATGTCTCCCTCCTTCCCTCACCTCCTTCAAGTATTATTCAAATGACATCTTTCTAATGAAGCTCATCTTCTATTTAACATGGCAACCTGTCCTGGCCTCCACTCCCAGCATTCCTGACTCCTCTGATTCTGCTCCTCTTTTCTTTTCCCCCAGTACTTAGCATCTATTAACAAGTATATAATTTTTTATAAAATTACATTGTTTCTTTGTCTTTCCCCCTAAAATCTAAAACTCATGAAGCCAAGAAGCTTTGTCTTTTTTCATTCATGTATTCTAAACATTTAGAACAGTGCCTGGTACTTAATAGATATTTTTCAAATAGATGAATGGAAGTTAGTAAGCAGGGAAATGTAGTGGAAGAGTGCAGACTTTGAGTAGGCAAACCTGGGTCCAAATACAACTTTGCATGTTCTAGTTGGGTGAGCTTGGGTGAATTACTACATACACTGAAGCTTTAGTTCCTCCAACTGTAAAAAAGTGTAAACCATAGTATCATTGTTGTCAGCGTGCAGTACATGGACATGCTGCTTCTTGCCACCCCTGCCTTCTACCTTCCCCCTTTGCCACCCTCCATCCAAGCCCTCAGGGCAGCTGCTGGTTCACTCCTGCTTGCTGGGGGTCTGGGAACATTTGGATACCTCTGGAAACTCTATCCAGTGTTCTGACTTTCCTACATGATCTTGGCCAAGTCACTTATTGACAATTACCTGATCTGCATGAAGTCACAAAGGGTCCTCATGTTGTGATGTTACAGGATCCTCTAATCATGCTCACTGTGCACATATAAACTAATTTGATTCTCATCACAACTCTGCAAGATACTGTTAATGTACCCACTTCACAGTTGAGAAAGCAGGCTGTAGAGAGAGGTGGTTGTTAACTCCTTAAGGTCATATGGCTAATAAATGGAAGAACTGGAATTCAAACTTACTGAACTCCAAAGCTTGAGCTCCTCTGTAATTCCAGGATGTAGAACAGAGATTATCACTATCCTCATCAAAAGAAAGGGAGAAAAAAAAAGAACGGAAGGAAGGAAGGAAGGAAGGAAGGAAGGAAGGAGAAAGAAGAAAGAAAGAAAGAAAGAAAGAAAGAAAGAAAGAAAGAAAGAAAGAAAGAAAGAAAGAAAGAAAAAGAAAGAAAGAAAGAAAGGAAGGAAGGAAGGAAGGAAGGAAGGAAGGAAGGAAGGAAGGAAGGAAGGAAGAAAGAAAGAAAGAAAGAAAGAAAGAAAGAAAGAAAGAAAGAAAGAAAGAAAGATCATTGTGAGAATTACACACGAAACACCCAGGGTGACAGGTTTTCTAGGTGTGGTTATCAGAGATCTCATCACCATATTTTTATATGAGATAGTTAACAAAACATATAATGCCATATTTTTTCAAACAATGGTCTCTAAGTCATGCAGATAGCTTGTTGAGTGCTCAAAAATATGTGCTCATTTTGGCAGCCTAGGCAGTAGTCAGAACACTAAAGCTCATCAACAGCATGAGTTCTTCAGGTTTCATTGTGAGAACTTGAGCAGGTCAGTTAGTTACTGGAAGGTATTGCTACAGGATTTGTGTTCCTAAGTGCCCAGGTTCTTGGTCACTCCACTTCAAAGAATGAAGAGGTAGACCAGACCAAGAGTGGTGAGCAGCAAAGCAAGGTTTATTGAGCGAGAATATAGAACTTCCAGAGAGAAGGGGGAGCCTGAGAGGGTTGCTCCTGGAGTTTCTAAGTTTAGCGATTTTTAAGAGCTCTTTTGCAGAACTATCTTAAGCAATCAGGGTGTGCTGAGTCCTGCCAATCAGGGCTTTGGTCCGGTATCTGTCTACCTATTAGGTTAATGTGTCTGTGCTGTTGATGTGCCTTTTTATGCTGATATCTGGGGGCTTTGGTCTTGCCCGTGACCTTGACAAATGCTTTGTGGCTAATTGTCTCAATTTAGGATGTTTTGCAGAAGTCTTTTCTGCAAGGGCTGCAAAGCAGAATGTGAGTGTGGTCCCGTGTAATCTGTAGAACAGGATGTCAGTGGTGTTTTTCTGTCTGTCCTGACTCCATATTTTCGTGTTGGGGATCCTGGTCCTGACTCCCTAACTGTCTAGCTAACTCCTAACAAAATGAGATAAAGCCCCAGAGGAGAGTCTGCCTCAAAGATAGTTTATAGATATTCAGCCTTTTCCTAGATTTCACCCACCTTGTAACACCCTTTCTAGAATGGAGGTAGCTATTACATATCCCCTGAATCTTCTTTTCTCTCAGGATGAACACATGTGGGGTTTTTTCTTTTAGCTTTTCCTTATACGACAGAGTCTGTGCTCCTCC